>NC_089506.1:4501243-4803743 GCF_036850995.1 Saccopteryx leptura
GGGCGGCCCAGGGCACGGGCACGGGGCGGCGGCCCGGCCTCACGCAGGCCGCAGAGCAGGCGTAGCACACCAGGGCCCAGGACAGCACGCACCAGGAGCACAGGGCGCTCACGCCTGCAGGGAGGGGACAGCAGGGAGGGCGGGACGTCTGACCTCTCACCGACACCCGGCTTCATGAGGGCATCTGCGCGCTGATGGTGGACACCCGGCTTCACGAGGGCATCCGTGCTGATGGTGGGCACCGGACCCGGGCACAGACATGCCCATCTACGCACAGGAGGAGCAGGGGACCGGGCGGGGCCTCTGTGTAACGCAGTGGGCGCTCTCCCCGGAGGCGAGCTGGGCCCTTCCCGCTCGCCCTTCAAGGAAAGGGTCTGAGTCACTGACCCTCCAAGCCCCCCAGGTCTAAGCTCTGTTCATAACGAGGCAGATTCCCGCGGAATTCCGTCCCGAAGGTGCGCTGTGGTCCGACCCGCATGGAGGAGGTTTGATCAAGAGCCGGGACAGGCCTTTGACGAAGGAGGGTGCAGCCACGACTTCCCTGTGCGTCACTCACACACGGACGAATGTGGACACTCGGCAGAGAGAGAGAGAGAGACAGGAGGAGGAGAGAGAAGGAGACGAAGAGGGCGAAGCAGGAGGCGACCTCGAGACAACGGCAGAAGCGGACACCTGTGCCCGGGGGTGAGTGCGGCTGGAGGCCGATGCGGCTGGGGGGGCTCAGCCCCCGCCTGACTCCACAGGGCCCCCCACCTCGGTGCCAGCCTCAGGCTGCCCGGACCCCGTCCAGTGACTGAAGATACCGGGAAACCGGGCACGGCGATCATGCACAGAAGCAGGGCGTTTCCAGGGGTGTCTGACTGCCCACAGTTTCTGTCACCACACGGACTGACCCCAGCGGAGGGGGCCGACCCCCCGTGAACGAGTTGCCCCGAGCGAAAGCCGATGTCGGCCGGGACCGTGCGCTAGTGAGGTCGGCTGCCCGCCCTCTCCCAGGGAGGGGACTCTGGGACGCGGAGGTTTTGCGGAAGAAGAAGGCGAGGGTTTTGCGGAAGAAGGCCTTTGTCTCTGCCACCCCCCCCCCCACCCCCTCCTGAGAACGTGGACAGCCTGGGCCCAGTGGATGAAGTCACCCACCTGGCACGATGTCTGCGAAGTCCGAGGCGAGGAAAGCATAGGTTTGGAGCAGCAGATGGGGCCCGGCCTGGAGCAGGGCCTCCAGGAGGCGGAGGGCTGAGAGGTCGGCTTCCAGGAGCAGCAGCGGGCCAGGGTGGGGACCCGCGCCTGCCTTCCGTAGGACAGCCGAGGTGACGTCCCAGTGCCTAAGACAGAGCAGGGCGCGTGGTCCAGAGCCCGTCTGTGCCAGCTCACCCCGCACACACACCCTGTCCTGGCTTGTTGGGACCTGCAGCATTCTAGGGAGTCACCTGTCATATCCACACTGGGGTCCCTGGTCTCTGACTCCAGACTGAAGAGGCTGCTGTGGGTGACCCCACTGTGGGGAGGGCGGGGGTGGCTGGCTGGGACCCTGCACCAGGCAGGTTTGCTGGGGGCCCTCTCTGAGCCCTGCAGGGTTTGGAGCTAACCCCGGCCTGCGCTACGCTAGGAATGAATTCGCTCAACAAATGCTTATGTCCGGGTACCACGGGGTTGTCTCTAGAGCACTGGAGATGAGAAGACTCGTCCCGGTCCTTAGGGAATGGAGAGCTCTGTGTGCCTCCCCGGGACAGGCTCAGGGCAGAGCCCCGAAGGAAGAGGGGATGCCAGAGGCCCAGGTGGCTGGAGCGGGTGACAGGGTGAGTGCGGAGTCACAGCGTCAGTGGCGTCAGTGTGACACCCTGGGAGCCTGGTGCGGCCCCGGCGTCAGTGTGACACCCTGGGAGCCTGGTGCGGCCCTGGTGTCAGTGTGACACCCTGGGAGCCTGGGGCGGCCCCGGCGTCAGTGTGACACCCTGGGAGCCTGGTGCGGTCCCGGCGTCAGTGTGACACCCTGGGAGCCTGGTGCGGCCCCGGCGTCAGTGTGACACCCTGGGAGCCTGGTGCGGCCCCGGCGTCAGTGTGACACCCTGGGAGCCTGGGGCGGCCCCGGCGTCAGTGTGACACCCTGGGAGCCTGGGGCGGCCCCGGCGTCAGTGTGACACCCTGGGAGCCTGGTGCGGCCCCGGCGTCAGTGTGACACCCTGGGAGCCTGGTGCGGCCCCGGCGTCAGTGTGACACCCTGGGAGCCTGGGGCGGCCCCGGCGTCAGTGTGACACCTGGGAGCCTGGGGCAGCCCCGGCGTCAGTGTGACACCCTGGGAGCCTGGGGCAGCCCTGTCGTCAGTGTGACACCTGGGAGCCTGGGGCGGCCCTGGCGTCAGTGTGACACCCTGGGAGCCTGGTGCGGCCCTGGCGTCAGTGTGACACCCTGGGAGCCTGGTGCGGCCCTGGCGTCAGTGTGACACCCTGGTACCCTGGTACCCTGGTGCGGCCCTGGCGTCAGTGTGACACCCTGGGAGCCTGGGGCGGCCCTGGTGTCAGTGTGACACTCTGGGAGCCTGGTGCGGCCCCGGCGTCAGTGTGACACCCTGGGAGCCTGGGGCGGCCCCGGTGTCAGTGTGACACCCTGGGAGCCTGGTGCGGCCCTGGTGTCAGTGTGACACCCTGGGAGCCTGGGGCGGCCCTGGTGTCAGTGTGACACCCTGGGAGCCTGGTGCGGCCCTGGCGTCAGTGTGACACTCTGGGAGCCTGGTGCGGCCCTGGCGTCAGTGTGACACCCTGGGAGCCTGGTACCCTGGTGCGGCCCTGGCGTCAGTGTGACACCCTGGTACCCTGGTGCGGCCCTGGCGTCAGTGTGACACCCTGGGAGCCTGGTGCGGCCCTGGCGTCAGTGTGACACCCTGGGAGCCTGGTGCGGCCCTGGCGTCAGTGTGACACCCTGGGAGCCTGGGGCGGCCCCGGCGTCAGTGTGACACCCTGGGAGCCTGGTGCGGCCCCGGTGTCAGTGTGACACCCTGGGAGCCTGGGGCGGCCCTGGTGTCAGTGTGACACCCTGGGAGCCTGGTGCGGCCCTGGCGTCAGTGTGACACCCTGGGAGCCTGGGGCGGCCCTGGCGTCAGTGTGACACCCTGGGAGCCTGGTGCGGCCCTGGCGTCAGTGTGACACCCTGGGAGCCTGGTGCTGCCCTGGCGTCAGTGTGACACTCTGGGACCCTGGTGCAGCCCTGGCGTCAGTGTGACACTCTGGGAGCCTGGGGCAGCCCTGTCACCGAGGGGGCGCTGGGTCAGGTGGGCCCGAGGTGCCCCCAGAGCCCAGAGGCGGGTGGGTCCCACTTCTCTCACGTAACTGGCATTGACCTTAATTTTTCCTTTGAGCTGTCAATCATAGATTTGCTCAGGGGACGCCGACTCATGGTTTCAATAGGTGGTCTGTCCTCGAGGTCACCTACTCGAGGACTGCAAGGAACCAGGTGGTCTCAGGAGGGCCCCGGGCCCTGAATGGTTTTCTTACCAGGCTGGGCTGAGACCAGGGGCTGGGCCTGGCAGGGTGTGCCCCTTGGAGGCTCTGAGCCTCTGTGAGTCGTGCCAGCAAGAGTCCGATCTCTTCAGAGGATCGGCCTGGCTTCACCACAAGGGCCCGACGTCAGGCAACATGGCTGTGGCTGAAAAATGCACTTTTGGTGCCTTTGGGGGTCTAGGGTCCCAGCCGCGAGGGCCCCATTTGGGGTGGTTGCTCCGCGTCTGTGTCCGGACAGGACAGCCCTCGACCTCTGACCTCCGGGGGAGAGTCTGCTCCGGGAGGAAGGGAATCGTCCGTTCCCTCCTCGGACTCCGCCCTGACGTCCGGAACATCAGCTCAGTCCCACAGTGGCCCCGGGAGCCGCGTGGGCGACGAGCAGCCGGCTGGCAGCAGCCCAGGGTCTGCACCTGGGAGTGACTCCCGGACACCCTCCCGGTCCCCGGCGGCCACGACTCAGTGGACACGGAGCTGTAGGGCTGCCCCGCTCGGATCCCCGAAGCTCTCTCTTTTTTATTCCCGGTGGCTGAGGATGAGGCAGCTCAGAGCCGAAACTCGTCCTCTAAATACCCCCCCATCCCCCAGCCGGCCAGGGAGCCCAGTGAGAACAGCACCTGGCCCGCGGGGGGGGGGGGGGGGGGGCGGGGGGCTCCAGGCCTGTCTAGGCTTTTTTTTTTTAATGGGAAAAAACTGGCCCTGGCTCCCAAATGGCTTCTTCCTGCCTCAACGTTTTGACGCGGAGGTCACCAGCCCGGCCCCCCGACCTCTCTGTGGTCAAAGCTGTGCCCCCTCCCTTGACTAAGAGACAGGGTTGACACTACCTTAAGCCAAGTCACTTTCTATGGTTCTAAAGGCTCCACTCACAATGGAAACAATAGTAAGACAGAATTTGGCTTAAGTCAGCCGGCTTTGGGAGGGTCATAGTTGGCCGGGGACGGATGGAGGGCGCCCCCTGCTGGCAGACGCTGGGGAAGGGGCAGGTGAGGTTCACTGAGTGGCTCGGAACCCCCTCTGGACCAGAACACCTAGGACCCTGCGGACCCAGAAGAGCCCTCCCACGCACTTCCACACACACACATACACACACACACACGCTCACCGCTTCCACACGCCGAGCTGTAGGAGGTGCAGCACGGCCAACCAGCAGCGACCCGGATGCCCATCCGCTCGGAACCACAGGTAGCTCAGGCCCTGGACCAGGAAGCCAGGCAGTAGCACAGCAAGGGCCAGCCAGCCCCAGAGCTGCTGTCCTGTGGCGAAGTGGTGGGCCGTGGCGCAGAGGCCTGGGCCCCGGGGGAGGGGGAGAGGCAGAGGGTGAGCGGATGGCAGAGAGAGCCCGGGAGCCCGCCAGCCTGGTCCCCACCAGGGCTCTGCCGGACCCCGCTGGGAGCCCGCAAGGCCAGCCGGCAGGCGATGGGGGCATGAGGCCGAAGGAGAGCTCCGGGCTGTCCAGGGCTCCTGGGAGACCAGACGTGGTGTCGTATCAAGGGGCTGTTCGATGGCATAGGCCCCATCCACGCGAAAAATACCTGTCACCTAGTCTTGCTCCCACCCGGCCACGCCTCCTGTCTGGGGACTGCTGTGTGTCTCCTGGCTGCCGTGACAACGGGCCGGTGCTTCTGTCTGTCCAGCACTAGGGGGCTTGGGAATCCAGTCATTGTTTCATCTGACAACTGCTGGGGTTTTCCAATGCTAACGTTTAAAAGGGGCACATAAAGCTGCCAATTGTAGCAGAAACAGAGCAGGGCCCTTCCTGGAGATAGGGACCTGCAGGTTTGGACAAAGAGAGGGTGAGGTCAGGCTTGGGCAGCCATCCCTGGCCCGCGGGCTCTGTCTCCTGCTCCAGCCACCCCTCTGCGTCGTCCTGCCCAGCACGGCAAGCCAGAGGCCCCGCACACAGTCTTTGGAGGAAGGATACTGAAGCCCAGGCCGCTCCAGGAGGGGCCGTCTGTCTCAGGGCCTGGTGGCTGCTGACACTAGGGGGTACTGTCCTGCCTCTGTCCTGCTCTGCGGGGAGCCCTGGGGGGACCCGCAGGGACCGAGCTTCCAGCAAGGGACCCCACCAACCCGGAGACAGCACCTCGCTCCCATGGGTCAAGGGCAGAGCCAGCGCCGCAGGGCACCCCGCTGCGCGCGCTGGGGAGGGGACGCTTCCCTGGGGGTCTCAAGGCTGTGGCCTCAGAAAGGAGCCCCTCCCCCTCGGACCCTCCCGGGGTAAACCCGTTCGCACCAGCCCAGCGGAAGTGGGCGGAGCCAGGACTCCATCCCGGCACCGAAGGAGTTACAGATTCAAACTAGGAAGGCGCTAAAAGTGTTGCCATCTTGCATCGCCTGGGCAGACGGGGACCGGGCTCTCCACGGGCCCGCGGTGTCCCCAGAGGGCCACGTTCGGTCCCGTTCTAAACCCCGAGGCGGGGTCACACACTTCCATGGTGGCCTGGCCCAAGCGACCTCATCCCGGGCGCCTAGCAGCCGGTCAGGGTGGCGGGGGTACAGGGAGCGCCTGGACCCGCCTTCAGCCCATTTGGAACCCGCAGCTGAGTCCGGGAAGCCTTTCTGGAGGAAGGGGCGGGACACATGTGCCAGGGCTTCGCGAGAGGTCTAGGCATCGGCCAGGAGGGTGGGTGGGTGGGTGGGGAGGGGAAATGCCCGTGCCTTCGCGGGGGGGGGGGGGTGCTGTGGGGTGGGGGGAGGGAACCATACATTCGGGAGGGCTCGATTGCGCTTGGGGATCATGCACCATAGGTGGGGGGCAACGGAGCGGGCGTCCTGGGGTCCACTCGGGACTGGGCGGGCTTGCTCGGCAGGCTGGTGGGGGCCCTGGCGCGCAGGGCTGGGCGCAGGCCGGGCCGGGCTGTCTGCTGGGGCAGGGGTGGACTGTGGAGGGCATGGGGTGTCGGAGGGGTGAGCATGGCAGGCGCCCAGCCTGGGGCTGCCCGGCACTTACGCGCGCTCTGCTCCGCCGCCAGCAGGAGGGCGGAGAGCCCCAGGAGCGCCGCGTGCATCCTCGCCGCCGGCTCCGCCGCCGCCTGGTCCCCTCCCCTCCCCTGGCCTGGCCTGGCCTAGCATCCCCTCCTCTCCCCTCCCTAACCCTCCCCTCCTCTCCCTCCCGCTCCCCTCCCCTCCTTTCCCCGCCCCTCCCCTCCCCGTGCCCGCGCTGGGGCCTGTGAGCCCGAGCCGTTAGGCGCACGGTGCCTGGCTCTGGTTTCTCCCGAGTTGTCGGCAGGGAAGGCAGGGCGGTCAGCGCTGAGTTCTGGCTCCTGGCGGGAAAGGACGGGGGATGGTCCGGCCTCGGCCTCTCCAAGTGGGAGGGAGCGTCTTCTCTCTGTTCCCCAGCCTCGGAGAAGTGCTTCGTGCTGTCAGGGCTGCAGGTGGCTGTCCGGGGCGGTGGACTGGTCAGGGAGTGCGTGGCTGCCGACGAGGTGCAGGAGAGCCCTTAGCGGGTCTTTCTGGAATCTTACAGGGGATGCCGACTGGTTCATCCTCTCCGTCTCACCCCGAAGTCCACCCCCACCTCTGGCATCACCAGAGCTTCCTCTGCGTGGGCCTGAGGGCTAACTGAGGTTCCAGTCTGCAAGAAACAGCACCCCGCTGGAAACATTCTTCCTGGAGACTGTAGGGTGTGTGTCTGCAGTGTGTCTGTATATATGCCTGTCGTATAATTTAAGAGGCACAGTGACGGTGATGATGATGATGATGATGATGAACTCCAGTCTGTAACTCCTAAAGCAGGGAATTAGTCAAACTATTCCTTTTTATTGGGGAGGGGGGCTTCGCCATTTCTTATAGGGTGTTGCTGCCCTGGTCACATGGCCCAATGAGGTGGAATAGTCCCCTTCTCCCTACAGAAGCCCTGCTGTGGAAAAACCACAGGCGAAGAGCAGCTCTCCTGAAGGGAACGAGGAGAGTAGGGCGAATCAGGTGACCCTATAAAACTCCTAGCATTATTTTCCTTTGAGCATTCCTGGTTTTCTCAGCTCGGTGGATTCTGATCGAGGACTCCACTCGTGAGATGATCAACCGCCCTGTAAGCCTCTGAGTCTCTTCCCTCTAGCCTGATGGGTAGAAGGTGCCGTTCTGAGGTTTGAGTGTACCTTCCTTCAGCTTCCTGTACCCCCAAAACCTCAGTGTCAAAATCACATTCCAGCTCGCCGACCACAACCTCCCTTTCCATGGACTTCCAGCTCCCAGATCCTGCCTTTCTGGGCACCCCGCAAAGGGAGTATGTCACCATTTGAGCATATTTGGGGCAGGACTCTCACCAACTAGAATGAGAATAGGAGATTGAAACCGCACACAGGAGTCAGGATTGGGAGCGGCGGATGTTTATGGTTGGGAAGGGGTCTTGTGCTATTCTATACCTACCGTAACATTTCAAGTTTAGAAAGACTGTCTCTCCTAATTTCTTGCTATTATTTGAAGCATAGACAGAACCCCATACCTCATGTGTTAAAAGAGAATCCAGTGATTAAAGGTTTTGAAGAGGGTCTTTCTCCTGGGACAGTAGCTGTTTAAATAAGAGTCTACATCTTCTGTTTTGAAGCTGTAGGAGGGTTTTTGAAGGGAAAAGTAAAAAAAAAAAATATTATTCTACATCAAATCACAGACATGGGGTGAAATAGTTGGTGGACACCATAGATGGTGGTGGGGCTGGTTGTGCGGGGACTTTGGAAGATAGAGAACTGAGTGTTGCTAAAGTGTAGACACCTGACCCTGCAGCCATTTGGAGAGAAGGCCTTTAAAGACATGATTAAATTAAAACGAGGTCCTGAAGGTGGACCCTTATCCAGTCTGACTGTTGTGCACTGGCCGGATAGCTTAGTTGGCTGGAGCCTCCCCCTGATACACAAAGGTTGTGAGTTCGATTCCCAGTCAGGGCAAATACAGGAACAGATCGATGTTTCTGTCTCTCTCTTTCTCTCTCCCTTCCTCTCTCTGTATAATAAATAAATTAATAAAAAAAATAGAAATAAGGGCTTTAAGGTGGATCCTGCTCCAGTGTGACTGGTGTCCTTACCAGAAGAGGAGATTTGGACGCAGGTATGCAGAGAGGGAAGACCGCGTGAAGACACCGTCCACCGGATGACGTCGAGTAGGGCAGACGGCCACAGAAGACCCCAGGAGAGACCGCAGAAGAGACCAGCCCTGCTGCCACCTTGAGCTTCAGTCTCCAGGAGGGTGAGATGGGACGGTTGTTGCTTGAACCTCCTGGGCTGTGGCACTTTGTCATGGCCGTCCCGGAAGAATCAGACACTAGGTGAGACCGGAGGACTCAGCCCCCTGAGCCCTGCACCACTGGCCATGGGATCACGTGGGGGGTGTGGCTCTGAGCAGCTCCGTTTTGGGGGTGTTGTCTCACACAGTCAACTTGTGAACGTCCGAGGGGCCAGAACATGGTCCAGCATTATCTAGAAAGCCGAGTAAGGTAAATTTCTGGTTAAACACGCCGGCTTCCTCCCCTGCACACGCCCTGCACACGCATCTGCCTTATGCAGGCACACCGCATGGCACAAACAGCGGCCCTCCCCACAAGCCTCCCTAACACGCAGCTGATACCCCAACATTTCCTGCAAAAGCAGCTGCGGTTTCAGGTGCCCCGGGCCTCCCCGCCTCCCCGCCCAGAGGGCCTGCCGTGCACGAATCCTCTCTCTCTGCTCCACACACACATTCCCCAGACGTTTCATGCACAGTGACACACACATTCCCCAGACGTTTCATGCACAGTGACACACACAGTCCCCAGACGTTTCATGCACAGTGACACACACATTTCCCCAGACGTTTCATGCACAGTGACACACACATTCCCCAGACGTTTCATGCACAGTGACACACACATTCCCCAGACGTTTCATGCACAGTGACACACACATTCCCCCAGACGTTTCATGCACAGTGACACACACAGTCCCCAGACGTTTCATGCACAGTGACACACACATTCCCCAGACGTTTCATGCACAGTGACACACACATTTCCCCAGATGTTTCATGCACAGTGACACACACATTCCCCCAGATGTTTCATGCACAGTGACACACACATTTCCCCAGATGTTTCATGCACAGTGACACACACATTCCCCCAGATGTTTCATGCACAGTGACACACACATTCCCCAGATGTTTCATGCACAGTGACACACACATTCCCCAGACGTTTCATGCACAGTGACACACACAGTCCCCAGACGTTTCATGCGCAGTGACACACACAGTCCCCAGACGTTTCATGCGCAGTGACACACACATTCCCCATATGTTTCAAGCGCAGTGACACACACATTCCCCAGATGTTTCATGCACAGTGACACACACAGTCCCCAGACGTTTCATGCACAGTGACACACACAGTCCCCAGATGTTTCATGCACAGTGACACACACAGTCCCCAGATGTTTCATGCACAGTGACACACACAGTCCCCAGACGTTTCATGCACAGTGACACACACAGTCCCCAGACGTTTCATGCACAGTGACACACACAGTTCCCAGACGTTTCATGCACAGTGACACACACATTTCCCCAGACGTTTCATGCACAGTGACACACATTTCCCCAGACGTTTCATGCACAGTGACACACACATTTCCCCAGATGTTTCATGCACAGTGACACACACACAGTCCCCAGATGTTTCATGCACAGTGACACACACATTCCCCAGACGTTTCATGCACAGTGACACACACATTCCCCAGACGTTTCATGCACAGTGACACACACATTCCCCAGACGTTTCATGCACAGTGACACACACATTCCCCCAGACGTTTCATGCACAGTGACACACACATTCCCCAGACGTTTCATGCACAGTGACACACACATTCCCCCAGACGTTTCATGCACAGTGACACACACAGTCCCCAGACGTTTCATGCACAGTGACACACACATTCCCCCAGATGTTTCATGCACAGTGACACACACATTCCCCCAGATGTTTCATGCACAGTGACACACACAGTCCCCAGACGTTTCATGCACAGTGACACACACATTCCCCCAGACGTTTCATGCACAGTGACACACACATTCCCCAGATGTTTCATGCACAGTGACACACACAGTCCCCAGACGTTTCATGCACAGTGACACACACATTCCCCAGATGTTTCATGCACAGTGACACACACATTCCCCAGACGTTTCATGCACAGTGACACACACATTTCCCCAGACATTTCATGCACAGTGACCGCTGCGAATGGATACAGCCCCAGGTCACCTTTCTTCTCAGGCAGTGACACGGCAGGCCTTCAGAGTGGACCTGAGTGCTTTCTGTCCCTCCCTCCCGGGCTCCTCCTGTCCTCGTGGGGTCCAGCCCTCCTGGGCCCTCACAGCAGGTCTCTTTCCCACCGTAACCCAGCCAGTTTTGCAAGAAAACTGACCCTGGGCACCAGACGGCGGGCGCTGAGATGTTTTCTGCAGGACGTGGGCTGCCGTGAGGACAGCGGGTTTTGGTGGCTGAGCTGCGAACAGCCTTCCCCGAGAGCAGGGGGCAAGGGCGGCTGCTTCTGCAGGGGCCTCTCTCCACAACCCGGGGAGGGGCATGTCTCTTCTTTGCAGCCACGGAGGCTGATGGCCCCTGGCTAGCGGGCAGCTGGGACTCGGGCCAGATACTGACGTGCCTGCCCCCAGTGCTGACGCTGACCTCCTCGCCTGCTGTCACACGCCAGCCCGGCTCCAGAGGCCCAGGGCCGTCCACATCCCCGTGCAGCCTGGTGAGAACCATGCACGCTCTCAGCCCTGTGTGCCCTGGCAAGGGGACGCCAGGGGCCCAGGGCTGGGTCCTGGGAGGAGAAGTCTCACACACACACGCACACACACACACACCTGCAGACACACACACACACACACACCTGCACACCAACGTGCTCGCACGCTCACGTGTGTGCACGCCCTAAGCTTGGACTTTCTGCTTCCCAGTTGCCGGGCTGTGGTGGGGACTCACTCCCAGGAGTCTGTTCTGACGGGTTGGCTTGGGGGTTGTCTGCACCCCCGACTACTGCTCTCCAGCTGAGAGGTGTCTGGGTCCAACCTTTAGGACCAGTGGTAGACTCTCCTTCGGGCTGGCCCATCCCAGTGCCAGCAGATGACCCAGTGAGAGAAGTCCTGCCAGGGTTCAGCTACGGGGTCTCCTCTCTGGCTAGATCATGTCCCTTCTCCCCTTTAGTTCACTCTCTGGGCTCCTGTCACCCAGACCTTGTTGGCCCCGCCTTCTTTCTGGGTCTGACCCTGAAGGGACAGCAGGCGGTCCCGTGTGAGAGGGAGCCCAGGAGACGCTGGCGGTGAGGGAAGGCGTGAATGTGGGAAGACAAAGCTTTCCTGCACTGTCTCTGGTGAGGGCTCCAGGCCCAGGCTTGGCTTCACCTGCCTTGCCAGGTTGACATGGAAGTGCGTGTGTCCCCAGGGGAGGCCGAGGCAGTGTTTCAGCAGCGTCACGGGTCCCTGCTCCATGTCAGTCACCTGCAGGTGAGCCTGTCTGCTCCTCCCGGAGCCCGTGGACGTCTGTGGCAGCAGCACAGAGGCCCCTCCGGAGCGTGACTCACTTCGACCAGGGCAGCATGGGCGCCCCGCCCACACCCGCGCTGGGTGCAGCTCTCCTAAATTCTTGGCGTTCCAGAAGGTTCCAGACTCGGGGTCTCTGCTGACTTCTGCAGCATCTCCCTGAGCTCGTTGCCATCAGATGCCAAGGGGACATGCATCTGACTGCCTCCGTTCGCGCCGTCGTGATTCTCATATTTTGTCTGCCCTTGGAACTGGGCCCGGTGCCAGCCCCAGAGTGACAGGCACTTGCCCAAGAAGGAGCAGCCCCGCCCTCGCCTCCCAGTCCCCGGGAAACTGCCCTCGGGCAAGACCACAAGTCGAGGCTTCTCCACGCTTGTTTCAATAACAAACAAGCCACGTTGCCAGAACCACTGGGGAGAGGAGAGCGGGAGGGGTTGGCACGGCCTCCCTGGCTGTGGAACCAGGTTCGGTTCGAGCAAGTCTCTGGTCTTCACTCAAAGCTTGCCGGATCTGACTGGTGGGAATCCATCAACAGTGTGAGACTGGTCTTCCTCAAGGTCTGAGGTCTGGACGGAGCAGGAGTGGGGAAATCCCCTCTCTGACCCCGAGATGTTCCTACGGATGTGGCACCACTGGGTGAGGTACGGCGTCCGTCCATCACCCCCGTACGGGACGTTTGGCATGCTCCGAGGATGTGGGATTCCAAGGACGCTGTGGTAGGTTAGATTATCGGTGGCTTCCAAACACAGGGTACTGATAGAAAACTTGAGGTTGTAGTATTTAGGGGAGACTTTCTCCCTCTCCAATTAAAGGTCCAGTGGGCACGGAGCCCAGAGAAAAACCCGAGGGGTGGACCGCATGTCATACCAGGATCCTTGGACCTCAGGGAGGGACGACAGGCTTGGGTACAGCGCCACGCCCAGCCAGGCAACCTCTGGCGACCAAAGCCTCCAAAGAAAAAGTATTAAATGTTGTATTTTCATTTTGATTATAATCTGCATGTTATTATAACCTTATTTCAGTCCGTACAGATGTATTCATTCATTCCTATCTTTGAGGAGTGCGCGTCAGGAGCGGCCACACGGGGGCGCCCTGTAACAGACAACGAACTCTTTCTCTAGTGGCTTGTCCCTGCTAAAGCTGAACGCTGACCTCGGCTTCTGAATTCGCATTCTGTTTACAACCCTTTGGCGCTAAGAAGTCCCAGGAAATGATTTCATTGGGTTGGTTTGCAAGATTGCTCCTGGCGGGCTGGCACGTCTTACTGCCCAAACGACAGAAAGCAGGCAACCCGTGAAAACCAATATACCGACTGTAGAGTATCATTATTATTATTATTGTTTTATTTCTTTTATTTAGAAAATTAAATTTAACGGGGTGGCATGGGTCAAATAAGAGCACACAGGTTCCAAGTAAACATCTCTACGGCATTTGAACTGCTGATTGCGTTGCGTGCCCATCACCCAAAGTCAAATCACGTTCTGTCACCGTCTGTCTGTCCCTCCTTACACCCCTCCTCACCACCCCCTGCCCCTGGTGACCACTGCCCTTTGGTCTGTGTCCCCGAGTCTCCGTGTGGTGTCCCCCCTCCCTGTGTGAAACCGACCGTGTATCTTGTACCAAATGCTACATTGGCTGCACATGGATTCGTCGAGTTACCAAGCTGCTGAATAGAGGGGTGTTTCAAAAATTCTAGCTGCGCTGTGTATTCGTCACAAAGTGTCGCTGCTCCGGTTTCCCCCGATGTCTGGCTTCTGTTTCAGTCAGGAGCTCTCCCACTGCCCAATAGTAAAGGTCAGTGTGGGAGGTGGCGCTCACGGAGGCGCGTGACCGCCGTGTTTGCAGGTTATGCTGGCCTTTACCCCCCCCCCCCTTTTGCTTCTGTATTAGTGTCTGACCTAAAACTCCCCCCCCCCCATGCTTGTGCCTGACCTGTCACCACTGTCTCCTAGTCCCATCTGACCCTCCTTTGCCCCTGGTTGTGACCGGGATTTGCTGCATCGTCTGAGACACAATGTAAAGCTGTAGCGCAATAGCTCACGAGGCAACGTGTATTCAGAGAGCAGGTTTTGGAAAACGAGATAACGCAGAATTGGTCACTCAGAGATTTGGTTTGGAGATACTGCTAAAATCCTAGAGCCAGGAAGACGCTGTCTGCTGTCCGCAGGCGGCTGGAGCCCGTGTGACGCCTACTGGCCACTAGATGGCGCCCGGGGAAGGTAAAACGCTCTTCCTGCTTTCCCAGGGGACCAGGTGGACCTGACCTTGACATCGACCCCGATGTCAAGGGCCTGAGCCTGCTTGTCTCATGCGTCACCGGTGACATGCAGGTGACCGCTCCAGACGGCAGCGTCAGTTCATGATGGAGCTGCAGACGTAGGGCCTCCTCCTTCAAACATTTCACGTCAAGAACAGTTGCGTGTCAAGAAGGGGGCTGTTCACCGGCGGTCTCCCACGGGAAGGTCCCACGGGTGTGTGGCAGAGTCATGTCAGCAGACGGTGGCTCCCGGGTCCTTCGAGTGGTGGCAGAGCTCTGCCTTGGCCAGGACAGAGAGGGGGCAAGGATTTCAAGAGATTCACATCCCAACACACAGGACTTGACTTCGTTTTGTAGAGCAGCTTTGAATTCAGATATTTCGAGAGCGTCACCACGTTAAAAGTTGTCCTGCTCATTTGAAATGTGAACCCTTCGGGACCTGGGCGTGTCAAAGGCCCCCCACCCCCCGCAACGGGGAATCTGTGGGGGAGCCACTGGTCAGACCTGCCCCCAGGGCTGGCGGCGTGTTAAAGGATGTTTATGACCCTCTAGGTGAAGGGACTTTTAAAGCCCTCTGTGATTTTTAATTTGTGGTGGTAAAAGCTAAGTCATTATGTTGTTCAGAGAAGGAAATAATCATTGTAGAAGTGATGAGGCTATGTTCTTTTATGTTTATTTATTTAAGGTGAGAGGAGGGGAGAGAGTGAGACAGACTCCTGCATGCGCCCCAACCGGGATCTACGTGGCAACCCATGTCTGGGGCCGATGCTGGAGTACTGAGCTATTTTTACTTCCTGAGACTGATATACTCCAACAGAGCCATCCTCAGCGCCTGGGCCCATGCTCGAACCAGTCGAGCCACTGGCTGAGGTAGAGAAGAAATAGAGGGAGAGGAAGAGAAGCAGATGGTCACTTCTCCTGTGTGCCCTGACCAGAGTTGAGCCTGGGACGTCCATATGCCAAGCTGACGCTCCATCCACTGAGCCACCGGCTAGGGCTGAGGCTGTTCTAAAACTCACACATTTTCTCTTTCTCTCTCTCTCTCTCTCTCCTCTTCTTCCCTTCCTCATTTTCTTCCTTCTTTTCCCTCAAAATGACTTCCTTACTTCTACCCACATGCTGCACAATTGCAGTTAATCACAGGTAGTGTTTAGTAGCGTGTAGTAGCGTGTTAACCGCACTAGGTCACACACGACTCTTCTTCCCTTCCGAGTGTCCGTTTCCTGTGTTCCTGGCCCTGCTGTGTCCTCAGTGAACTTGGCATCCCACCGTCTCTGTGGAGTTGCAGGCCGGCCTTTGGGGGCTGCACTGCCCACCCGTCCTCTCCTGGGGGGGCCACAGACACAGGCTGTGTCTTCCTCCTGCTCCCCGGAGTGCAGAGGTGACGTTTCTACCAGCCGCTCTCACTGAATTTTAACTGGAGAGCTCTCTGGGTGTGCGGGGGGCCTGGGGAGGGAGGCCAGGCACGGGGGCTGCGGTGCGGTGGTCTGCACACCTACAGGACATTTCGGGCAGGAACTCTGCAAACGGCTGGCCCTGGGCCTCCTAGGCGCCTCTGCGTGGCCACCGACTGGACGGAAGGATCGCAGAAGACAGAGTCTGGGGCCGGTGCTTCTGCAGGGGGCCAGTGGGGAGACACAGCGCCCGGATGGATGTCCCGTGCCAGTGACCGGGGTGGGGACGCCCCCGAGGGCCTTCCAGCGGAGGCAGCCCGCCAGAGGGCGGACTCGGCGCCTGCCGCACAGAGGGGGCCTCGGTGCTAATTGGGAAAGCATTGGCAGGCGACCCCCCGGCGCAGAACCCTGGCTCACCTAGAAAAGGGTGGTTCTCCGGGGGAGCAAACGTTCCGCGCCCCTCGTCCCCACCCAAGGGGCTAAAGACCAGGGGAAAAGCGGGGCCAATGGGGGAGCCCTGCCCCCCAGCCCTGGCGTCCCCGAGGCTCCGGTCCAGCCGCCGTGGCAGCGGGACCAGCCCCCCACGAGGAGGTGAGGTCGCGGTTTGAAAGCGGGCGAGGCTGCGTCCGTCCCCCGAAGGAGACCCTCTGCTGTGACAGCTACTGACCCCTCACAGACGTCCGCCAAGACGGACCCGTTACAGCTCTGGAGAGGAGACAGGTTCAAGTCCGGGACCTGGCGGCTGGAGAGGCTTCAGGTGACGGGTGCTCCTTCTCATGAACGCTTTGTGGTTCAGTTCCTGCGATGGCCGTGATTCATGGGAGGAAAGTGAGAGGCCGAGAGAGTTGGGAGGCGCTGGGTGGGGCTGGGGACTCCCCCAGGGTCTCTGCCGGCCCCCCCACGAGCTCTCAGGCCTTCAGGTCGGGGTGGCGGTCCCGCCCCGCCCTTTGGGGCCCGGCCTCTGACTGCGGGAGCTCCTCCTGGTCCGCGGGCTCTGAGCCAGCCCTGAGTCAGCTTGTGTCACAGCGAAGGCTCTTCAACCCGCAGAAGCAGAAAAACCAGCTCGTTAGCACCACCGGCAGACGGGGTGATGGCGGAGCCCTGGGCGGATGGGCCCCACAGGCTCCCTGTCACTGACCAGCCGGACAAGATGTCCGCCCTGCTCCTCCTCCCGGCTCTCCCAAGGGTGAGGGTGAGGCCGGGGACGGGGAGGGAGCTGCCCTCCCTGGGTTCCTGCAGGTGCTGTTCACACGTTACCCCCCCGAGTCCCCACACCAGCCCCCCACCCTGGGTCGATCTGCCCTCCTGTTCCCAGGACCTCACGAACGCCAAGGGCTGGGGAAGGGAAGGCGTCGTCCAAAGACCGGGGTCTGAGTGACCCGGACATCAGCGTGTGGTCCCCCCACCCTGGTGGTGGGTCCCAGACGCGTCCCGTCCCGGTGGCCGGAGGGAGAGGATCTAAGTGGGAGAGGGACCCCCGGAGAGCAGACCTCAGGGGAGGGTGACAAGGTGGGCGTGGGCACACAGGAAGAGCCGGTCAGAGCGTGGCTGAGGCAGAGGCAGGAGCAGTGTTTGGGGACGAATGTGGTGACAGTGGTGCCACCCGGTTGGCTTCTGTCCCAGAGAGGTTTCAGATGCTCTGCCCACACTGTACCCTGGTGTTTGCAGAGTGGAGTTGCCTGGCCAGTTACTAAGCCCCAAACGTGAACCTGCAGGCTTGGACGGGGTGGCCGCCCTCTGTCCCGCCCACGAGGGCACTGGGGACCCCGCAGGCCCGGACGGGGTGGCCGCCCTCTGTCCCGCCCACGAGGGCACTGGGGACCCCGCAGGCCCGGACGGGGTGGCCGCCCTCTGTCCCGCCCACGGGGGACACTGGGGACCCCGCAGGCCCGGACGGGGTGGCCGCCCTCTGTCCCGCCCACGGGGACACTGGGGACCCCACAGGCTTGGACTGGGTGGCTGCCCTCTGTCCCGCCCACGGGGACACTGGGGACCCCACAGGCTTGGACTGGGTGGCTGCCCTCTGTCCTGCCCACGGGGGGCACTGGGGACCCGGCAGGCCCAGACTGGGTGGCCGCCCTCTGTCCCGCCCACGGGGACACTGGGGACCCCGCAGGCCCGGACGGGGTGGCCGCCCTCTGTCCCGCCCACGGGGACACTGGGGACCCCGCAGGTCCGGACGGGGTGGCCGCCCTCTGTCCCGCCCACGGGGACACTGGGGACCCCGCAGGCCCGGACGGGGTGGCCGCCCTCTGTCCTGTCCACGGGGGGCACTGGGGACCCCACAGGCTTGGACTGGGTGGCCGCCCTCTGTCCCGCCCACGGGGTCACTGGGGACCCGGCAGGCCCAGACTGGGTGGCCGCCCTCTGTCCCGCCCACGGGGACACTGGGGACCCCGCAGGTCCGGACGGGGTGGCCGCCCTCTGTCCCGCCCACGGGGGGCACTGGGGACCCCGCAGGCCCGGACGGGGTGGCCGCCCTCTGTCCCGCCCACGGGGGGCACTGGGGACCCTGCCAGCCAGGAGAGGTGCTCCCCTGGTTTCTGGTGGGTTTGCACTTTCGGGGCCCCTTTTCTGGCCAGGATGGGAACACACCCCAACAACTCGGGTTCCTGCGGGGGTCAGAGTGACTTAATGTGTCCGGAAGGTGGCATGTGACTAATGAACGACACAGGTCTGCACTCTGGGTTGGGGTCCAAGCGGCCATCGTCCCAGTGGTTAAAACAAGCCGCGCTTGGGTCAGAAGAGAACCTGTGAGGAGGTGGGGCCCTGGGAACGCCCCGAGTTCTCAGTCACCGGTCCGTTCAGTGACAAGACAAGCAGGTCACGCCAGGTGTTAAGACTTCAATGTGCCACGGTGACTGACGGGGCTGTTACTCCCCCCACACCTGCCCCGTCACGTTCACCCCTCCCAGAACTGCAATGCGCCCGTGCCACTGCCCGGTCCGTACTGAAACCTGTCTGACCGTCCCGGGAACTTCTCCGTGCGGTCGGTCTGTTCACACAGGGTCCGGACGAGGCCCGCGGGGGCGCCCATGCCTTCTCCCCTGTTCTCTGAAGGGTGCTCCTCTTCCCCTCCCGCTGCTGGGCTGGGCGGAAACCAGGTCGCCGGTCCTGTGGGCGTCTCGCCTTGTGGGCTGCACGGGCTCCTTCCCTGAGCTGTTGCTGCTGTTGCCTTACCTGTTTCTCTGACTCTGTGCTTCCTGTCAGGTGTTAGATCCAGAGACTCAGTTAGGTTCCGGTTCAACTACTTTTTATTTTTGTTTTTGTTTTTGAGAGGAAAGGGGTGAGAGACAGAGAGAGAGAGAGAGAGAGAGGGAGAGAGAGGGAGAGAGAGAGTTACCAACTTGTCCCACTGGCTGTTCCAGCTGGCTGTGCCGTCACTGATTGCTCCGGGTCCGTGCCCTGACCGGGGGTGGAACCCATGGTCTCTGGTGCTCCGTGACGCTTCATTGTCCGAGCTGACTGGCCAGGGCACAGTGGATTCTAACGCAATCTTTCATTTTATCTGGATCTTCTCTTAGGCTGCCTCTCTTGGTTCTCGTGATTTTCATTCTTCCCCCACTTTTGTTTTGAAGAGTTTCGGACCCCCACGTCCACGGCACAGAGAGACTGCCCTGCCCCCCCTCCCCAGGCGCACTGGCTGTCGGGAGGGGTTCTGCTCTGAGCCGTTTGAGAGGATGTCACGGGCATCGCGACGTCAGCCCCAAACACCTCTCAGCGTGTGTCTCCTGGGAACAGGAGCGCCCCAGAATGACCATGCGTGTCTCCACAACCCAAAGGGTGCTGGGCAGCTGCGTGTGGATGGTCACAGGTCACAGGGCCAGGGTCTGTCAGACCCTCTGATTCTGGGAGCACCTGGGAGGCAACCAGTCATTTGTGTGTGTGTATTTTTTTTAAAAGACTATTTATTTCATTTTTAGAGAGGAGAGAGAGAGAGAGAGAGAGAGAGAAGCAGGAAGCATCAACTCCCATATGTGCCTTGACCAGGCAAGCCCAGGGTTTCAAACTGGCAACCTCAGCATTCCAGGTTGACACTTTAACCCATTGCGCCACCACAGGTCAGGCCACCTGTGGTTTTAATGGTGCGTCACCCAAGGCAGAGAGGAGGCAGGTGTCTGTATTAGATGGCGCTGGGCAACCAAAGGCCATCATAAGTGGCCCAGAAAGCCCCGGAGGCGGCCTGAGAAGAGGTGGCCCCGCCTCTCCAGTGTAGGGGTCCCTGAGGCACGAATGGGGGTGATTGTTGATCTCCCGGCAGTTTGTAAATGAGATCTGTTGCCACTGGAACCCCAAGTGGACCAGAGGGTGTTGGACCGATGAGTCCTGAATAAGTGTGCCCAGCGACCTTCCTTGGAGGAGGGTGCCTTCCACCTGACATCATACCTGTCGCCCCCGGAGCAGGGCAGGTGCGTGAAGATGTCACCTGCGAGGGGTGTGGCCCCACGGGAGGGCCGCAGAAGGCCACCGCCGACGAGAGCCTTTGAGGAAGGCCCTGGGCCGAGAGTGTTAGCCAACTCCGTCGGAGCGGAGCGTTTACTGGCCGTGGATGGAATAGAATTAGCAAGTTTAATAATAATGGTTATTGGGCATGGGGTCCCACGGACAGAACCACCGTCTTGAAGCTTGTGGTTACCCACCCTTTATTTTTTCCAAGTTTAAGAAGAGATGAAACTGGGCCATCAAAAGGAGAAGCGGTGGGAATAATCACCCCCTTTATAAATTAAATTCTTCATAGTAAGTTTTAAGTCTTGATTTCAACTTTCTTTTTTTTTTTTTTAAATTTATTTATTTATTCATTTTAGAGAGGAGAAGGAGAGACAGAGAGGAGAGAAGGAGATGGAAGCATCAACTCCCATATGTGCCTTGACCGGGCAAGCCCAGGGTTTCAAACCGGCAACCTCAGCATTTCCAGGTTGACGCTTTATCCACTGCGCCACCACAGGTCAGGCGATTTCAACTTTCATTGGACCAAGTTAACTATGTCATCTGGAGGTCCATGATGTCCCATTTTGTGTCACCAGTCGCCAGCTCGCAGCTGTGCGGGGACCAGCTGGCATGCCCCCCCATGAGTCTGGGTGGCAGTGGGGGTCGCCCGTTCACTGTCCCCTCCGTCCCGGGGGAGCCTGTCCCCTCGCCAGGGTGGGGGGGGCCGGAATCCAGGCTGGACAGAGGCTGGACAGAGGCTTTCTTGGAGGACCAGACCCATTGTTCAAGGTGGGAGGCCCCAGTGGAACCCAAGGAGGCACCACAGCTGGTCACAGGGGCGGAGGGTGGTCCACTTTCCAGGTGTGGAGCCCCGAGGGACTAGATGGTCCATCTGCCAGCCGGGTCACGGGCGTCTCCCGAGTCCCCTCAGGCCCATCACCACCCTGCTCTCCTGGCTGCCCAGTGTCCCGTGCCCCTTCCTGAGATGGTCCGTCAGGGGCAGCCGTGGAGGAGACAGAGAGAGAAGGCAGGAAACAAGGTGTATTATACTCCCAGGGCCTGGGGGCGGGCGGGTGGGAGCAGGAGACAGGACCGAGGGGAAGGGCTGGGCCACCCTCTGACGGAGAGACCGGCAGGATGACTAAGCTCTGCTGCGGGGACGGCCGCGGGTCTCGCCGGTCATTCCCTGGTGGCATTCAGGTGGCACCTGGTCAGTGTGGCCGGGTCTGTGTGGCTCGTACCAGCCACCTGAGCGGCCTCGCTCAGTGTCAGCTGGGCCCGTGGGCCCCAGCGCCGGAAGGCAGCCTTGCAAAACCTGGACGCTTTCCCTACGCGGGGTGGCCAGCAGGTTTAATAACTACGAGGGCACACAATTCAGTGACTCCTCCATTGACGGCCACGGTCATGAAGGCTGGACCCGGAAATGCCCTGTTCAAATGGCCGCCTTCTCCTTCACCTGCGCTGGAGCTGGCGTGGGAACCAGGCCCTGGGGCCTCGCGACCACGCGGGAGTGAGGGGCACCGTGACAGCTCCGGGCGTGGCCTTGCTGCAGGGACTCGTTCCCTCCGGAGGGGCTGGGGGGGGTGGCGTTGTGTCAGCCTGACAGGAGGGTGACAGTGACGGGGTGGAGGTGTGCGGGGGGGGGCAGTGGTTTGTTACATAATCGGAAGTCATTCTCGGGACACGTGGGGTGACTTCCACGGCCCTGCCGAGGGGACGGGGTGAGGAGGTGCAGGGCCCTGTCCTGGGAGGTCGGGCTCGGGCTCGGGCAGGGCTGGGGCTCCAGACACTGCAGCTGGAGCTCGGGGTGCAGGATGGAACGCGAGGCAGCCAGGGTGCAACTTGTGTCGTGGGAGCGCTTGAATGGGGGTGACGTGCACCCTGGGGCCCCAGGTCGCTGGGATGGGGAAGGGCTGCAAGCATCTTCTAGTCTTTCTGGTTCTGGCCTTGTTTCCTGGGGATAATGCTGTTGAGGTCAGCTCACCGTGTTCCTGAGATCGGCGGGGACATCCTGGTGGCTGGGGACACACAGAGACAGGCTCTGGGGCGCTCGAAGTGCGCCTGGGAGGGTGGGCCGAGTTCACCACTGTAAACTGAGACGGCCAGGCAGCCCAAGTGCCAGGGTCACCAGGTCGGGGTGGGCCCTTCCGCATCAGGAATCGGGTCTCGGGACCCGCATGCCGGCCGAGGTCGGAAGGCCCCGCCGGGAACCTGTTTTCATCGACACATCGAGAGGCTGACAGCAGCCTGAAGTGTCCCGGAGGATTTCTTAGCCTTTTTTATTTTCATATGAATTTTAAACATGTTTCTTTTATTTTATTAAACATTATTTCTTCAATTACAGTGCACACTCAGCATCATCCTGCATTACGTTCAGGTCCAGCCTCGTGGTCAGACGAGCGTGGACTCGACACAGCGCCCCCGCCTGTCCCTGCGCCCGCCCAGCCTGGTACCCGGGACTTCTCCACTTTCCTCGGCAGGCAGGGGAGGCCTGCAGGCCCCGTCGAGGGAGACACAGGTGGCCGGCAGGCCGCAGAGAACGCCTGGGCGCAGGTCAGTGTCCACAGCCGAGGGCAGCATCTCCGGTCCTCTCCGCACCAGGGCCAGGGGCGTTGTGTCTGCAGCGACCACAGGGGTGAGGGCGGACGACATGTGTGGGCACCATCGGGCGACGTGGAGGCCGCGCCCTGCCTCGGCCGGCTGGGGGACGACGGGTGCTTGGTCGGCCGAGGCAGGTGCTGGACGAGAGGGAGGGCGCCCCGTCTCCAGCAGCAGGTCTGCAGGCTAACGGGCGCAGGGGGACGTGCCGGGCAGGGGTGGCCCCGCAGGCGCCTTTTGTGTGACGCGGAGCGGGATTCTGCGATGGGGGTCGAGTCCTGATCCGTCCCCGGGGAACCCAGACGTCAGGCCTGGAGGGTGACACTGCGGAGGAACCATGGTGCGCTCACACCAGAGGCTCTCGGACGCTCAGCGGGACCAGCGTGCAGCCCCAGGCCCCGGCCGCGGGGTCACCGAGTGCGGGGCGAGTTCCTGCTGGGCCCGCGGAGGGCCGGAGCCTGTCATTTGTCCCCTAGCCCGCGTTCCTGATGGCACGCGGCCCTCTGCGTCGCTCCACGTTGGTTTTGTCATAAAAGGAGGAGGTGACGTCGCGCAGGCCCTCGTCCCCCCGCCCCCGCCCGGGCTGGGCTTGCAGGCTGCGCCCTGGCCCATCGCACTTCGAACCCCCATGCGATCCTCACCTCCTCCGAAAGGACACACACGATTCATTTTGGTCCGAAGGAGGTATGCTTAAAAGATAAAAAATAATCCAAGGCCTTCTTTTATTGACACAGCGCCCCCAGCAGGCGTGGGCCCCGCGGCCGCGGCTCCGGCTCAGACGCAGCACTTGGCCTTGCCCTGGTAGCAGCTGCCGTCCGCCACGGTGAAGCGCGGGCACGGCGAGAAGTTGCAGACCCCGCCCTTCTTGGCGCACCGGTACTCCGGGTACCTGTGGAACAGCCCCGCAAGGAGGCCGGCGCCTGCGGGGAGGGAGAGAGCAGTCAGACGCATGCTGGAGGCCAGGGGTAGGGCGGCAGGTGAAGCCGCGCAGACAGCCCTCACCCAGCACAGCGGAGGGTTTCTCCCCCGAGAGCTTTGTCCTCACTTGACCTCCGAGGCTGCTCACGGAAAGGTGTTGAAGAGCGCCCTCTGCCTGAGGTCTGTCCCTGCCACCTGAGGTCTGTCCCTGCCGCCTGAGGTCTGTCCCTGCCGTCTGAGGTCTGTCCCTGCCGTCTGAGGTCTGTGCCTGCCGCCTGAGGTCTGTCCCTGCCGCCTGAGGTCTGTGCCTGCCGCCTGAGGTCTGTGCCTGCCGCCTGAGGTCTGTCCCTGCCGTCTGAGGTCTGTCCCTGCCGCCTGAGGTCTGTCCCTGCCGCCTGAGGTCTGTGGCTGCCGTCTGAGGTCTGTCCCTGCCGCCTGAGGTCTGTGCCTGCCGTCTGAGGTCTGTCCCTGCCGCCTGAGGTCTGTCCCTGCCGCCTGAGGTCTGTCCCTGCCGCCTGAGGTCTGTGCCTGCCGCCTGAGGTCTGTGCCTGCCGTCTGAGGTCTGTGCCTGCCGTCTGAGGTCTGTCCCTGCCGTCTGAGGTCTGTGCCTGCCGCCTGAGGTCTGTGCCTGCCGCCTGAGGTCTGTGCCTGCCGTCTGAGGTCTGTCCCTGCCGCCTGAGGTCTGTCCCTGCCGCCTGAGGTCTGTCCCTGCCGCCTGAGGTCTGTGCCTGCCGCCTGAGGTCTGTGCGTGTCGCCTGAGGTCTGTCCCTGCCGCCTGAGGTCTGTGCCTGCCGCCTGAGGTCTGTCCCTGCCGCCTGAGGTCTGTGCCTGCCGCCTGAGGTCTGTGGCTGCTGTCTGCCGCCTGAGGTCTGTGGCTGCCGCCTGAGATCTGTGTCTGCTGCCTGAGGTCTGTGGCTGCCGTCTGAGGTCTGTGGCTGCCGTCTGCCATCTGAGGTCTGTGCCTGCCGCCTGAGGTCTGTGGCTGCCGCCTGAGGTCTGTGCCTGCCTCCTGAGGTCTGTGGCTGCTGTCTGCCGTCTGAGGTCTGTGCCTGCCGTCTGAGATCTGTCCCTGCCACCTGAGATCTGTCCCTGCCGCCTGAGGTCTGTCCCTGCCGTCTGAGATCTGTCCCTGCCACCTGAGGTCTGTCCCTGCCGTCTGAGATCTGTCCCTGCCACCTGAGATCTGTCCCTGCCGTCTGAGATCTGTCCCTGCCGTCTGAGATCTGTCCCTGCCGCCTGAGGTCTGTGGCTGCTGTCTGTTGTCTGAGGTCTGTGTCTGCCGCCTGAGGTCTGTGGCTGCCGTCTGAGATCTGTCCCTGCCGTCTGAGATCTGTCCCTGCCACCTGAGATCTGTCCCTGCCGTCTGAGATCTGTCCCTGCCGCCTGAGGTCTGTGGCTGCTGTCTGTTGTCTGAGGTCTGTGTCTGCCGCCTGAGGTCTGTGCCTGCCGTCTGCGCCTGCTGTGGCCAGACTAACCCTGACGGTGCTCAGCAGGACTCTGAGTGGGGTTTTCTGCCCAGAGAGCGTTAGGTGTGCGGAGAATTCTAGTTGGTCCCCAGATGAGGATTCGTCTGCATCGTGCTGTCTCCCGAACACACAGACTCTGTTCCACAAATGCTCAACGGTGTTTTCTCTCTTTCTTAATAACTCACAAATTTTAATTGCTATTTGCAGCTTTCATGTTTCAAGTTTAGCCAGCTTTGGTCAAATGATTGCTTCATTAACCATTAGCTTGCTACTTCGTTTAGGATCTATCAACCCATACTTGTTTTAAAACCAACATGGGGATTTTTAAATGGGACTTTCTCTGTTCTTGCACGCACTGATCCTGTCCACGCTGAGGTGTCTCTCTCAGTCCCCGCGCACCTGGACATGCCTGCCTCCCGCGCTGTGCACTGTGCCACCCGCCCCCCCTCGACCTCGGCTGCCCTGCCCTCCCCCTCCCCCACGGTCTCTGCCTTTTCTCTCAGGTTGAAACGATGGCGGCTCCAAAACCCTTTCATTGTTTCCTGTCTCTGCTTGTGAGGGAGCTTGTTTTCCTACTGATGGGCCTTGTTCTCTTAGTTCGTCCCACAGCCCTGTCGCAGCTACCTGTTCCAATCTAGAACTGTGGGTGTCGGGTGACTGGGCATTGGCGATCTTTGGGGACATTGTTGGTTGTCGCAGTGGTGAGGGTGTGTGGGAGGCATTGTAGGCGTCTGGTGGATAGAGGCCAGAGATTCTGCTAGATACCCACAGTGCACAGAACAGGCCTCATCACTGAAATATCTGGCCCCAAATGTCTATAGGACCAAGGCAGGGAAACCGTGGTCTAGACCAGCGGGGTCTTCATGCTGCTTACACATTAAAACCGGCTGGAATACTCTGAAAAAGACTGATATAATTGTTCTGCAGTGGAGTCTATGGACTGGTATCTTAAGACGCTCCCCAGATGAATTTAATGTGCAGTAAAGATTCGAGAACATCTGGACCACTGGGTTTCAAATTTTAGTCAGAGAGCTAACCGTAAAAAAGACTCAAGAATTACGGGTCAAGATTTGGGAGCAGAAAGGAATGAAGGCAAGGGGAACATATTCATATAAAAATGTAATTGTTATGAATTTAAACACTTGAGGAGTGATTTGAAATAGTATTTTTCTATTTATACACTCAGAGAAAGATAGGATATTCACTTGAACACATTTGATAATTTAGTTGATATAGAAAAATTCTCAGAAAAATACAACTTACTAATAAGAATGAGAAAACCTTTATAATCCCACAAGTATCAAAGGCATGGAATCTGTAAATAAGACTCGGGGCCAAGATGTCTTCATCAGCGAATTCTACCAAGCAGTAAAAATAAGGAATGGTGTCTACACTACACAAGCTGTTTCTCAGAGTGAAAAATGGTGAGCATTCACCAGCCCGTGGTGTGAAGCCAACACGGTCTTATAGCAGGACCTAACACGGTTAGTAATATCAGGAAAGAAAAGGAAAACTATAGGTCAACCTCCCTGATCAGCGGAGGCAAACATCTTTAAATAAAGTATCAGTAAACAAACTAAAACCAGGTTCAGTGTATTTCCCAAACTCAAGGTTTCATCAAACATTTGAAAATCAGTCAGTGCCTATTAAGAATAAAGGGGAAAAAAAATCATATGATTATCTCCATAGATACAGAACGACACTGGATAAAAATTCAACATTGACTTATGATTAAAAAAAAAGAAACTCTTAAGGAATAAGGAACTAGAGGGAACCTCCTTAATATGATACATAACATCTACAGACGCCTAGAACAAATAGTACACTTAAGGATCAAACATTGAACACTTTGCACTTGAGCTTGGCAACAAGCCCAGCATAGCTGCTGCCATCAGTTTCATTCGACATTGTACTTGAGGTACTAGCCAGAAGAGTAAGATAAGAAAGATAAATAAAAGTTGTAAGTGCTGGAAATGAAGAAATAAACTTGTCACTATTTGCAGGCATTGCGATTATATGTAGACAATCCAAAAGGAATTAACAAGGAAATGTAGCAAGTTTGCTGGATAAGATCAATATACAAAAGAAAAGAAAAAGTAGAAAGTCAATTTTACTTTTGTATACTAGCAACCAACAGAAAAAGTAAAATGGAAAGAAAACACCATAGAGACTAGCATAAAATAGCCAACTTCTACTTATGAATCTAAGAAAATTAGGGGCAATACCGCTATTTCTAAGGAATAAAAAATATATATATTTTGCTAAGGTAAAGACCTAAACTGGGGAAAATGCTGTTTAAGCATTGGATGTTTAATTATTTTCAAAACATTACTTCCCCCCAGCCCAAATTAGTCTACAGATGTAAGCCTACCCCATGAAAACCTTAGAGATTCTTTCGGTGAAACTTGACAAACTGATCTTAAAACTTATACAGAAATTGAAAGGGCCAGGAATACCCAAAACACCCTTGGAGAATAAGGTAGGAAGACTTGCTTTACTGGGTTTCAAGACTAATTATAGAGTCACTGTAATTAGACCATGTGGTGAAGACACGAGGACCAGCAGGTACACACATGGGATGGAATAAAGAATGCAGGGGACCCAGGCACTCATGGAGAAGAGGTGTGGCATGACAGTGACTCAGCACACATGGTCCTCTCAGTAGCTGGTTCTGGGACAACTGAATATACATATGGAATAAAGCTCCACCCTTAGCTCACACCACACACACACACACACACACACACACACACACACACACACACACACACACTGCCAGATAGATTATAACCCTAAATGTAAAAGACAAAACAATAAGCTCACAAGAGACAACATTGAAGATATTCTTCAGGGTTTTGGACTAAAAAAAAAAAAAGAGATTTCTTATGTTGCAGAAAAAATCTAAACCCTAAAGGAGACACCATGGCACATTTATGAGCCTCATTAAAGTAATGTAAAAAAGCAAAACTCTAAGGAAGGTTTTCATTAGGACGGAACAATCAGGGCATGAGGTAGGAGGTTCTTTGTCATGCAGGTAACTGACAAAGGGCGTGTGTGCAGGCTGTAGGGAGAACTCCTACGAAGCAGTAAGACAAGACTGATAATTGGATAGAAAACATGAGCGTAAGCCAAGCAGGCATTTCACAGAAGATGTGCAGGTGGCCAGGGACTGCACACACATTGCTCACCTCATTATTTATCAGGGAAATGCAAACTAAAACTCTGGTGAGACACAACGTCACCAACCAGATGGCTGCAGTTGAAAACTGACCGGTGCGAGCAAGCGTTGGCACAAGTGTGGAGCCGTGGGAGCGTCCTGTCACCGGTTCTGAGTGTGAGCTAGCGCAAGCAGTTTTGTGAAGCGGTTGGACATCATCTGTTACCATCAACTACAAGCATGTCCTACGAAGCCACAAGGCCACCACCCCTTGGCCTCTAGCCACTTCAAATGCGAGCACAAACCAGGCTAGATGATTCAGCATGGTAATAAATACTATAGTGGCAAAAGTGCAAGAAATGCAGGAAGTTATAGCATGAAAGTGAGGCCCTGGTTCCCCCAGGGGAAGGAGGGATTTGTGACCAAGAGGCTGGAGGAGCACTTGGGAGGGGCTCACCCGGTCCTGGTTCTCAACTCATCCTGTGATTACAGGGTGCTGTTTTATAACAACTGAACAAGTCATGCATGCTGCTTTGCCCGTACTTTTCTAGATGCATGTTATATTTTACATTTTTTTCCCTTCTTTTCCAAGTGAGAGGAGGGGAGGCAGAGACAGACTCCCGCACGTGCCCCAACCAGGATCTACTCGGTGACCCCCACCTGGGGCCGATGCTCTGGCCCTCTGGGGCCATGCTTGCAGCTGAGCTATTTTTAGCACCTGAGGTGAGGCCATGGAGCCATCCTCAGCACCTGGGGCTGATGTGCTCAAACCAATCAAGCCATGGCTGTGGGAGAAGGGGGGGAGGGGAAGGGACAGGGGCAGGGGCAGGGGTAGAGAAGAAGATGGTTGCTTCTCCTGTGTGTCCTGACCAGGAATCAAACCCAGGACTTCCACACACCAGACCAACACTGTACTGCTGAGCCAACCGGCCAGGCCGTCCATATTTTATAATTAAAAAAGGAAAAACATAAGAGTGGCTTCTGAGAAGGCCTCCTGCAGGTCCCCAGCACTGTGGCCTCCGTGCTGTGTGCGGCCGCCCAGCGTCCTGCCGCCCAGCGTCCTGCGCCCCAGCGTCCTGCCCCCAGCATCCTGCCCTATCCCTGCCTGCCCGTTTCTGCCCACGGTCGGGGCCCTGGAGCTCCTCAGAGAACCCATAACCCCGCTCTTCTCCACCCCTTTCCCAAGAACGGGAACGGCCACCTCCCTGACCTTGGTGCGTCCTCTTGCCTCGGTCCTTACGAAGCTGGCCTGAGAAGTACAGCCCAGAGCATCCTCGGGACCCTGGAGTGCGGGGAGGCAGGGACCGTGGGGAAGAGAAAGCTCGCTCACGGGTGAGTGGAGGAAGCCGCCTGGGGTGCAGGCCTGCTGGGGGACCCTTTCAAGGGTGTGTTCGTGAGGCCAGGGACAGCCGGATGGCCGGTGATCCTGCCTGGTGCGGCTTCTACAGCAACCATCGTCTAGTCCAGCGCGATCACGCGTGTGGGGTGAATGAGGGGTGGTCGCGATTAAGCTGCGGGCAGTAACTGGGAGCACGTGGCAGCGGTCAGTCCGGGAGGGGAATGAGCGGGCGGCGGGTGCTGCGGCTGCAGCCGCGGGCCCAGGAGAGGCTGGGCTTCGGCCTCATCACAACCAAGTCCGCAGAAAGGCAGCACCGCCACCTCCCCGGCGCTGCCCGGGTCACAGGTAACCTGCGCAGGTCACGTGGTGGCGCTCTGGTTCCAGCCGAGAGGGGAGCGTGGGGGTCCGGCGGCTGAGAACGCAACTCGGTCTCTGCCGTTCGACTCGGAAGTGTGGCCACTGAGGCTGGCTCCGCAGGACGCAGCCGGAGCAGTGGACCGGCAGGGGACAGGGTGGGGACACCTGGAGAGCCTCCGACTGCAGTGTGAACTCCTTGGTCTAAGGACAGCCGGGCTGAGGCAGGAGGGGACTGCCAAGGCCACCTGGGTTTTGGGGAAGATGAGACTTGAGCTCAACTGCTGCCAGGACCCGCGCCCCCTGCCCTCCGTCTCCCCCAGGACTTGGCGACAGAGTCAGCAGTAAGGGCGCGGGCCTGGAAGAGGTCAGCACCAGGGTGGCGGATGTGACCCGCTGCGTGGCGGCGTGAGGGAGGGGAGACGCAGCCGCAGGCGCAGACGCCCCCGCTCCAGGGTGCCCTCCAGGGGTGGCCCCCGGGGTGGCCCGTGCGTGGTGGCGTGAGGGAGGGGAGACGCAGCCGCAGGCGAGCCGCCCCCGCTCCAGGGTGCCCTCCAGGGGTGGCCCCCGGGGTGGCCCGTGCGTGGTGGCGTGAGGGAGGGGAGACGCAGCCGCAGGCGCAGACGCCCCCGCTCCAGGGTGCCCTCCAGGGGTGGCCCCCGGGGTGGCCCGTGCGTGGTGGCGTGAGGGAGGGGCCGACGCAGACGCAGGCGCAGACGCAGGCGAGCCGCCCCCGCTCCAGGGTGCCCTCCAGGGGTGGCCCCCGGGGTGGCCCGTGCGTGGTGGCGTGAGGGAGGGGAGACGCAGGCGCAGACGCAGGCGAGCCACCCTGCTCCAGGGTGCCCTCCAGGGGTGGCCCCCGGGGTGGCCCGTGCGTGGTGGCGTGAGGGAGGGGAGACGCAGGCGCAGACACAGGCGAGCCACCCTGCTCCAGGGCGCCCTCCAGGGGTGGCCCCCGGGGTGGCCCGTGCGTGGTGGCGTGAGGGAGGGGAGACGCAGGCGCAGACACAGGCGAGCCGCCCCCGCTCCAGGGTGCCCTCCAGGGGTGGCCCCCGGGGTGGCCCGTGCGTGGTGGCGTGAGGGAGGGGCCGACGCAGGCGCAGGCGCAGACGCAGGCGAGCCGCCCCCGCTCCAGGGTGCCCTCCAGGGTGCCCTCCAGGGGTGGCCCGCGCGTGCATGGGCGTGGCTACCGGGAGCAGCGTGAGGCTGGTCAGAGGTGCGGACTCGGCTTAGGGGGCCCTCTGGGCCCCGACAGGTCAGCTAAGGTCCTTCCCGGCACAGGACAAGGGGGCTGCTTGGCAGTCACGGCAGGAGAAAGGCTGCCCACGCATGTGGCTCCCTGCCGTGTGCTCGTTGACGACTCAGGGCCGTGCTGTGCTTGTGGGGTCCCAGCAAGCAGCAGAGGCGGGCGGGGGGCGGGGGGTCCCACTTCACTCCTAGGAACCCTTTCAAGTGTCTGGGGACAAAATCAAACATAAAAGGCTCTCGTGCCAAACAACAAAACAGCAAACCAACCAGGATATCACCAAGATCCCAGGCCCCTTCCACAGAGGAGCGACCGCGGGGTCCCCAGGGGACTCACGCTGTTAGCAGGAACCGGCAGCGCGCTTCCTGTGAAGCTCACACGCCTTTGCGTTCAGCTCCTGTCTACTGTCTAGGCGACTCTTGAGATAAATCTGTGCGCCTGGTGGCGTCCCCAGGGGCTCTGGGGGGTGAGGGGGAGGAACGAAGGACTCAGAGTCAGGGCTGGGTTCGGGGGTTTGTCGGTTGCTGGTGGAGCATTTGAAGAGTCAACCTCTCTGAGATTCACTATTAAAGAAAACAAGCTGGATAGCTCAGTCAGTCAGCACGTCGCCCCAAAAAGCCAAGGTTGCGGGTTCGATTCCCCATCAGAGCACATACAGGAAGCAAGCAATGAATGCACAACTAAGTGAAGCAATGAATGAATGCTTCTCTCTCTCTCTCTCTCTCTCTCTTTCTCCTCTACCTCTTCCTCTCTCTGTCTCTCTAAAATCAATCAATACATTGAAAATAAAAGTCTGTAACATGGGCTCAAATCTAAAATGGAGACTGCCACGGAAAGTCGTCCCTGCTCGCAGGGACATTTCTGAGATGGTGGTCACAGAGCTGCTTTTCAGCTGTAACTGCCACAGGTGGCGTCTGTGCCTGGTGTGTGTGAGGACCGGTTTGTGTCCCATGTGTTGCTAATCGTGTCCCTCTACCAGCCCCGTTCTGGCCACGGGACCACGAGACCACGGGGACTGTGCGCCTGAGGCCGCGGGAGCTGGCTCTTCCAGACGGGACCCAGGGGCGGGAGCCGGCACATTCCTGGTGGTTGTTGCCTGAGGTCTGACAGGTGGAATTTGGGCCAGCAGGTTGGGGTGGGGATGGCCGAGGGAGACTCCCAGGTGTGGGCAGGGCGGGCGGAGATGGAAGGTCACAGCATGGCGGAGCTGGGAGTCCGTTTGCCCAATGCCCTTGTTTTCCAGGTGAGGACACGGAGGCCCAGCCTCTCCGGGACGCGGGCGGTGTCAGAGGGAAAGGGCGGAAGGGTATCGCGGAGTGACCGATGCCCTTGCTGTGGGTGTGGCTGACTTTGCCGGTCACCTGGGAAAGTGCCGCTGGACAGATGTCTGTGTCTGTGGGCGGGGCTCCTCACCGCGCTTCCCCCACGCGGGGCCAGCCTCCACGCCGAAAGCCACCGGATTCGTAAGCCATCTCTGGCTCTGTCACCCTCTCAGTTCATAAACCTTGTGGGGCTCACCGAACGCAGATGTCGGTTGACCTGGGCAGGTCTGGCCCCCACGACGCTGTCCGCACGCTGTCTGCTCTGAGCACAGTGTGTCTGAGAGACGGGCGGGGCCTGAGTCGGACCTGGCAGCTGAGGTCTCAGTCCTTGCTCTGCCGGTGACAGTTGTGTGACTTTGGCCACGTTATCTATCCACAAAATGGGGGAATGATTGTTCCCTCTCCCTGGGGGCGCTGTGAGGTCTGAACTGAAAATCAGGACTACCTTTTATTTTACTAAAATTTAACATCTCGTTATCTCTGGGATTTCACACCTGATGTCTTTTCTCTCTGGAATGTTCCTGCTCCCTGCTCAACTGTCACTCATTTGTCTAACTCAGGGCTGGCTGTTATCCAGGTGCCCACTAAGCCAGCAGGTAACAGGAGAGGCAGTAGGAAGTGGTGGGGCTTGTGGCAACCTGGGGAGCGTGCCCAGTGAAACCAGCAACCGCTACTTAGGACAGCTCACTGTTGTCACATTTTCTTCTGCTTGTAAGAGAAGACAAAAATCTAAACTTCCTGTGACATACCCTGATTTTTAAATGTCGAGAAGGAATTAAGTTTACTTAAAAACAAACAAACCAACAAACCAACCACAAACACTAAAACAACTCCTATTTTTCCTTCCCCTCTCTGCTTCTTCCAGGCAGCCTTCCAGGCTCCTCCCTGCCAGGCCACTGCCCGCCCCCACCTGTGCCTCAGCCTCCTGTCCTCAGGAGCATTCCGCAGCACGGGCTGTAGTTAGGAGATAATTAACTACATAACCGGGGCTCCTTGCCAGGCCCTGCTTCTAGAATGTGCAGTCACAAGGTCAGGGCTGTGTCCCCGGTCCTCCAAGGTCCCAGGGCAAGGCCCACGCATGGGTGCTGTTAGCTAAAGCTGTGAGTGCACAGCCTCAATCTGTCTTGATTGCTAAACACCCTGGCTGGGTTCTTCTCAACTAGCTGATTCCAGGACCGGAACCACCCACCGTGTCATGTGGACCTCAGTCTGTCCTCACAGGAAGACCATTTGGATGAGACCAATGTGGGCAACTCACCCCCCCCCCCCCAGACAAAAAACTACTAAGGGAGAGTGTCAGCTCACGCTCTCCGGCGGTGATGCTGCAACTCCCACTCACCCCCGCTCATGTGTGCCTCAGTTTCCCCGTGGGCATACCGACCAGCTTGGACTGAATCGAGCTCCCTCGGCCCTTCCAGAAAGGGGAGTGGGCTGAGCCCACGGGAGGGCTCCGGGCTCAGGGCGGTGGGAGGCGGGGCTGAGGCAGGACCTGAGCTCACCCGGGGGCCGGCAGCCCGGCACCCTCCCTGCTCTGAGCACGGACCTGGTGGTCACGCACAGCAGTCCGTGCAGCCTGTGGTCAGTGCGATAAAACACGGGCGGCGGCCACCCTAGCAACCACATAACAATGACCACGGCAGTAACAGCCGCGGAAGAGGCCCGGGACCGTGCCTGAGGAGCACAGCACAGATGCGTGGCTCTGCAGGGGACACGGGCGGGGACACCTGCACGTGTTAATGCAGAAGACCCTCCGGGGGAGGTCGCTGTCCCCCGTCCCCCCGCAGCCCCGTCCAGACAGCACGTAAAATCCCAGCAGAAGGTATTTGTGTTACATACGGCCTTTCACGGCGTGCACATCTCACACGGTGGTAGCAACGTCAGTGATGTCCGGCTGGCGGAGGTGGCCAGAGCGCCCCCTCCCCCGCCATCCTCAGCCCGGAGGTGGCCATGGGCACAGCTCTCCCCCATAACACAACAGCCACCGTCCCCAAAGGACGTGCCCTCCTGAAGTGTCCTGGTCCCCATACCGAGAGCCCATGGACTGGTAGGTCTGTGCAGACAGCAGTCACGTGCTGTAAAAGGACAGAGCAGAAGAGTCCCTCCCGGGAGTGTCCTGGGCTGACCCTGTGTGACCCGGTGCTCCCCAGCCTCAGCTAGTATTTTTATGTGGGATGGTGACTGAGCTCAGCTGCTCCTGCACATCCTTGCAAACACCTGTACATTCTGTGCTTTGACCGAGATGCTCATTGTCCTGTGTAGATGCGATAGACTGAGAGCAGCTCTTCCCGTGAACAAAGTGGCCTTCAGACTTCTAGGGTCGGAACTGAACCGCCATAGAGATTCTGCATGGCTCCCCTCTGCACGCACGACCAGAACGAGGATAATAAAACAGCACGCACACTGACACGCGGCATGTGCTGCCAGACAGAATAGAAATAATATTTTAAAAACCCCATGGTTGTGGCCCTGGCTGGGGAGCCCAGTGGACAGAGCGTTGTGCCCACGCACCGAAGTCACGAGTTCGTCCCCTGGTCAGGGCAGGTAGGAGAAGTAATCAATGAGTGCACAACTAAATGGAATGATTTCCCTCTCTCTCTCTCTCTTTCTCTTTCTCACATCAATGGAAAACTTGAAAGAGAAAAATAAAGAGAAAGAAAAAGAAGAAAGAAAGAAAGGAAGAAAGAAAGAAAGAAAGGAAGAAAGGAAGAAAGAAAGAAGGAAAGAAGGAAACGTCAGGTGGCAGCCTCGAAGTTGGCTCCCCTGCCTCTCTGGCAGGCTCCAGTCAGAAACACGAAGAGCCTGCATCTACATCGGAACCCCTGGTACCAGGGCACAGACGGGGAACGGAGGCACCGTGGGGTGACTGACTCAGCGTGTCTGGGTGACAATGCTGGTCTGGAGAAGAGCGAGGCAGGGACTCCCGGAGTGGCTCAGAGCTCGGCCCCGGCAGGGCCGCCGTCGGCTCAGGCCGCAGAGGAGGGGACTAACTCCCAGAGCGCATGTCCGCTCAGGGCCAGACCGAGAGAGCGGTGGGGCTGGGACAGAGCGTGCTCCTGGTGCTCCCGAAGGGCCCACCTTCTCTTCTATCGAGACCCCGCAGGAGCTGGGGTCTTCGGGCCAAGGGACAGACAGCACGCACTGAGTGCATTCCCCACTGGGAGAGGTGAATGGACCCCGCAGGGACGGTCTCAGGCCACCCGTGGGTTCTGATCACCTGTGCCAGGTGAGTCGAAGGTGCCGGTGAGCTGGCCTAGTGGGAGGGGCGGGCAGCACCTGTCTGCAGCAGGGCACCTGGGGAGATGCCCCACCCCGAGACCCGGGGAGATGCCCCACCCTGGAACCCCAGGGAGATGCCCCACCCCGAGACCCTGGGGAGATGCCTCACCCTGAGACCCTGGGGAGATGCCCCACCCCGAGACCCTGGGGAGATGCCCCACCCCGAGACCCGGGGAGATGCCCCACCCTGGAACCCTGGGGAGATGCCCCACCCCGAGACCCTGGGGAGATGCCTCACCCTGAGACCCTGGGGAGATGCCCCACCCCGAGACCCTGGGGAGATGCCCCACCCCGAGACCCGGGGAGATGCCCCACCCTGGAACCCCAGGGAGATGCAGCCGGCAGCCTGCACCTCTGTCAGCTGGATAGGAAGTGGGCTTCCCTCTGTGAGGGGCCGTCTTGCAGGTGGAGTAGGTGACCCTCACCGAGGGTCCTTTCTAGATGCCCAAGACCTGATGGGGGTGGGAAGGTGCTGGCAGCTGCCTGGTCCCATGTCCCTGCCAAGTGCAGAGGGCACGGAGCCCTACCTAGGGCTCAGTCAGGGAGCCAGGTGTGAGCCCCTCTGTCCTGCGGCTGGGTGGCCCCAGGGTCCGTCTTAGGACAATTAGCGGGGTGTGCTCCCCACAGGCCAGCTGATCAGGGGACAGCTCAAAGACGCCCAGGGTCAGCAGGCTTCCTTGCCACCATCTGCCGGGAGCAGGTCACTCAGCCACTCAACCTCGGGATGCTCTCTGCTGCTCCTCCCTGAGGACGCTGGAGGCAGCTGTCCTCACTGCTCACTCAGGCCTGGAGGAGTTCCCAGCCCTGGGCCAGCGTGTCCCCACTGGTCCCCAAGCTCACCTGGCGCCACCTGGGAGAAGAGCAGGCAGAGAGGCAGCAGCAGGAGGTAGAAAACCCTCATGGTGTCTGCCGGGCCGGCGGGACGCGGGAGGAGGTGTGGCTCCGTGGAGGCTGAGCCAGCAGCTTCCCCAGGCCGGGCGCCTCCGTATTTATGCGGCTGGCGGTTGCGCAATCCCCCAGCGGGGGCTGCGGGGCGGCGTCACCGTCCTCAAGCGAAACTCTAACACACAGCCCCGGGCCCCTGCCCCCACGCCGTCCGCCAGCCTTGTGGGCACACTTTCCTCCGTCTGGGCTGCGCTGTCAGCCCCGGGACGGGCAGTGCTGTTTCTTTCCTCTTCCTTCACCCCTCGGGGGCGGTTCCGGGCAGTTCCTGGAACAGGTGGCTCAGGCTGCGCCCTTCCCGGGTGCAGTGGCTCAGGGAGCCCGTGGGGAAGCGGCCGGGGCGGGGGTGGGGCGGGAGCTGCCAGCAGGCCAGGGCCAGGCTCGCAGGGCTGGACTGTGTTTCCCCACGCTGGCTGCAGGCTGGTCCTCTCCCCCGACAGAGCCTGGCCAGCCGGGTGTCCTCTTCCCCGACAGAGCCTGGCCAGCCGGGTGTCCTCTTCCCTGACAGAGCCTGGCCAGCTGGGTGTCCTCTCCCCCGACAGAGCCTGGCCAGCCGGGTGTCCTCTCCCCCGACAGAGCCTGGCCGCAGGCTGGTCCTCTTCCCTAACAGAGCCTGGCCAGCCGGGTGTCCTCTCCCCCGACAGAGCCTGACCAGCCGGGTGTCCTCTCCCCCGACAGAGCCTGGCCGCAGGCTGGTCCTCTTCCCTGACAAAGCCTGGCCAGCCGGGTGTCATTTAACCCCGGGGGGAGCAGCGTGCATCCCTGCCCCCAGCTCTGCTTCTTCCGTGAGCGTTCTCCCTGACTCGTCAGCACCAGACCCTCTTTCCTTTCCTTTTTTTTTTTAACAAATTAATATGTCTCTCAAAATCAAGTCTAAATCAAGACTCTATATATTTATTTCTTTAATGGATTAGTTACTTTATTTATGTGACAGCAGTTTTAGAGGCATGACAAAAGTCAGGGGAAGGTTCAGGTATTTTCCACACGTACTTCCCACCATCCACAGGTGGGAGACCTGTTCACACTGGTGAACCTGCCCGGACACGTCACCGGCACCCAGAGTCCGCAGCTGACGTGGGGTCACTCAGTGTTGCACAGGCTGTGGGTTTGGGTGAATGTGTAACGCCATGTGCTCATCGTCCAGTGTCACACAGAGCGTGTCCCAGCCTGGAAAACCCCCTGTGCTCCCTCTGTCCGTCCCTCCCCATCCCCCCCCACAACTGCTGACTCTTTATTGTCCCTGTGGTTTTGCCTTCTCCAGAGTGTTGTAGGGTTGGAACCACACAGGGTGGATCCTTTTCAGATTGGCTTCTTTCACTTGGTTTCATTCTTGACTTTCCATGACACTGATAACTCATCTCTTTTTCTTTCCTCTCTTTATTTATTTTTATTAAGTGAGAGGAGGGGAGGCAGAGAGACAGACTCCCGCATGCACCCCGGTCGGGATCCACCTGGTACGTCCACTAGGGGGCAATGCTCTGCCCATCTGGGGCTGTTGCTCCATTGCTCAGCAACTGAGCTATTTTAGTGCCTGAGGCCAAGGTCACAGAACCATCCTCAGCACCTCGGGCCAACTTTGCTCAAACCATTTGAGCCATGGCTGCGGGAGGGAAAGAGAGTGAGAGAGAGAGAGAGATGGAGAGGGTGGAAAAGCAAATGGACACTTCTCCTGTGTGCCCTGACCGGGAATCAAACCTGGGACATCCACATACTAAGCTGGCACTCTACCGCTGAGCCAACTGGCCAGGGCCAATAGCTCATTTCTTTTTAGCGCTGAAAGGAATCCACTGTGGGGATGGATCACTGTTTATGTATATTCATTGCCGAAGGACATCTTGGTTGCTTCCAAGTCCTGGCAATAATGAAGGAAGCTGCTGTGCATATCCGTATGCAGGTTACTGTGTGGACGTCAGTTATCAGCTCCTTTGGGTAAGAATCAAGGAGCATAGCTGTTGGGTCCTATGGTAAGAGTAGGTTTAGTTTTGTAAGAAATGGCCCTGCTATCTTCCAAAGTGGCTGCGTCATGTTGCGTCCCCACCAGCAAAAAATAAGAGTGCCTGTGGCCCCGCGTCCCTGTCGCCCTGCGTCCCTGTCTGCACGTGGTGTTGTCGGCGTTCTGGAGTTTGGCCGCTCTGACAGGTGCGCAGTTGGTGTCTCACTGCTGTTGTAAATTGCATTTCCCCAATGACCCATCTTTCTACATCCAGCCTTTCTTTTCTCCAGCTAGACATGTGTCCTCAGGAAGTTTTCAATGAGTTTCCCAGAGACGGGGCTCCTAGTGTGGCCCCTAGAAGTCAGAAGGCCTGGGCTCCAAACTGGGTTGAGTCTCACAGGGCCACAAGGGTCAGAATCTCCTTCTTTCTTACTGTCTCCTGGGGTGTTAGCTGAGATCTAAGGAGTGCTCACATTTTCATCAGTTCCACAGGTTAAAAATGATTTTAAGTGGTAGAGTGCTGGCCCAGCATGTGGAAGTCCCAGGTTTTATTCCCGGCCAGGGCACACAGGAAAAGCGCCCAGCTACTTCTCTACCCCTCCCCCTCTCCTTCCTCTCTGTTTCTTCTCCTCCCGCAGCCAAGGCTCCATTGGAGCAAAGTTGGCCCGGGCACTGAGGACGGCTTCATGGCCTCTGCCTCAGGCGCTAGAACGGCTCCAGTTGTAATGGAGCAACAGCCCAGATGGGCAGAGCATCGCCTCCTGGTGGACATGCCGGGTGGATCCCGGTCGGGCATATGTAGGAGTCTATCTGTTTGCCTCCCTGCTTCTAACTTCAAAAAAATACACCCCCCTCCCCCCCAAAAAAAACCCAAATGATTTTATTTATCAGTAAGTGGTCACTGTAATTCTGTGCTCAGCGTTCCTGATATCGAGGTTCTTGTGGGTGAATGATGGAGCCACTCGGGCTCGTGCAGCAGGAGAGAAGTGTCTCGAGAGGATGCTGGGTAGACCCCAGAACCACCGGGGGCCTGGACAATCCGCGTGCAGCTTCCAGGAGCAACGTCTGGTCTGCGCCACGGAACCGGTCTGCTGAGGACCTCTGTGCCGGCCACAGGGCGTGAGGCCCCGGGTCATTTCTGAGCTCTGAACTTGGAGAAGTCCCTAAGCACTCAAAGCAGAAAAGGTATTGGGTGAATAAAAACAGAGGCAAGAGTTGATGACATTCAAATTCACCAATTCTTTCATTCGAATATGTTTATTTGATTCCCATTGTGTGCAGGTGATTTTTAGGGGCTGGGGGAATATCTTTATGACGTCGGCCCTCAGAAGTCTGGCTGGGGAGGCCCTGGTGGGGGGGGGGCTCAGTCGATAGAATGCTGTCCCAGCACACCAAGGTCATGGGTTCAATCCCTGGTCAGGGCACATACAAGAAGCAACCAACGAGTGCACAACTATACGGAACAACTAAGTGGAACAGCAAGTTGATGCTTCTCTCTCTTTCTCTTCTTTCTCTTCTCTCTCTCTCTCTCTCTCTCTCTCTCTCTCCCCCTCTCTCAAAAAAGCCTGGTTGGGGAGGCAGATGAGCACACAGACAGACAGGACGACACTGACAGGGGCTCCAGTGTGGGTGTGTGGGGCCACGCCCAGTGTGCCTCAGGCATGGCGTGAGCCCAGCCTGGTACAGGAGAGGTGGAGGTGTGCTTAGGCCACACTGAACCGTTCGGGTTTCCTCCTTAGGCAGCAGGAGGGTTGGAGTCAGAGGAGGTAGGTGGACCGATTGCCATTTTGGGGAGTGTTTGAGGAACACTGGGCGGGAGAGGGGTGGGAGGCCCGTGGTGGGGGGGGGCGATGAAGAGAGTGAGAGGAGTGTCCGCCTCCCTTGGGTGTGAGCTGAAGATCTGAGCGGTGGTGGTGAACACCAGGGGGGGGGGGAAGTGATGTGGGGGAGAGGACAGCCCCAGAGCTCTGCCGGGAAGACCACTCCTGGAGCGAGTTCCATGTGGAACCTTGGGAGCCAGGCGGAAGACCAGCCCAGGACCACCCAGGCAGGGGAGAGGGGCTGGGGTAGTAGTCCCCCTGACCGCCTGCCATTCGGGAGACAGCTGCTCCCAGCGGGAGGCTCGTTCCTAGCCATGCTGACCCCAGCACTCACAAAGGTCAGAGGGTTGTGTTCCCGGTGGCTTTTAGAAGGCAGGCGGAGGGACCCCGGGGAAGAGGCGTGCCTGCGGGCCTTTGACTCTGTTTCCAGATGGGACAGGACCCCTGTGATTAGGACAAGGGGGTCACGACAGGGGGAGGCAGGGAGCTCAGGCCCCTGAGAGGGAGCACGGATGTGTGCAGGGCTTCAGTGAGGGCCTGTCCTGGCCCAGGAGGGACAGCCAGCGTGAGGCTGGGAGGGGCCAGACGTGGCCCAGGGGTGAACAGTTGAAGTCCCCTCTCTCGAAGTCCGGCCCCCCTGTCGGCTCTGAGGAGACGCCCCTTCCTGACGGTGATGGAGAACAGGGCTGGGGCGGGGGCTTGAGGACAGTGGGGAGGGTCCCATTTCCCCTGGGAAGGGGGGAGACGGCTGATTGGACGTCCAGAACAGGTGCGGGCAGCGTCCCATCCCCCCTGCAGCCTGAGGCTGGCGTGTCTCCGCCTGGCGCCATTTTCCAGGTGTGCTCCGTTCTAAGTGGCTGTAGTCAGATATTTGGGATGTCAGCTCTGCCAGAGTGGGCAATGGCCTTCTGACCTCTGTCCCTGGGGTGTCCTTGGCAGGTCACCTGCCGGCTGCCCACAAAGTCCATTTCCCCTTTAGTTCTGACGCCTGAGGTTTCAATTTCTGTTCGTTCACTCTTGGCCTGGTACTAACCTTTCTTTAGCCTCTCCCCCCATCTGTCCATGTGTTTGTGCTGGTGTCAGGGTGTCAGGGCCTGTGACAGCATGTCCGTGGCCCAAAGCCCCCAGTGGCGGGGTCCCCAGAGACCTTTCCACCCAGGAGGGGACACCGGGGGTGTGAGAGTTGCCCCTGCAGCGCCTGGCCCAGTACCTGCCGTGAAGAAGCGTCAGGGGCTGGAGCTCTTATCCGTTTGGCGGGGATGAGAACGCACAGCGGCCCGGTGCGGAGAGAGCCCGCCCCTTGGCGCTGTTTGCTGGGACGTGCTGGCCTGTGCGGGTGGATGGGGCGCGGGAGGCTGGACGGACGGGGACAGGTGGCAGAGGTGACGCGTACGCCCGCTGACTCCCGTTCCTCTTTCCCTCCCCGAGGTCAGGGAGGTCCAGGCCAAGTTCAAGGCCCCCTTTCCCGGGGAGGCCCAGCCCTTCTCTGTCTCTCCCGTCTGCTCTCTGTTCGGAGCCGGTGGGGGCAGGGCGTGCCGGCCCCTGTGGGCTGGGAGCACCATGGCTCCGGCCTCAGTTTCCCCATCTGTGGAACGGAGATGTGGCTGGCTCTCCCAGGGTCGAGGGAGAGGCGTGTGTGGTATTTGCACAGACCGGCAGAGGGGTTGGCGGTGAACTCGAGTTGTTCCCAGGCGTGCAGTGGGGATGACCCACGGGTGCGCACGCCGTCACGTATGTAGTGCAGAGCGAGAGCCGAGAGCCCGAGAGGAGAAGCGCGCCGTGTGAGCAGCGTTCGCCTCCAGGGAAGGGACGAGACCTCACCTCTGTCCCTGGTACACTGTTGTTCTGTTTGCTTATTCGGTCCCTGTTTTGTTCTGAGGCCGCACACGTCCCAGGAACGGTGGCCAGGGCGGCCAGCCCTTCTCCTCGTCCCCCCCCTTGCTCCAGACCCTGCAGGCTCCCTGCCGAGGTCAGGTCCTTGGCCAGCTGGTCTCTGGGTCACGTAGCACAGGCCACACTGTGGGTGCTGCCCGGGGGCAGGAGCTGTTTGCTCCGGGTGTTTATCGCAGCGTGAGACCTGGGCGCAGAGGGAGGGGAAGGCGGGGTAGGCAGGGCGGGGCTGTCGCACCTGCCACGGGGCCTCACCTGCTGAAGGTCAAACGAGACACATTCCTTCCATGGTGGGGTTGAGCCCGTTCCAGGCCCAAGCCGGGCACTCTCTGAGAGTCTGTCTGAGCTGCGTCTGCTGGGGCTGGCTCCTCCGTGCCAGGCTGGAGGAGGGTGGGAGCACGGGCCCATGGGGCTGGAGGAGGGTGGGAGCACGGGCCCATGGGGCTGGAGGAGGGTGGGAGCACGGGCCCACAACGCACCTCCCCAGGCCGGGCGCCGTGTGGGCACCCTCACGCCTGTGCATGCCCCTGGTCCCCAGACTGCACGAGGACCCTGGGGAGCTGAGTCGCCCCCTGACTTAGACAGCATTTCAATTCCGTGCCCCTCCCCCGGCAGGGTCACCCAGGCCGGGCATTCAGCTGCCCTCTGTCACACAGGAAGGATGCGTGGTCACAACACCACCATTGTTGGTGTTGGCTGGTGGATTTGACACATTTATGCCTAGAAAGAGAGTGACAGACGTGTCCACTAAGTGCTCATTCCTACCACTTTCGTTTCTGTTCTTCTTCCTGCCACGGGGGCGTTGGGTCCTCGCTTTCTCAGGTGAATACAACCGAGAGCAGGAGAGACTTCTAAGATGAGCACCTGGCTCAGTCAGCTGCGTCTCCGGGGCTGCGAGGTTGCGCAGGACGCGGTCACTGCCCCGGCTCAGTCAGCTGCGTCTCCGGGCTCCGAGGTTGCACAGGACAGTGGTCACTGCCCCGGCTCAGTCAGCTGCGTCTCCGGGCTCCGAGGTTGCACAGGACGTGGTCACTGCCCCGGCTCAGTCAGCTGCGTCTCCGGGCTCCGAGGTTGCACAGGACAGTGGTCACTGCCCCGGCTCAGTCAGCTGCGTCTCCGGGCTCCGAGGTTGCACAGGACAGCGGTCACTGCCCCGGCTCAGTCAGCTGCGTCTCCGGGCTCCGAGGTTGCGCAGGACGCGGTCACTGCCCCGGCTCAGTCAGCTGCGTCTCCGGGCTCCGAGGTTGCGCAGGACGCGGTCACTGTGCCTGGTGGCCCCGGGGCCATTCTGCATCTACCACTCATGCCCCGCTGGGCATTTTTTGGTGTGCCGCAGAATTATGGTCATTAGTGTCTGTGTGCCGTGAGATGAGAAAGGTCCTCACTCCCTGGCTTAAAGGACGCCAGGGGCCGACCTCAAAGCAGGAGACCCCAGCCTTCGGGCATTGCGGCCCCGGGAGATGTGCTCACCTGGGAGGAAGCCCAGACCACGGCTTGCCCGGCCTGAGATGGGTATCAGAGCAGACTGTGCTGGCTCCCACCAGCACCCCAACAAGAGACACAGCCCCGCAGTTCCCTTCCTTCTGCCTCCCCTCCCCGTGCAGGAAACCCCTGCCCGCCCCGAGGGGTGCGATGGTGTTTATGACGAGAGTCCCCCCTCTCGCAAGCCACCGGCTCTTGGATGAACCTGCTTTCCTCCCATCAGACCCTGTCTCTCGGGACTGGCTTTAGAGCAGGCCGCCATACCTGGGTTTGAAATCACCGTGACATTGTCCTCCACACCTCTGAGACACCCATACCCAGAGGTCTCTGTGCCCACGTCTGTCACAAAGGGGACCAATCTGTGCCCACATCTGTCACAAAGGGGACCAATCTGTGCCCACGTCTGTCACAAAGGGGACCAATGCAGCTCAGCTGGGCAGCCGCTTCCCTTCCCCTGGCATTAGGGCACCCTTTAATATCACTGGGTCGACGTCATTGTGATGATGCGTTTGTGGTATGTCTGTGTTCTGTCTACGGAGCCATACTTTTGGAAAAACTGCCTTTGGAAGTTGTGGTAAGGTTGTCCACAAGAAGACTCACCAATGTAAGTGTTGGGTTCGCCAAGAAGAAACACACAACGCCGAGGAAAGTAGCACAGCGGACTTTATCAGCGCATCTGGTGCAGATGGGCTGAGGTCGAAAGAGGAGTCAGCTCTGACAGGAGGGCGTCTGGAGGCCTTCGTAGGGTTGAGGAATTCTTGCTGACGTGCGTGTTGCTAGGGAACAGGTAACACTTTTTCTGCTCCTCGGAGTTCAGGTGGGTCAGTCTGCAATGGGTTGGTTCCAGAGACACCGGGGTGGTGTTTACAGCCCTTGAATCTCTCAACCATGTCCGTTCCTCTCGGGTTAGGCTGTAGTCACTGTGATCTGCAAAGTCCCAAAGGAAATGGCAGTTAGGAGGGGCCAAATGCAGCCGCCTTCGTTCTGCCTAACACTGACCATCTCTGAATGTACAGCACATCATTCTGCCTAACACTGACCATCTCTGAATGTACAGTACAGCAGCGTGGAGCCCAACACTGACCATCTCTAAGTGTACAGCACAGCAGCACGGAGCCCAACACTGACCATCTCTGAATGTACAGCACATCGTTCTGCCTAACACTGACCATCTCTAAGTGTACAGCACAGCAGCGTGGAGCCCAACACTGACCATCTCTAAGTGTACAGCACATCATTCTGCCTAACACTGACCATCTCTGAATGTACAGCACAGCAGCGTGGAGCCCAACACTGACCATCTCTAAGTGTACAGCACAGCAGCGTGGAGCCCAACACTGACCATCTCTAGATGTACAGCACAGCAGCGTGGACCCAACACTGACCATCTCTAAGTGTACAGCACAGCAGCGTGGACCCAACACTGACCATCTCTGAATGTACAGCACAGCAGCGTGGACCCAACACTGACCATCTCTGAATGTACAGCACAGCAGCGTGGAGCCCAACACTGACCATCTCTAAGTGTACAGCACAGCAGCACGGAGCCCAACACTGACCATCTCTAAGTGTACAGCACAGCAGCGTGGAGCCCAACACTGACCATCTCTAAATGTACAGCACAGCAGCGTGGAGCCCAACACTGACCATCTCTAAGTGTACAGCACAGCAGCGTGGAGCCCAACACTGACCATCTCTGGATGTACAGCACAGCAGCGTGGAGCCCAACACTGACCATCTCTAAGTGTACAGCACAGCAGCGTGGAGCCCAACACTGACCATCTCTGAATGTACAGCACAGCAGCATGGAGCCCAACACTGACCATCTCTGAATGTACAGCACAGCAGCGTGGAGCCCAACACTGACCATCTCTAAGTGTACAGCACAGCAGCGTGGAGCCCAACACTGACCATCTCTAAGTGTACAGCACAGCAGCGTGGAGCCCAACACTGACCATCTCTGGATGTACAGCACAGCAGCGTGGACCCAACACTGACCATCTCTGAATGTACAGCACAGCAGCGTGGAGCCCAACACTGACCATCTCTGAATGTACAGCACAGCAGCACGGAGCCCAACACTGACCATCTCTGGATGTACAGCACAGCAGCGTGGAGCCCAACACTGACCATCTCTGAATGTACAGCACAGCAGTGTGGAGCCCAACACTGACCATCTCTAAATGTACAGCACAGCAGCCTGGAGCCCATTCTCGCTGTTGGACCATCACCACCATCCTTCGCCAGAACTTTCACCTGTCCAAAGTGAAACCCTCCCTCATTATGCACTATCTCCCCTCCCCCCCCGCCCCTGGCGACCACTGTGCTCCTCTCTGTCCGTATGAATTTTGAAGCCTTGGGGTACGTCATACATGTGGAATCATTTGTACTTTTGGGACTGGCTTGTTTCACTCAACATAATCCTGCTCGGTTGATCCGTGTCGTAACACGTGTAGAATTTCCCTCTTTTTCCTGGCTGTGTAGTATTTCAGGGCACTGGGAAGAAATACTATAGTTCAGAAAAACCTCTCGTTACGGACCGCCCTCTCTTTCCTCCGTCCACATCCTCTTTTGTTTTTAGGGGCACGTCTCCGAGATGGCAAAGACGAAGGCGTGAACGGATGCTCTCACCTTCCGCCCCGCCTCCCGTGGGGGTGACGGTGCCAGAGCCGGATGTTGGACGGGGTTCCTCACAGGGATATAAACACATTATGTAAAGGTAACATTTATAGTCGCGACCAGTTCACTCCCCTCAGGCAGCCGCAAGCGTGCCCCCACACACGGGCTCAGGGCAGAGCCAGCCGGGGAAGCCGCGTGCAGAGCAAGAACGACAGCTCTCCGTGAGGGGCCTAGAATGGACACTGACGGCCAATCAGACCTGGGGTCTCACGACATCTGAGCCGGAGGGACGTCGGCATGTGCTCCAGAGAGTGTCCGCGTCTCAGGGAGACTCGGGTTCCACCCGGGGTCCCCTCAGGTGCCAACGAGGACTGGGCGGGATGCCAGCCCTGATCCAGGTTCCAGCTGCAGCCCAGAGACGGCCACTGAGGTGCCAGGCTCAGCCCAGAGACGGCCACTGAGGTGCCAGGCTCGGCCCAGAGACGGCCACTGAGGTGCCAGGCTCAGCCCAGAGACGGCCACTGAGATGCCAGGCTCAGCCCAGAGACGGCCACTGAGATGCCAGGCTCAGCCCAGAGACGGCCACTGAGGTGCCAGGCTCAGCCCAGAGACGGCCACTGAGATGCCAGGCTCAGTCCAGAGACGGCCACTGAGATGCCAGGCTGAGCCCAGAGACGGCCACTGAGATGCCAGGCTGAGCCCAGAGACGGCCACTGAGATGCCAGGCTGAGCCCAGAGACGGCCACTGAGATGCCAGGCTCGGCCCAGAGACGGCCACTGAGATGCCAGGCTCGGCCCAGAGACGGTCACTGAGATGCCAGGCTCAGTCAGCCCAGAGACGGTCACTGAGGTGCCAGGCTCGGCCCAGAGACGGCCACTGAGATGCCAGGCTCAGCCCAGAGACGGCCACTGAGATGCCAGGCTCAGCCCAGAGACGGCCACTGAGATGCCAGGCTCAGCCCAGAGACGGCCACTGAGATGCCAGGCTCAGCCACAAGTGCTATTTGAGGAAGGGCTTCTGGGAGTTAGGAGAGGAGACCGAGCACCCCGCCCCACACGACCGGGAGTTTTTACAGAGACACCAGGCACAGAAACCGGATGCCGAGAGTGTAGGGGTTTCTCCGGAGAGTCACGGACAGCAGGCGGCAGGGGACCACTGGTCTCACTGTGTTTGCACCTCTCCTGGCCCAGGACGGGGCTCTCCCATCAGCTAAGGGTGTGGTGCTGTGTCTCAGACCCTCAGCACCTGAGTCCTGTGCGGCTCCTTGAGGTCCTGGATCAATGGAGATCTGCTTCTCTCGCACAGAGACGGAGCCATACCTGCCCCCATGAGAAATGCCTGCCAGGTTGATTTTCAGTGTTTGCAGGGTTGAAAACAAAGGCCGTTGGAAGCATTCAGGAAAGTCAAGGGGATGAGTCATTCATTTCCTTCTGGGCGGGGAGCAAAAGAGTGGCCAGATCCGAAGGAGAGAAACCGGTTCCTGTGGGCCCCTATCACTCCCCATCGGCAGGTCCCGGGTCCCCAGTCAGCCTGGCCACTCCCTGCTGTAACCGCCCCTCCCAGGCCTTTCCTGGAAACTGAGCCCATCTCCCAGCAGGAGTGGGGGATGCCAGTCAGGCCTTTCCTGGAAACTGAGCCCATCTCCCAGCAGGAGTGGGGGCTGCCAGTCAGGCCTTTCCTGGAAACTGAGCCCATCTCCCAGCAGGAGTGGGGGCTGCCAGTCATCTGGATCTGGGAAAGCCTGGGCCGGAGCCTGGTGCTGTCAGGATGCTCTGCCGGGAAGGCCCCGGGGAACAGACGGGAGACCAGTGCTGTCTCGGGCACCCCTGGCCGGCCGGGTGCAGCCTGGGACAAGTCACGGGCTACCCCACCCTGGTCCTGTCACCTCCAGCTAGGCCGAGCCCAGGCTCCCCGGCCAGGCCACACCTGTGTTGGCACCATCAGTGGAGGGGATTGACCCAGAGGGACACGTCCAAAAGAGGGTTCGTGGGCTCATGAGGAGACTGAAACACCTTGTGCTCTAAGGCGGGGTCTTACCTCCTAAGCACCTTTGACCGTTTGGACTTGGGAAATGAACAGAGAGTCTGGAAGGCGGGTGCGAGGGGGTCTGGTCCTGTTCAGTGATCTGGTTAGTGGACGGCAGGTGGTCTGGACACGTGAGTCGCTCAGGGGGGTGGTCAGAGGGTCATCTGGCGGTCTGGAGTGGGTCGCCCAGTGAACTCATGTGTATCTCTGGGCACTGACACAGGACTGAGAAGTTCAAAGCGTTCAGTTCCCGGGCTCGTTAACCCCAGAGCAGAATCGCTTCCTCATGCCTCAGTCTTCATGGTGTCAGGACCCTCAGGACCCCCAGCCGCTTGGTCCAAGGGCGTCCACTCTGTGCGTCTGCGGCCTTCACTTTCCTCCTCTCCCCCTCCGGCCAGGAGCTTCTTCCAGAAAACATGGCGGATCAAACAAAAAACCTTTTAAAGTCCCTCGTTGCCGGGGTGGCAACGCCTTCCCTGGGTCTGTCGTGTCCCTCGGAGGGGCACAGGGGTCAGAGACACGCTTGCCACCTATGGGTCTTACAACCAGCTCGATATCTGTGCCGGTCTTGAGGCCGGCGACTTAGGAAAGGACCGATGGTGGCGTTTTTATATCATATATCAGTTTCCGATAACCGGGCTCCGTCTGGAGGGTGGGTCAGTTCAGTGAAACAAGTGTCTCCCAGTTCAGCAGCTGGTGACACAGGTGGCCCCCAGAGTGGGGCCCTGGGGCAAAGCCATCGGGAATTTAGTAACAGGTATCTCCGTGGAGATGGGAGGACACCGAGTAGCGGTGGGAGCAGACTCCAATCCGTTTCTGAGACCTGAAGCCAGGCGTGCGAGGAGGTGTCCAGGTGCCCAGCTCCAAGCACCGTCACGTGGAGTGAGGACAGGCAGAGGCAGTGCGACAAGCGGTTGGAATGTCTCTGTGTTTTTCTGCAGCAGGTGTGACGACTGTCCCTGGATGAGCCGTGTGGTGATTTCTCTGCAGCGTACATCGCGTGGTCCAGCATTAGCTCACGTGGCTTTGGGGAAAGGCCATCTGGCCCTTCTCAACGACTCTGGGTCAGAGGATGGGAGAAACACTGCTGGACGTGTCAGTTTGGAGAGTCACAGCCAGACATCAGGAGAAACTAGAAAAATTCAGCACCCAGTCCAGCATGGATAGAAACAAAACCTCAGAAGACAACGAACAGACCTAGAATCTAATGTCCACAAAGGTGTATTACGGATGCATAGATAATTTTTCCTCTCTAGAATAGCCATACTTTTAACCAAAGATAGCCAGATTAAGACTCATTTCCAAAATAGGTCTAGTGCCAAGAAGCTTGGCCTGCTTTTTGCATAGGAGCTGCAAGAAGAGTAATTAACCATGTAGGCTCTTTTAAATCTGTTTTGTTGGAATTTTTCGTAATGAATCCCCGACTGAATTTTGAAAAGGCCTCTTGAAGCCAGAAAGGCCAAGGCCAAGACTTGCCATCGGACTTTGCCTGCAATATTTACCCAATTATATTTGGGTGAATTCGTCTTTATTTTGAAGACTCCAATATATCTTGAGTTTCCTGCACCTGCCAGCGGGTGACCTTCCTCCTTACCTGGTAAGGCTGCTGGGAACCCTGTAAGCAAAGTAGCAGGCTGATTGTTCCAAAGGTTTGGTTGACTTTCATAAAGCCATCTTATTTCTTTCTTTTTTTTTTTTTTTGTATTTTTCCAAAGCTGGAAACGGGGAGAGACAGACAGACTCCCGCATGTGCCCGACCGGGATCCACCTGGCACGCCCACCAGGGGGCGACGCTCTGCCCACCAGGGGGCGATGCTCTGCCCCTCCGGGGCGTCGCTCTGTCACGACCAGAGCCACTCTAGCGCCTGGGGCAGAGGCCAAGGAGCCATCCCCAACGCCCAGGCCATCTTTGCTCCAATGGAGCCTCGCTGCGGGAGGGGAAGAGAGAGACAGAGAGGAAGGAGAAGGGGAGGGGTGGAGAAGCAGATGGGTGCTTCTCCTGTGTGCCCTGGCCGGGAATCGAACCTGGGACTTCTGCACGCCAGGCCGACGCTCTACCACTGAGCCAACCGGCCAGGGCCTCCATCTTATTTCTTTAAAGCTTCCTGGTCACCTCTGAGTCTGTGCGTGTCTCTCTCAAATATGACATTCCAGCCAAAGCCTTAGTAATAGAAGCCGTTTCCAATTGTGTTCTGTTACAAGGAGAACGGATGCTTCTTCAACTTACGCAAATAACAACATTGGCACGAACGTACTAATACTCACCGAGAGCTTCTGAATTCTGGGGGGATGGAGTAGAGATGAAATGGTAAACGATAAAATGATAAAAAATCAATTCTGCTCACAACCGTGCAATTTACCAAATTGCTCTGAAGTCATAATAGGTGGTTTAAGAAAAAAAGGTTTCTTTATCCCTGGAAAACAAAGCTTAAAAAAACGAGGAATCTATTCAAATAATCATGAAGACGGCAGTCACCCTCATTGGTTCATCCAGTCCCAGGCTATTAATTCTTGTTGGTCTTGACCTATTCGTTGGTTCTCTTACGAATCCAGTTTCCTATAGTTCTGCAGTCCCGCGTCCAGTTCAACGGAATAATCTAAAAGTTTATCAGAAACCGGTCTATTAGAGACGGGGTCAGAGCCCTCGCCACGAACCTCTGTAGATGAAACATTTCTCCAAAGCATATCAGAGTGAATGACACGCTTGAAACGACAAGGTTAAGGATCCAATCACAATGCAAGGAAAAAAAAATAAAAGTGCTTTCCTAGACATTTATGTTATCAACCATCACAGAGCCATAGAAATACAACACAATTATTATTTCTTATTTGACAACGCTTTCCATGTAAACTTAACCTTTCAGAGAGGCCTAATTAGTTTAATTTCCCCCTTTTATGAAAGAGATCTGTGTTTTTTCAAATGTTTTTGAGATCCTTCTTAAAATATCTCAAAGTTATTTTTAAGTTAAGAGAAAGCACTTTAGCTTGACCAGGTGGTGGCACAGTGGATAGAGCATTGGACTGGGACACAGAGGACCCAGGTTTCTAAACCCTGAGGTTGTTCGCTTGTGCGCAGGCTCACCAGCTTGAGCACAGGGTCTCTGGCTTGAGTGTGGGGTCATAGACATGACTCCATGGTCACTGGCTTGAGCTCGAGGTTGCTGGCTTGAGCAAGGGGTCACTCACTCTGCTGTAGCCCCCCACCCCATCAAGGCACATATGAGAAAGCAGTCAATGAATGAATAAGGTGCCACAACAAAGAATTGATGCTCCTCATCTCTCTCCCTTCCTGTCTGCCTGTCCCTATTTGTCCCTCTCTCAGTCTCTCTCTCTCTGTCTCTGTCACACACACATACAAAAGAAAAACACTTTAATTTTTGAATTTTGGGAAGTTTGTCAAAATATGCCAAAAAATTTTAATGTGCTGGGTCCAATAGCATCATACAGTTCACTGTCAAACAATACTTAGTTATTCCTTTATTCATGGAGACAAAGACTTTGCAGGCAAATACTGCAAGTTAGATAGTTGTAAGCAAAATTTAGCTCTTATAATGTATTTTTAAATTTATTTTAGCAAGGAGAGAGAAAGATAGAGAGAAGAGGGGAGGAGCAGGAAGCATCAACTCTCATATGTGCCCTGACCGGGCAAGCCCAGGGTTTCGAATCAGCGACCTCAGCGTTCCAGGTCGACGCTTTATCTACTGCACCACCACAGGTCAGGCAGCTGGCTCTTTAATATTAAGACTTGGTTTATCTAAGTAATATAAGACCTGATGATACAGAGGAAATAATTTTATTATAATAGAAAATCTTTGCTTTCCTTTTATAATCACTTATCAAGAGCACACCAATAGTACAGGTAAACTTTGTCCTTTTAACAAAAACAGAAAATGAAGTTCTAATTTTGTATCAGTGTAATTTTGATATTTAAATTAACTTAATTAAATTAATTTTGATCTTATTTAGCCTAACTAACTACACATAAGATTTATTCTTAAGATTTCTTTTCACAAACCTCCTATCTTTCTTTGTCCAATTTAGTTTATTTCTTACTCATTCAGAAATAAGTAACTTATTAGGATAAACCATTTTCTTGTAATTCCTTCAAAAGTACATTTCCGTACCCTGTACCTTCTTATACCAAAAATATATACGTATTATTTCCTTCCATGTTCATTAAAGTTTTTAACCCTTCTAAATTATAAACCTTAATGTCTAATGACAGCTAAAATAAAATAAGCAATTAGCATTCTTTAGATTGGCAATTTTATGTATACATTTTGTAACTTAGAAAGATAGGTTCTTTTACAGGCAAATATATATTTCATCATGTTTAGAAACATTTGCCTTCTCAACAAAACACAAAACATTCATGCACCGGTTCAAATTTAATTCCTTTAAGCCAGGGGTTTCAAACTCAACTCAGCATGTGGGCCGCAGAGCAAGATCACAGCCCTTAGGCGGGCCGCACTAGGTCTACAAAAGGCAACTGTTACGCAACACTTTTCTCACTGCAGTTGAAAACAAAAAAAAATCAGTACAACAAGCACAATCGTACATGCAGTTTACTCAGTGTCACAAAACGACCAGAAACTGTAGTTCGCATCACAACTGCTGTTAACTAAGCTAATATCTAGCTAGGATGCTAGAGAAATGAAAAATACAAGTAGGCCCCTAGGCTTACTTAATTTTATACAAAATATTTTGAACTTCGTGGATTAGTCTGCGGGCCGCACAAAATTGTTCGGCGGGCCGCGAGTTTGAGACCCCTGCTTTAAGCCAACTGAGCAGCCGTTCTCTCTGCAACCCAATTCTCATAATACCCGGGGGGGGGGGGGAGGTAGACAGACGGACGCTACCAGAGCCCTGAGAGTTTGGTTTTTCAAAATTTCAGCCACTAGACAAATATAATAAGGCGAAACCCTACGAATCTTTAAGTTGTAATAAGTTAACTTGATTGATTGAGATAGGTAAGACTTTTCCTATCGATATTTGTGAAGACAGTTAAGATTTGTACTTCTTCTTGGCATGGGGTCCCGGAGTCCCAGATGAGTGTATGTGTTTTTTTTTTTTAAAGTCTTGTTTCCTTGTTTTTCCTCTTCTTCTTCAGTCATAGTAAACAAGGACGGTGAAGAGAGATAGACTTTGAACTATTTTTAGAGCTGCATTTCTGGTTTCCCAAAGCTCTGTGGGAGGAGAAGAAAGCTTCTCTCGGTTTTACCAAAGAAGTGGGCTGTACCTTAAATGCCGTCATAGGTTGTCATCTACCTATCCCGTGTGCTTCCTGCTCTCTGGGTACATAATTCTATTGTAGCTTAGAGGGGAAATTTTTTTTTTTTTGAGAAAAATTTCTATCAGCTTCTGAATCTATCATTTCCAGTTTTGCCAAATTTCTGATCAAAAGTGATTCAGATTCAGTCCTTTCAACAATCTTGTCAGGTGTCAGCTGTGATGATGTCCGGCAACCTTCACAGTTGCATACACTTAAGAGGGTACAAAGGTTATCACCTTTCAACATCATTTCCTCCTCAAGCTGCCAGGGAGAACTCAGAGCCCCACGGTCCCCCACCAACAGTCAAGCCAAGGACGCGGGCAGTAGTTACCGCTGGAAGAAAAAGGGTAAAAACCCGACTGGCCTTTAGAGTCCTTTGTTGAAGCTGCCTCTTACACATTTAACTTCATTAGCCTGTTACAGGAGACACTTGCTTTTCCTGCCCTGCTCAGAAGACAACAATTTCTTTCAGAATCCTTTAAAACAGTGGTCCTCAACCTGTTTTGGGCCACGGACCGGTTTAATGTCAAAAAATATTTTCACGGACCGGCCTTTAGGGTGGGATGGATAAATGTATCACGTGACCGAGACAAGCGTTAAGAGTGAGTCTTAGACAGATGTAACAGAGGGAATCTGGTCATTTTAAATAAATAAAACATTGTTCAGACTTAAATGTAAATAAAATGGAAATAATGTAAGTATTTATTCTTTCTCTGCAGACCGGTACCAAATGGCCCACAGACTGCTTCTGTTTCATAGCCCGGGGGTTGGGGACCACTGCTGTAAAACACAAACACACACACACACACACACACACCTCATTTTATCTTTTGTTATGCAAGTTTCTGCATATCAATCAAATAGCTTTGTCCCTGAGAGGTGTGGAATGCTCTTGAAGGAATAGCCCTTTAGGTAGACTTAAACTAAAAAGTCCTGAGTGGCCATTAGAATTTTAAATTATTTTGGCTGAGTCATTTATTTTATCAAAGAGGCACTAAAAGGAGGGACCAAAATGTGTGCATATAGATAACTGTTACTGGTTCAAGGTTCATGCATAAGGTGCTTCCAAGTAAGGAAGGTTTTATTGATTGGCAAGGTGGGGGGCCTTAGGTAAGGTGACCAACTTTTTTACAAGAAAAAGGAGGACAAAAATAAATGGAAGAAAACAATATCGTAAATAAAAGAAACACTGTATTCAATGCAACAATAATACACCATAATATGAAGATGAAGACGGAGAAGGTGAGCATCGCACTGTGTTACATAACTGGAGACAAACTTGGGAACTTTAAGAGGGTGACAATCCCATGTTCAGGAGGAAGCTTCAGGGAAAAAAACCCTCACATGTCTCCGTTTGTCCACGGGTGGACATGGGTTGCTTTGGACTTCCGTGAGCCAGGCTGCTGTGCACCCGGCTGCCTACGCATCTGTTCAGCAGCCTGCGTTGAAGTCTTCCGGGTCGGTATCCAGAAACGGAGGGGCCGGGTCGTACGGCAGCTCTTCCCTTAGTTTTCCTGGGAAGCGTCCATTCTGTTTCCCGCAGAGGCTGCACCATGTCCCGGTCCCGCTGTTACAGAACAGAAAGAACCGGGTGCCGGCAAAGCCCAACACCAGCACCGAGAACGGCCGCGGAGGAACACTGGCCGTTTTAGTGTGAACGGCTCCATCCCGGAACAGGAAGCTCACGCCCGGAACAGGAAGCTCACGCCCGGAAGCGGAACTCCCCAGTGGCTCGTAGGTGACAGATGCTGTAGGGAAAAATCACAAGACACCCGTGGGTTAGGGGTTCCGAGGTCCTGCTGGGAGCTGATTGGTCGGGGGTGAGGTAAGGGTAATTAATCGTTTCTTTAGGTCTTGAGGACAGCTCTGAGGTCCGTTCCTGTGTCCCTCTGTCTGGTCTCATGGGAACATAGGTGGGAGGGGCTTGCTCCACCTTAGGGCTCAGGAGTTGAGACCTAACTTGGGTGAAGATGTTATCCTCAGCCCGCAGAGGGGCAGTCCTGTGACCTGCTGGTTATTGATTATGGAGGGAAAGGCCAGGTCTCTGAGGGGGCAGAGACAGAGATGATTTCTAGAGCTAGGATTTAAAGCTAAGTTTAATCAAAGTCATAAGGACTCTTGCTTTTGCCACCAACTCCTCCGTACCCCACCCCCTCCCCCCCAACACTGTGCCACCTGCTTTCACAGACACCTTGGTTCCGCCTGTCACAGCCCAGCAGAGTAGGTCCTCACGCCCGGTCACACCTGGATGGTTTGGGGCTATGAAACGGTCTTCCCACGGCCAGGGGGAAAATGGTGAAGCCTCGGATTGGGACTTAGGCGGCTGGACTACAAGGTCCACGCTAAACTGGCCGTAAATGTTAGTGCAAATTCTGGTGAGCAAACTGGGAGTCTCATCTAATGGAGTATTTGGGGCCCTGGAGGAGCCAGTGGCCTGGTGGTCACCAGACCCGTGGACAGAAAGTCGCTCCTGAAGATGAACGTGTATTTCACAGTTCGGGTCAGAGCAGGAACTATATAACCATTTTAGCTGTCTGTGGAGGAGACACGATTTTCCGGGGGATTAAAAAGTACTCCTTAGGCCGAGAGGAAGAACTCAGAATTCTCCGAAGGGTGGGTGGTGGTGACTGTCAGTCCCTTTGATTCTCTACCGGGTGCTTCCTGTTCTAGCAGCAGAAACGCACAGATGGCAGGGACCTGAGGGCACACACCGTAGTCAGGAATGGGAGCGGGAACCGGACGCCCAGGGTCCCCAGACCTACTGGCCTTGGGCTGGCCGCCCCTCGGTCTCTGCACCTCGAGGGTGAGACACCACCGGACGGGCTGGCAGACGGGTGATGAGCCGGTGCCGCGAAGCCCTTGGGCGGTGGGAGTACTGGCCGTGCTGGGCCCTCAGGGAGCTTGGCCGTCCACCCGGGGTGTCCTGCTGGGGCGGTGGGAACGCTGGCCGTGCTGGGCCCTCAGGGAGCTTGGCCGTCCACCCGGGGTGTCCTGCTGGGGCGGTGGGAACGCTGGCTGTGCTGGGCTCTCAGGGAGCTTGGCCGTCCACCCCGTGTGTCCTGCCGGGACGGCTCTTCACACGTCCGCCTTCAGAATCCCATTCGGAATCCATTTACGCTATAACTTCTCACGCTGAGTCAGCACCGTGGTTTTCCACCAGGGTGGACTGTCGCCTCCGGGGGACATGCGGCAATTTCTGGAGACATTTCTGTCACAACTTGTGGAGGTGTCACCGGAACTAGTACGCAGAGGCCGGGGATGCTGCTATGCGTCCTGCGGTGCACAGACCAGCCCCCGTGGCAAAGGGACCCCCGGGCTCTCAGTGTCCGCAGCGCAGAGGCCGAGAAACCCTGGGGTGAGAGGCCGGGCACACGGACTTCAATGTCATTCATTTTCCTGTGTCATTGAGCTGTGGCCGCACCCTCAGCTGGCTGTGCGGTGGCCGCGCCCTTGGGTCCAGGAACGTGTGTGCTCACTGTACCGTCTGTGGGAGCCGCTGGGCGCGGTGTGGGCTTGATCTTATCAGGGTGACCGGCAGGGGAGCCAAGGGCACACGGGTTCCCCCCTCTGACTCACTCAGCAAACAGGGGCCGGGCCCCTGGAGCGTGTCCGGCTGTGCTGTGGCTGGGCGTCCGCCTCAAGCAGCCGGCCGGCTGGGACCTGCCGGCTGCACCACCTGGGGAGATAAGGGCCCGGGAGGTGTCGTGCACAATGTTCCCTCTTCTGAAGTTCAGGTCAACAGCCGGTGTTCACAGGTCAGCCCTGGGGGAGTCACGGGAGTCACGCAGGTGGAGACGGACCGAGCTGCCAGGAACCGCTCACGCTCTGCTCCCAGCGCTTTCTGTTTTCGTAAACACACCCCGCATGACTCTTACAGAGCCAAGCCCAACCTGTAGTTGCTGGAAAGAGCACTTTTATGTTGCTGGTGCGTTGGAATCGGTCTGAATGTCCCCGGTTCCTCGTTCGTTGGCCCCGGCCCTTTCGTCGAAAGATGTCTGTGGCTCACCCGCTGCGTGTCTGAGACCCTCTGCTCCAAGCGGCGTGAGCAGGAGGGGCTGGCTGTCTGTGGCCCCTGCACCACCTCGCCTGTCCCTTCCCGTGTGGCCCTGAGTCAGACTTTGTCAGTGTGGGGAGCCCGTGTATGGTTTGGGAAGCTGTCACTACAGGGAGGCCACGACTCTGAGGGTTCTCCGACTGCCCGTGAGCCGTGGGGGGTGTCCCCACCCTCCAGGGACATGTCTGTGACCTGGGCTGAACATAGAGGATGCTCCTCAGGACCTGTGTGAGTTGAGTGTCCGAGGTGCGGTCTTGGGGAGCAGGGTAGCTCTTCCTGCTGCGAGCCAGCCCGGCATTCCCGGTTCCTGCTTGAGACTGGCTGGAAGTTCTCGCCATGGAACTGAGGAGTTTGTCCTCACCTGCCTGTTTGCAGTGTGGGCCTGAGGGCAGCGCTCTCAGGTGTGCACCAGCCAGGGGCAACGCGTGGAGGGCCCGTGGGAGCCTGTGGGAGCCTGTGGGAGCCAGTGGGAGCCTGTGGGAGCCAGTGGGAGCCTGTGGGAGCCTGTGGGAGCCTGTGGGAGCCTGTGGGAGCCTGTGGGAGCTAGAGCAGGTGGGGACTAGGGCTCCCCCCCCCCAAGCGAGGGGCACTTGCTGTCCCATCCCGACAGCCAGGCTGGGGCCGCAGCGGTGAGTCTGAGACAGTGAGTTCCAGACCGCTAGTTGCTGATCCCGAGCGAGCCCGTAACTTACGCACCTGACTCTCACTTCCTTTGACTGCAGAACTGTCACCTGCCCTGCTAGGACCCGACAGCAAAACGCGTGGGAAAACGCTTTTCACCAAATGCACCTTGGGGCGACCCAGGCCGGGCAGAGGGGGCTGAGCTGAGTACACCTCCTGCCCGTGGGTCCCTTTCCAGGAACGCCCTCCTGGGGCTTCCCGAGGGCTCTGAGAGGGAGCGCGCCCTCCTAGGCGTCTGACCAGCTGACCAGAGAAGACCGGAATCCCAGACAGGTGCATGGGGGCCTCCGGAGCCCTCCCCGACCTGCGCATTGAGAGCTGCCGGCTGAGGGCAAAGCCTTCCCCCAAGGGTGACTTCCTGCCTGCGTTTCCTGCTTTAGGGACGGGAGGGAAGTCTGAGAAAGGGCCCTTGTCTTTCTTTCTTTCTTTTATTTATTTATTTATTTATTTATTTATTTATTTATTTATTTATTTATTTTTGTATTTTTCTGAAGCTGGAAACGGGGAGAGACAGTCAGACAGACTCCCGCATGCACCTGACCGGGATCCACCCAGCACGCCCACCAGGGGGCGACGCTCTGCCTCTCCGGAGTGTCGCTCTGTTGCGACCAGAGCCACTCCAGCGCCTGGGGCAGAGGCCAAGGAGCCATCCCCAGTGCCCGGGCCATCTTTGCTCCAATGGAGCCTCAGCTGCGGGAGGGGAAGAGAGAGACAGAGAGGAAGGAGAGGGGGAGGGATAGAGAAGCAGATGGGCGCTTCTCCTGTGTGCCCTGGTCGGGAATTGAACCCGGGACTTCTGCACGCCAGGCCGATGCTCTACCACTGAGCCAACCGGCCAGGGCCAGGGCCCTTGTCTTTCATTCAGCTCTGGGATTCCTTGATATCAACAGATTTTGAGCTGGTCGCACCTAAACAGGGCTGTATTTCTCAGTGAGCGAGGCCTGGGAGCAGACAGGCCTAGGTTCGAACCCCAGCTGTGACCCTGGGCAATGGGCTTCACCTTTTTACAGATCAGTTTCTTCACTTGTACAATGAAGTAACCTTAGCAGTAAATTGCTCTGAGGACTAAATGGGGTACTATGTGTAATGAGTTAAACTTGGCACAAATAAGTACTTACTAAATGTAGGGGGGGGCATCGCTTCTACTGTAATTAAGGCAGAAAATGGGAAGGGATTAAGATGTTTCGGGGATCTGGATGTCCCTGGGAGAGAGCGCTGGTTTGGGACTTTCAACACACCTGGGTGGCCCGTTCACGTGGGCTGATGGTTTAACCTGGAATGCTGGTGGTCGTGGACCAGCCGAGTGGGGGCCAAGCCACAGCCGATTGGAAAGACAGTCTGTGGACAGTTTCTAGATGACCAATGTGAAAGTTGACTGCTGTATACATAAGGGCAGACAGATGTTGCCTGAATGAGAATTTAAGGGACCAGGGTAGGCGTTCTCTCAAGATTTTTCCAGCCCTGGCCAGTTGGCTCAGTGGTAGAGCGTCAGCCCTGTGTGTGGATGTTCCAGGTTCAATTCCCGGTCAGGGCACACAGGAGAAGCGACCACCTGGTTTTCCATCCCTTCCTTTCCCCTTCTCTCTTTCTCTTGCTCTTCCTCTCCTGCAGACAGTGGCTTGATTGGTTCGAGCGAGTTGGCCCTGGGAACTGAAGATGGCTTTGTGCAGCCTCTGCTTCAGGAGCTAAAAAATAGCTTGGTTGCTGAGCAATGGCCCTAGATGGGCAAAGCATCTCTGGTAGGGGAATTGCCAGGTGGATCCCAGTCAGGGTGCATGTGGGAGTCTGTCTCTCTGTCTCCCTTCCTCTCACTTAAAAAAGAAAAAGATTTTTTTTTGCCTTATGGTAACTATACATCATAATAGTGGTCTTCACATAATAACATCATCATGGCCACTGCGGATTTAGACAGGTCATGGAGAAGGGGTGGGGGCAGAGGGTATGAATTACCTTGCAGGCAATTCAATTCCGGGTAAATTGACTTGCCACGCTGCTTTGAGAGCTGAAGACCACAGGCTTGGACCAGGGATGTGGATCAGTGTGGGCCAGACGGGCAGTTTCTGAACACAGAGGGTCAGCCCTGCCTGACTTCTTTTTTTAATCTGAGCCCCTAGTGTGTACCCTTCCCCCATGGGCTCTGTGCTGAAGCAATGGGAGGGGGAAGCAGGGATCCCCAAGAAAGCGGGGGAGCTGCTGAAGTCAGGACAGAGGCGGGAGCAGCGTTGTACTGGTGGGGGCGGAGCTCTCGCCACAGGGAACCTCAGTGGGACGGAGCACAGGTTCTCCTATGGGAAGTCAAGCTCGCTACCGGCAGGCGGGGCTCTGACCTGCTTCTCTGTGCATTGATCCAGTTGATGTTCCATCCAGCGAAGTCCGGGGGTGCGTCTGTGTTGTTTCCTGCTGCGTCCCCGGCTCAGAGAAACATGCCTGGCACGGGGCGGATCCTCAAACAATAGTCATGAACGACCGAATGAACACAGTTCAACAATCCCTTGTCCTGTGAGTAGAGGGTGTTGTTTTTAAACTTCCCTCTCACCTCTACCTTACCCAATTCTACCTCTATTTCAGGGTAAGTTTAGTATTTTACCATTTTTAGCTAGCTATTTTTTAAAAATGTAACTTTTTAGTTGTTGTCGATATATAAGTTTGCCCTGGATGATCCACTATCTAGTATTATTTTGGCATTGTTTGATATGAACGTACCTTATTTTCCCAGGGAGACTGTACGTTCCATGGGGGAGAGGCCATGCCTTAGACTTGGCCATCAGAGATGGGAGAGGAGAGGGGAGAGGAGGGGAGAGGGAAGGGGAGGGGAGGGGAGAGGGGAGAGGAGAGGGGAGAGGAGGGGACAGGGGAGAGGGGAGAGGAGAGGGCAGAGGAGAGGAGGGGAGAGGGGAGGGGAGGGGAGGGGAGGCAGGGGAGGGTAGGGGAGGGGAGGGGTGAGGGGAGAAGGAAGAGGAGAGAAGAGGCAAGGAGAGGAGAGGAGAGGGGAGGGGAGGGGAGAGGAATGGAGGGGAGAGGGGAGAGGGGAGAGAGAAGAGGAGAGGGCATGGGAGGGGAGGGGAGGGGAGAGGAGGGGTGAGGGGATAGGAGAGGGGAGGGGAGGGCAGGGGAAGGGAGGGGAGAGAGGAGGGGAGGACAGGGGAGGGGAGTAGAGGGGATGAGAGGAGAGGGGAGGGGAGTGGAGGGGAGGGCAGGGGAGGGGAGTGGAGGGAATGAGGAGAGGGGAGGGGAGGGGAGAGGAGGAGAGAGGGGAGAGGGGAGGGGAGAGGGCAGGGGAGGGGAGTGGAGGGGAGGGCAGGGGGGAGGGGAGGGGAGAGGAGAAGGGAGGGGAGGGGAGGTGATGGGAGGGAAGGGGAGGAGATGAGAGGAGAGGAGAGGGAGGGCACGGGAGGGGAGGGGAGAGAGGAGGGGAGGGTAGGGTAGGGGAAGAGATGGGAGGGGAGGGGAGAGGAGGAGATGAGAAGAGAGGAGGGGGGAGGGGAGTGGAGGGGAGGGGAGGGGAGAGGGGAGGGGAGAGGTGAGGAGGAGAGGGGAGGGGAGGAGAGGGTGAGGTGCAGAGGGTGTAGTCAGACACGTGTCCAACAGCCCTTCGTGTGCTCAAGTGACTGATTTAACAACTTACAATTTCTTTTTGAGCCCACCCCTGGCCTTGTCCGTAAATGTGCTCCTAACTCTCCTCCAAATGGACGCGGGGTGGCCTTCTGTGGAGGTTATAGATGTCCTTAGATGCCTCAACTTTCTCAAGAGCTTGACCATCTTTCACAAAACCCTGTGCTTCCCGTTGACCGTGGCTGAAGAGATCAGGTAGCGCTTTGCTGGAGAAGGAACACCTGTCCCCCAGGAGCCTGCGGGGACTGCCGCTTCCCACTCCCTGTCACCCAGCCCCCACCGCAGCCGCGTCCCGTCCCGGGGAACAGTTCCTGCCTAGAGGAAGCTTCGGCTTTGTGGTGGCTTAAAATTTCTTCCAGGATTTAGCCAGATAAACAAGAGGACATCTAGACAACATTTGTTTTCTTCTCTCTCTTTCTATATATCAGTGTTTCTAACAAACTGAACTGTGAGTCTGCACAGAGTGACAGGTGACAGCCAGCTATGAAGCTCGCTGTGTGAACGTCGGTGAAGGCCCAGGACGCAGCGCTGCACAGTAATGACTGACTTTACAGCAAAGGACGATTGTATCCACGGAGGCAGGAGAGATAAACCGAGACCTCGCCGCAGGAGAGAGTTTTGTCCTAAATGAGTAACTGAATTTTTTTTTTAGCAGTTTTTATTTTTATTTTATTTATTTAATTTTTGACAGAGACAGAGAGAGTCAGAGAGAGGAGCAGATAGGGACAGACAGACAGGAAGGGAGAGAGATGAGAAGCATCAATTCTTTGTTGCGGCTCCTTAGTTGTTCATTGATTGCTTTCCCATATGTGCCTTGACCAGGCGGCTACAGCAGAGCAAGTGACTCCTTGCTCAAGCCAGTGACCTTGGGCTCAAGCCAGTGACCATGGGATTATGTCTATGATCCCACGTTCAAGCCAGAGACCCCACGCTCAAGCTGGTGACCTTGTGGTTTCGAACCTGGGTCCTTCACATCCCAGACTGATGCTCTATCCACTGCGCCACCACCTGGTCAGGCAGAGTAACTGAATCTTTTAAAGCAGGACAACATGCAGGTGTAATGACAAGGATGAAATGTCTGTGTGGGGTTCTCAGCAGAGGTTGGGAATTTCCTTTGTGGTCATGTGCCAATGTGTCCTGTGGATGTTTGGAGGGACAGCAGACCTCTTCCACCCGCCCTGCATGGACGACATTGTCATTCAATCACAGCATGATTGATGTTCTGCATGTGGCCAACGTGTCCTGTGGAGGTTTGGAGGGAGAGCAGACCTCTTCCACCCGCCCTGCATGGACGACATTGTCAATCAATCACAGCATGACTGGTGTTCTGCATGTGGCCTGAGGACTCAGGGGTCTTCTCCACAGGACAGTCCTCACAGCAAGGAGGAGTGGGCAGTATGACCTGGACCAGGCTGGGGTGGGCGGGAACTCAGGGGTCTCCTCCACAGGACAGCCCTCACAGCAAGGAGGAGTGGGCAGTATGACCTGAGTCTTCTCCACAGGACAGTCCTCACAGCAAGGAGGAGTGGGCAGTATGGCCTGGACCAGGCTGGAGTGGGCGGGAAGCCTGGCAACCTGCCTCTCTTCAGGGGGCTGTCTGTCGTCTGAAGGTGCAGTCACCTCTGGATCTGGGGTTTCGATAGGAAGGTCTCTATCCTCCAGGGAATCAAGTGGACCTCAAGTTAATACTTTGGGCTTTGCCTCAGCTTGAGGCTAGAATGAAGAGTATATTTGGAATTGTAACAATCCTATATTTACAGGATCCATTTTTTTCAAAGCCCAATGTATAGACTGTATCTTAATTCTCTGCGACAACAGTCTGAGGGAAGACAAACCTTACGTCTTCCAGGTGAAGAAAGGAGACTGAGGCTTTCTCTAAGCTGTGTGCCTGTTCAGTTGCTGAGCTGGGGCCTGGACATGGGCCACTGAAGGTGGACAACTGAATGTGGGCCATTAACACAGGCCACTGAACACAGACCACCAACACATGGGTCACTGAACGTGGGCCACTGGGCATGGGCCATCAGACATGGGTCACGGAACATGGACCATCACACATGGGTCACGGAACATGGGCCATCACACATGGGTCACGTAACATGGACCACCAACACATGGGTCACTGAATGTGGGCCACTGGGCATGGGCCATCAGACATGGGTCACGGAACATGGACCATCACACATGGGTCACGGAACATGGACCATCACACATGGGTCACGGAACATGGACCATCACACATGGGTCAGCAGACATGGGTCACGGAACATGGACCATCACACATGGGTCACTGAACATGGACCACTGGGCATGGGCCATCAGACATGGGTCACGGAACATGGGCCACTGGGCATGGGCCATCAGACATGGGTCACTGAACATGGACCATCACACATGGGTCATGGAACATGGATCACTGGGCATGGGCCATCAGACATGGGTCACGGAACGTGGGCCACTGGGCATGGGCCATCAGACATGGGTCACGGAACATGGGCCACTGGGCATGGGCCATCAGACATGGGTCACTGAACATGGACCATCACACATGGGTCACGGAACATGGACCACTGGGCATGGGCCATCAGACATGGGTCACGGAACGTGGGCCACTGGGCATGGGCCATCAGACATGGGTCACGGAACATGGGCCATCAGACATGGGTCACGGAACATGGGCCATCAGACATGGGTCACGGAAGGGACACACTTTCTGTTTCTCTCTGAAAGGAGATGTAACCCCTCCCTGTCAGGAACATGACCACTGTTTTCCTAGAGACGCAGCTATTTAAAGGCTGATGTGGTGGACTTGAGATTATTGTTTTTATAACTTGAGAGTCTTAAAGATGAGCCTAGATAGCCATTACTGTGTGTGAATTACAGTGGTCCCCAAGAGGAGATGTCTGTTGAAAACATTCAATTCATGGAATGCTTGACTTTTCTGTAAGTTATAAGACAATTCTCGTCACCATATTTTAAAACTTCCGGTTGGCCAGCCAGAGTGGCTCATCCTCCTGGGATAGGCGGCGTTATAATGGACAGTACTACTCTCCGGCGAGGAAGTCAGGAGAACAGAGGGCAAAATGCAAGTTAGACGCCCTCGAAGAACAGCGTTCTCCAGGCGGTTATGACGTGTGTCGTGACTTCACCGCGTGTTGTCACAACGTTATCTCCGGGCAGCCCACGACGGAGAGAGAGCCGTGGGGTGTCACATTCCTCAGGTCAGACCTGTGCGTCAGAAATGCGGACCCAGAGCCGGGTCTTTCACGGGAAGGTCGATTGAATTAAACCATCGCTTGTGGGAACTGAGGAAGGGCTGACGACAAACATCTAGAAAGACAGACTCTTCATTCTGCGTGAAGGTCTCTGACTTTGCTGGTGGGCTTGAAGAACGAAGGAACATTTCTCCTTTCTTCCCTGGGAGGCTGTTTTGTTCTAACGTGCGTTACGGAGACGCAGCGCGGGCGTTGTCTGGATGCCTAGTATCCCTGCATGTGACATCCTCGTCACCCAGACCAGGACACAGTGGCATCCTCATCACCCAGACCAGGACACAGTGACATCCTCGTCACCCAGACCAGGACACAGTGACATCGTCACCCAGACCAGGACACAGTGACATCGTCATCCAGACCAGGACACAGTGGCATCCTCGTCACCCAGACCAGGACACAGTGTCATCCTCGTCACCCAGACCAGGACACAGTGGCATCCTCGTCACCCAGACCAGGACACAGTGACATCCTCGTCACCCAGACCAGGACACAGTGGCATCCTCGTCACCCAGACCAGGACACAGTGGCATCCTCGTCACCCAGACCAGGACATGTAACATCCTCATCATCCAAACCAGGACACAGTGGCAAAAGGGAAACGGAAACTCTGGACCGAGGCAGGGTCACTTGAGGTCACTCACTGGCCTTCCGCAGTTTCACTCGTACTTTCTGTGTAGCCTGAGGAAGGGCGGGAAGTTCCCTGCACGATAGCGACTGTCCGTGTTCGACGTCTGCAAACACGCTTCCACCGCACGACGCAGGCTGACGCTTTTCCTTTTCTTCTGTGTCATGTTTGTCCCGAGTATGTTCATTGAAATATAGTTTTATGTGTGTTGAACGTAATAAAAGTAAAACTATTTCTCTGCCTTTAAAAAGCAATTGATGGGTTGGCATGTGCGTGCACACACACACAGACACACACACACACACACAGACACTCACACACACACACTCATACACACACACTCACACACACACACACTCACACCCACACACACACACTCTCACACACACACTCACACACACTCACACACACACTCACACACACTCACACACACTCACACACACACTCACACTCATACACACAGACACTCACACACACACACAGACACACACACACACACTCACCACACACAGGGAATGTGGGGAAGCACTGCTCTGATGGATGTGGTTGCTGGGACATGTGGCAGCACCTTTGGCTGAAGTTTCCCTAAGGACTTGCACTTCCTTGTGTTCTCCAGCTGTTTTCTCTCTGTTGGGGACGGTGGTAAAAGGAGAGTCCCCAGAATTCCTGGCCTGGTGCCTAGAAGGGGCCGTTTCCGCAGCCAGCAAAGCAGTGCTCGTGGTAGGGGACCTGGGCACAGGCTGGGACGCGCTGTCGCCCCCTGGTGGCTGGACAGAGCGGCTGCGACCCCCACCAGGGGGCTGGACAGTCTCCTATCTCCAGCCGGTGAAGCCTCCTGCCCCTTGGACAGACAGGAACATCCCACACTTGCTGTCCTGCCCTCTTCCACCCAGAGAGCCCGAGGGGCACCTGTCTGGGAGCCCCTGAATTTGCTGTATATTTTCATCAGCTGAGATTTGCTCCAATCTCTTTTGAAGCTTGTAAAGGAAAGTGTCCCTGTCTCGCCTGCCATGTGCCACATCTACCTGGGGACGCCTGTGTACACAGTGACCTCCCCTCTGGGAGCGGCTCCCCCCCTCAGGGCCCGCACGGGGTCCTGTGTGATGCCAGCACGTAGCCCAGAGGGAGGGTCCCTGGAGGTTTCCGGGACACTTGTGCACACAGTGACCTCCCCTCTGGGAGAGGTTCACCCCCTTAGGGCCCGCACAGGGTCCTGTGTGCACACAGTGACCTCCCCTCTGGGAGCAGCTCACCCCTCAGAGCCCGCACAGGGTCCTGTGTGCACACAGTGACCTCCCCTCTGGGAGAGGCTCACCCCTCAGGGCCCACACACGGTCCTGTGTGCACACAGTGACCTCCCCTCTGGGAGCGGCTCACCCCTCAGGGCCCGCACAGGGTCCTGTGTGCACACAGTGACCTCCCCTCTGGGAGAGGCTCAGCCCTCAGGGCCCGCACAGGGTCCTGTGTGCACACAGTGACCTCCCCTCTGGGAGAGGCTCACCCCTCAGGGCCCGCACAGGGTCCTGTGTGCACACAGTGACCTCCCCTCTGGGAGCGGCTCACCCCTCAGGGCCCGCACAGGGTCCTGTGTGCACACAGTGACCTCCCCTCTGGGAGAGGCTCAGCCCTCAGGGCCCGCACAGGGTCCTGTGTGCACACAGTGACCTCCCCTCTGGGAGCGGCTCCCCCCCTCAGGGCCCGCACAGGGTCCTGTGTGCACACAGTGACCTCCCCTCTGGGAGAGGCTCACCCCTCAGGGCCCGCACGCGGTCCTGTGTGCACACAGTGACCTCCCCTCTGGGAGAGGCTCACCCCTCAGGGCCCGCACGGGGTCCTGTGTGCACACAGTGACCTCCCCTCTGGGAGAGGCTCACCCCTCGGGGCCCGCACACGGTCCTGTGTGCACACAGTGACCTCCCCTCTGGGAGAGGCTCACCCCTCAGGGCCCGCACACGGTCCTGTGTGCACACAGTGACCTCCCCTCTGGGAGAGGCTCACCCCTCAGGGCCCGCACGGGGTCCTGTGTGCACACAGTGACCTCCCCTCTGGGAGAGGCTCACCCCTCAGGGCCCGCACGGGGTCCTGTGTGCACACAGTGACCTCCCCTCTGGGAGAGGCTCACCCCTCAGGGCCCGCACAGGGTCCTGTGTGCACACAGTGACCTCCCCTCTGGGAGAGGCTTACACCTCAGGGCCCGCACGGAGTCCTGTGTGCACACAGTGACCTCCCCTCTGGGAGAGGCTCACCCCTCGGGGCCCGCACACGGTCCTGTGTGCACACAGTGACCTCCCCTCTGGGAGAGGCTCACCCCTCAGGGCCCACACACGGTCCTGTGTGATGCCTGCACGCAGCCCAGAGGGAGGGTCCCTGGAGGTTTCCGGGACGCTGCCTCGTGACATTGAACGGCGTGTGTCTCAGTGGCGGTGATGTAGGCTCCGGGAACCAGCCCCCATGGCTCTGGCCATTTCCACGGCCCCCTCCCCCCTCCCTTCCCCCACTCCTTCCACATCTCCTCCTCCTCGGCCTGTCCCGTCAAACAGCGACACCGTGGGAACCGTGACAGTCCGCACTGCACGTGTGTGGACGGGTCCCAGGCGAGTTTCCTGTGTCAGCTCGGTCGTGTCCCCCGCCAACCTCAGGCAGGTGAGCGCTCAGAGGAGGGAGGTCGTTCCCTCTGCTCAGGTGAGCTCAGGTGAGCTCGAGGGGACGAGGGCTTCTGACAACGCATCCTGAGAAGGAAGGGAGCCCGGGAACCACATAGCCCCTGGCCAGCCGGGCTTCGGGGAGGCCCTGACCCGGCCGCTGGACCCCACAGTCTCCTCAGGAGGCCTGTCGGGGCTCTTCCCTGAGTCCGTCTGCAGTGCCCACGGGTCCTGCTCGCGAGCTGCCCCGTCCCCTCTGCTTCCTCGGCCGACTCCGCCCTCTGGCCCCCCCGGCCCCCCGACCTGGGTCGCTGCTGCTCCCACTTTCCTTGGCTTCCGGGTGTTGCCCCTTGTCTCTGCGTGTCTGCGGGCTACGCAGTCGTGTGCCAGGTCCCGGGCCACGGGGCCCACGTCATGCTCACCCACCCTCGGCCGGGGGCAGGGTTTCGGGAAGGGGCTGGTGCAACGGGCTTGGAGACTTTCTTGCATTTGCACGGGGGGGGGGGCCCTGTCTGAAGGTTCAGGGGCCCCGACAGAGGTACTCAGGGCCTGACAGCCGCAGCCCATCCCCCGGGGCTGGGTGGGGCGCCCCGGCCTCCTTCTCCTCACTTGCTCAGATCTGGGTGGGTATCAGCTAGCGCTCTCCAGAGAAACAGGACAGGTTTCTTTATTTTCAGGAACCGGCTCATGGGACTGTGCGGGCTTGGCAAGTCCAAATCATCATCATCATCATCATCATCCTCATCATCTGAGGGGGTAGACCAGCAGGCTGGAGAGTCCAGTCCCAAGCAGGCTCCTTCCTGCCCGGGAGGCCAGTCCTTGTTCTGTTCAGAAGAACTTCGGCTGATTGAATGAGGTCCGACCACATTATGCAGGGTGATCTGATTTCTCAAAGATCACTGTTACAGATATTAATCTCATCTGATAAGAGAGAGAGAGAGAGAGAGAGAGAGAGAGAGAGAAACCCTCACAGAAAGATTCTGAATCATGTCTGAAGAAATTTCTGGGCGCGTAGCCCAACCAGGTTGGCACATGAAATGAACCATCACAGGATGTTTCCCGGGTTGAGGTTCTCCTCGTCACCTGAGTCCTAAAGCTGCCCTCTCCTTCCCCTTGAAGCGTGGGTTTCCAGCAATCGGGAGCCCGGAGATGGGCAGCAGTGGAGGCCCCTGGGCAACGTCAGTCCCACCCTGGTGCTTGTCGTCCTGGGGGCTCTAGGCTGGAGTCTGGACACTGTTGTCCTGTCTACACTCTGTGACTTGGCCACATTAGGGAAGCGTCTCACTCTCACAGCCCTGTTTGTAAACTAGGAAGAGTGATGTTTCCCTCACGGGTTTGTGTGGAGGGGGAACGGGATACTACTGCAGAGAGCTTTCTCAGGGGCGCAGCACCGTGAGGACGTTGTGATGACTACCACCCCCCCACCCTCGTTTAGGGAGGGCCATCTCGTCCTCACCGCCAGGGTCTGGCCGTACACACACATCAGAGCCCCATGCAGGCTCAGGTCCCCGGGGAGAAGGCACGGCTGGCTCCCGTCAGGGGATGGAGAGGTGTTTATGCCGGCGTGTGTGCCTCAGGAGGGGGTTGGCTGTCAGCCTGTGCCTTTGATGTGACCTCTGTCTCGCCCCCTCCATCCTGCTGTCCTGGGGCAAACTGCAGGCCACCACCTTTGGCTGCAGCTGGCAGGTGAGCTGAGACAAGACACCACCTCCTCCTCCATTCCTGATCTCAGGCGGGCCCCGTGGTCCGGGCGGTGACACAGGGCTCCATCAGGGGTCTGAGGTCCTGCCCCAGGTGGGCAGGAGGTGCCACCCACTGGATGGCCCTTCTTCTCAGGGGGGACTCAGCTGAGAAGGCTGAAGCAAAAGACGTCCAAACGGTGCCAGCCTGAGTTGAGCCGTTCTGCGACGGCAATAAAGTTCACACTGACCGTTCACTTCAGAATGTCACGTAATCCCTGAAAGAAAAAAAAAATCAGGTGAGAAGTTGAACACAGGCCACCTCAATGCCCTCCTCTCCCATTTGACCCATTTCCTAGTGGACTTTTTACAAAGCCGACACTCTGTAGGCCGCGTTCTGAGAGTGTGGACACATGGATCTCCAGCACGTGGTGGGATGGGTTTTGACAAACGCGCTTACCCGTGAGACCCACGTCCCCATCAAGACGTGAGATGCTTCCTCCAGCCCCCAGGTTACCTGTTCCCCTCCCCACCCTCCTCAGCTTGTCCCCGTCTGGCACATCGATGCTCAGAATCTGGGCATTGAGGTCATGACACCTTCCCAGCAGGGCAAGGACCCAGACTTGGTATTCTAACAGTTACACTTCAGAGCTTTTTATTATACTTTATTTGAAAGCGATGTTTCCCCATGATCCCCAGCTGAGCAGAGGGCATCCGGCCCCTGGGGCGGGGTGGCCGTGGGATGCTTCCCTCTTGTGGCTCACAGCATGAGGAGGACAGGGCCAGTGACCTTGCTGGCGCTTGGCCCAGAGCAGGAACTCGGTAACTTTTGTTGAATCAGTGGTCAGAGTCAACACGAAGAACAGAGGAGGCCTTGGTCACTGAGTGGGTCGGCGTGTCTGTGGGACCTCCGGGAGCGAGTGAGAGTCGGAGGCGCCATGTGGCCGGCGGACAGAAGTCCGGGGTGCTGTCCGAGGACAGTGTGGACTCTGGGAATGAGAAGAGGCCTCGTGGCTCCCTCGGCGACAGGCAGCCGCAGAAGGCTGTGGTCTCCTGTTCCTAAAGGGGGGACGTGCCCTCCCATTCCGTACTTGAAATGGACTGTAATCACCCTTTTCTTGTTGCTGCATCTGACGCCTGGGCGTCTGGGTTCTGCTGACCGAGGAGGGACCAGCACTCCCGGGGTTAGCTGATTCCTAGAGAGAGAGTGAACAGAGCTCGGTGTTTTCTTTGTCACAAAAATGCAGATCTGTGCCTCTATGTCAATCACCAGAGGAAAGCCAGAGACAGGGCTGTGTGCTGTGAACCCAGCGCCCCAGAGCGGAACCCCACGTCCCTGCGGAGCGTGCGCAGTGTGCGGAGTGGGCTCGGCCACCAGCGGGAAGGAGGAGGCGGAGTTCGGACACAGGACGCTTTGAGCTCAGGGTCGAACTCACCGCTCCAGGGATCAACCCAAGTCCTCATCCACCTGAGCGCGCTGGTGGGACTTTGATGCAGTTTCACAAACAAGGCGAGCCTTCTCTCTGGGGTCGGAAACGGCTGTAACCGGGCAAGCCCCGTGACGCTGGCCCAGTCACGTGGGGCCAGCACGCGCAGGACGGACAGGGGAACAGGTGCAGGCGGAGCGAGCACGTGCGGCTGGAGAAGACACACTCGCTGTCTCCTTGCAGCTTTAGGCCGCGCCTGTTTGCAGAGGCGTTTCTTCACACTCTCCCTTCCGGGAGCCTGCATTTTGAAATAGGACCTGGGTTTTATTGTTTGCACGAGGAGAGTCCTGACTTGTCAAACATCAGAAAGGCACAAACGCGGAGAACTGGCTATGAAGACGGCATTTCGGACAAAAACCAGAAACTGAGGGCAAAGGTACAAGGAGCACAAGCTGGGTCTTCAAGCAAATTGTGACACTTTTCTGTGTTCCTGAGACCCGGCGTGAGCAAAGCTGATGTGAGACCCACAGAGTGTGCCGTCCCATAGGGCAGTGTCCCCAACCTCCGGGCCATGGACCAGTACTGGTCCGTAGGCCAATTGGTACTGGTCCTCAGAGAAAGAATAAATAACTTACATTATTTCCGTTTTATTTATATTTAAGTCTGAACTATGTTTTATTGTTAAATAATGACCAAATTCCCTCTGTTACATCCGTCTAAGACTCACTCTTGATGCTTGTCTCGGTCACGTGATACATTTATCTTTCCCACCCTAAAGGCCGGTCCGTGAAAATATTTTCTGACATTAAACCAGTCCGTGGCCCAAAAGAGGTTGGGGACCACTGCCACAGGGCACTCGGGACAACTTCTTAGATGAGGGAACCACACCAATAAGCCGTTTGAAAAGAGAACGAAACAAAACAAAGCCAAACACTGAGTTTAATGCTTGAAGTTTATTCTGGAGAGAGAAAGGAGAGAAGGGACAGGTACACACTCTGAGAGAATAAATGCACTCTCAGGTCTTCAGTGGAATGTCATAGTGCTCTGGGTCTCGGTCCCCAAAGCTCAGCGACAGCAAAGTTTGTATAGACGGCCATTGAGTCTACAGGTCCCAGCTGGACGCTCCCGGAAAATCCCTAAGAAGCCACGATGGCACTGTCGTCGGCAGTGGCAGACGATTGTTTTCCTAGTTCCTAGAGAAGGAAGAGGGAGCTCAGGCACAGTGGGGACGGGCACAGGGAGCAGAGGCACAGCCAGTAGCAGGGACATCTACTCAGAGGAGACCTGTCTACTATGGGAGACCACACCTGCTGGGTTAGGGTGAAAGGTCACGTGTCTGTGTAAATCACAAGCACTGGCTGACTCTGCGTTGGTCACACAGAACCCTGTTGGTCTCTGACCCAAGTCCATCACGTCCGTGCTCATTCTCTGCCCCCCCCATCCTCCTCTCCCCTCGGGGTACCTGCTTTTCTCCCCCCTCATCCCACCCCCGACTGTGAGCCCGGACTCCATGCCCCTTTGATAGGTCCTCTGATGGGGTCAGACCCTGTAGCACGTGGGCAGGTGTTACCTGAAGCTTCTCGAACGATGCGTTCTTCTTCTGTGAAGGAAATGGCCATGTCCTGGTCCTCGGCCTCAGGCTGGTCCTGGGCAGGCACCTGGTCAGCTGTCTCCCACAGGGACTCAGCCTGGGCCTGGAAGGCCAGGAGGAGCAGGGCAGCGAGGAGGGCGAGGGTCCTCATGGCTGAGAGTCCCTGGAGGTGCGGGTCGGGTGGGAGAGCAGAGTGAGTGGTGGGGAGGGCAGAGCCAGCCTGCACTTATAGGGGGTGGGCGGGGCTCAGTGACCACAGCGCAGTGAGGGCAGTAGGGCCTCTGGCTGCTTGGGGCCAGGGCCACCTGGGCCCCCAGCCTCTTTGATGCTCCTGTCCCCGCCCCTTTGTGGCAGCATGTGTCCGTGGGCTCAGTGTCCACACTTGTTTCATGTTGATAGTGATGATGAGGACCTGGTGTGTGTTCTGTGTGCCATCTGCTTGGGTATTTACCTTCTAATGTTCAAAGAGGACAAGAAATAGTGCTCTCATTCAGTGAGTACAGGGAACAACGTTCTTCTGTGTCTGATGTGAGGCCCTGCTCATCTCTGTAGGCCCCGACCCTGGGACCAGACCTTCCTCCACTGGAATAGAAGTTTTGTTCTCCACGTTCAAGGACTGTGGGGGAGGTTTGCTGGTCCTGGGTGGGTGATCTTCTGAGGTAGAGGGGACAGTGACTTGGCCTCTGTGACATGAGCTCAGTGGGACACAAGAAGGGACATGGTCAGAGTTAAGCTGAAAGATTCATTCTTGGACGTCAGTAGAATTTAAACATATCACATAAATTGCTGTCCAATGACTTGTGTCCTTTTGGACAAATAGGCAACACAACAAAGTTCCTGCAACCTGCTTCTGATATTTTTGATATTTTAAAGTAAAAAAGTAATTATTGCACAAAAAGAACATTCGAAAGGGAGGTGAGTGATGAGTGAGACTATCGGTCCCCCTCCCTGCGCCAGCCCTCCACCTGCTCTGCAGGGGCCACCAGGGTCCCCGTGTTCTGAGTGTCCTTCCTCATCCCAGGCTTTACCTTGAGCACTGTTCTAGCAGCGCACAGGACTGCGACCTTGTGTGAACCGTGTTATATCATCCCATCGTTTTCTCTCTCTTTCTTCCCTTCCTTCCCTCCTTCCCTTCCCCTTCCCCTTCCCCTTCCCCTTCCCCTTCCCCTTCCCCTTCCCCTTCCCTTCCCTTCCCTTCCTCTTCCCTTCCCTTCCCCTTCCCTTCCCTTCCCTTCCCTTCCCTTCCCTTCCCTTCCCTTCCCTTCCCTTCCCTTCCTTTCCCTTTCCCTTCCCTTCCCTTCCCTTCCCCTTCCCTTCCCCTTCCCTTCCCTTCCCTTCCCTTCCCCTTCCCTTCCCTTCCCTTCCCTTCCCTCCCCTCCCCCTCCCCCTCCCTTCCCTTCCCTTCCCTTCCCTTCCCTTTCCTTCCCTTCCCTTCCCTTCCCTTCCTTTCCCTTTCCCTTCCCTTCCCTTCCCCTTCCCCTTCCCCTTCCCCCTTCCCTTCCCTTTCCTTCCCTTCCCTTCCCTTCCTTTCCCTTTCCCTTCCCCTTCCCCTTCCCCTTCCCCTTCCCTTCCCTTCCCTTCCCTTCCTTCCCCTTCCCCTTCCCTTCCCTTCCCTTCCCTTCCCTTCCCTTCCCTTCCCTCCCCCTCCCCCTCCCTTCCCCTTCCCCTTCCTTCCTTCCTTCCTTCCTTCCTTCCTTCTTTCCTTCCTTCCTCCCTCCCTCCCTCCCTCCCTCCCTCCCTCCCTCCCTCCCTCCCTCCCTCCCTCCCTCCCTCCCTGTCTCCCTCCCTCCTTTCCTCCATTTCTTCTTTCTTTTCTTTTTTTTGAGAGCGGCAGGGAGAGAGAGACAGGTACACTGTGTTGCTGCTGTATGTGCCTTGACCAGGGATTCAAACTGGCAACCTCTGTGTTCCAGGACGGCACTCCAATCAACTGAGCTGTCTGTTCAGGGCTTAATTTTTTTTCCTCTTTATACATAGACAGAAGGGAGAAAGGGGAGGGGAAGGGAACCCAACAGTGCTCACGCACAGGGCAGGCATAAACGTCCCTGTGCTCACCCATTGTTGTCACCCATTCTTTCCCAGGGGCCCTGTGACTCCGCAATGTCTCCATTCCTTCTTCCGGCCCGGGATCTGGGCAGCGTGTCACACGCTTTCTTGTAGCTCAGAGTGACCAACAGACAGAGTTCTCACCAATAAGTTTAAATTCTGAGAGCTTAAGCATTAAAATGAATTTTGTTATTTATTTATTTATTTATTTTTAGTGTGAGAGAGAAGAGAGAGATGAGAAGCATCAACTTGTTTGCTTTTTTTAAAAATTTTATTTATTTATTTATTTATTTATTTATTTATTTATTTATTACAGAGACAGAGAGTGAGTCAGAGAGAAGGATAGACAGGGACAGACAGACAGGAACGGAGAGAGATAAGAAGCATCAATCATTAGTTTTTCATTGCACCTTAGTTGTTCATTGATTGCTTTCTCATATGTGCCTTGACCACGGGCCTTCAGCAGACCGAGTAATAACCCCTTGTTGGACCCAGCGACCTTGGTTCAAGCTGGTAGGCTTTTGCTCAAACCAGATGAGCCCATGCCCAAGCTGGGGACCTCTGGGTCTCGAACCTGGGTCCTCTGCATCCCAATCCGACGCTCTATCCACTGCGCCACCACCTGGTCTGGCATGTTTCAGTGCTTTTGTTGATCATTGATTACTTTCTCATACATGACTTGGCCATGGGCTTAATCCAAACCAGTGACCCCATGTTCACTCCAGTGACATTGGGCACAAACCAGCCAATTTGGGCTCAAGTCAGTGACCATGGGATCAATTCCATGAGTCCAGCTAAGCTGTTGACCCCATTATGGAGCTGATGAGTCAGCACTCAAACTGGACACCTTGGGGTTTCAAACCAAGGACCTCAGTGTCCCAGGTCAACACTCTATCTACTGTGCCACCACAGCTCAGACAGAATTTTACTATATATATATATATATATATATATATATATATATATATACACACACACACACAATAAAATAAAGTGTTTTTACTGGTAATAATTGTGCAATGCTATTGTTTAATATTTTGCTCCGTATCTGTACAAGTACAAAAGGACCTGGACTTGTGCAGCTCTGTTCTGACCAGGAAGAGGACAGTTACCGGATATGGATGGTGGAACAGGAAGATGTGGCATGTCCATCCTGAGACCAAGTTGAGACACGACACCCACACCCTGTCCTGCCCGCATGCAGATTGCTGTGACTCGGGAAAAACACTCCTTACTTTCTGCCGGCCCTGGTGGCTGGGATCCCGGGGCCCTGGTGTGGCTGAGAGCAGTCTGCACCTGGACTGTGAGGTTTGGGATCTTTCCAATGTGATCCGTAAGAACTCCCACCCCAGTGGGGTCCAGACTTTGTTTCTGTCACGAGTGTGCAGGGACACACATTCCCATGTCTAGGAAGTGCCTGGATTTATTTTCTCCAAAGATACTTTCTGATTGACATTGGTTATGAAAAATGAAATAGTTGGTCCATTTATTTCAGTAGGTTGTTCAGATTCATTTTTAAATTCAGGAAATGACCTCTTCGTCCAAGTACTGCAGATCATTTCAGAGTGTGTCATTTCCCTTCTGCCTCTTTCTCTTTGTCTGCAGATAATTTGCAGTATTATGAGGCTTTTAAAAGTTTTGGTAACTTATGAGTTTTGTCTCTTTCCCACTATAATCTGTACAGCCTGGTCTCCCATGGTCAGTGCTCTCGTGTTCTGGAGGTGGGAGCTGAGAGGGGCACATGGTGACTGAGGGTGAAGGTTCAAAGTAAAGTGTTTCTCATTCGACTGCTTGCAGGGAAAGGTCACCTGCAGTAGGAGTGGCCACAGGGCAACCAGCACGTAGAAGGTTCTATGAGAACAACACAGCCTTAGGGTGGAATCCAAGTTCCTGGCTTTAGGACGTGTGTGGCGACCTTGGATCAGGGAGAGGCGGGCAGAGAGGTGCTTCTCTTCTGGAAATAAGGCTTCTCTGTGTTGGTGGATTCCCTGCAGCCTCCCTCTCAGCTCAGGACCAAGCGCCTGTCCGTGCATTGATACAAATATATCATTTCTTGCTAGGTTATATTAGATTATATTAGAATCAGTACGGGATCACTGTAACTGGTAGACTGAATCTGTTTAAAGAGAGATAGAGTGCGTTGAGACCAACAGTTTTCTTCGACATTGGCTCATCTACCTTTCGTTGTCCAAATGAGGACCATTGAGTTCACGGACACTGGGCATCTGAGCTTTACCAATGGCTCTGAAAGTCCCCTTTCTCAGTTCATTATTTGGGACCACCGATGCTGGCCATTATGCTCTGGTTTTGGTGTGGTTCTTACTTTTTAGTGTTGGTGGCACCAGGATTTTGAGTGCTAGAGGTGGGAACTGACAAGCAATAATAGTAACTAATAGTGCTGTTCAAGGCATGAGACAGTTGACATCAACTCTTGTACCGCTCATTGGGCTAATCTAACCATTGCATCCAAGGGGGACTATTTATTTCACTGGTCTTTGGGCATGACCCACTGTACTGAAGGGCTTATTGTCATTGTTTGAGACCACAGATGCTGGTTAATAAAATGTTTTTTTTTTTTGTGTAGTTCTTACTTTTCTTTACTGGTGGCACCCTGAAGCATTAGTTCACTCGATCTTGTTGATACAGGTAGGAAAATGCACATGTGACTGAAATACCTGCTTATCCTGAGAAAATATACATATCAATGCCTTTTCCCATCTTAAAATTAAAGAACATGTAACACAGTCCATTGGAACCACTTTTCCTGAAGTCAACCAGACTTTTGATTCACTCCAGACACTTTCCTCTTTTTAGTTTTATTATGGATGGATTAAATTTTGTCTGTTAGGCTTGCTGTAATTATGTTCGTATTCGCTGGTTTAGTTAATGCCATGTAATACTCAAATTGTTCATTATTGCGATGGAAAAGCTGTATAACTTAATATACACCATTTAGGGCAGAATTGTTGATATGGTGAACCACACACGTAAGAAAAATGAAACGTAAAAAAATAGGCAAACAGTGAGTTTAATGCTTGAAGTTTATTGTGGAGAGAGAAAGGAGAGAAGGGATAGGTACACAGACTAAATGCACTCTCGGGTCCTCAGTGGAATGTCACAGTGCTCTGGGTCTCGGTCCCCAAAGCTCAGCGACAGCAAAGATTGTATAGAAGGCCATTCTTCCTACAGCTCCCAGAGAGACGCTCATCTCTATTGCATCTGGCATTTCTGCACGTGCAGACGGTGACTCTCCGAAGGCCTGCGGAGGGAAGAGAAGGATCCGGCACGGTGGGAATGGGCACAGGGAGCAGAGACACAGCCAGGATCAGGGACATCTACTCAGAGGAGACGTGTCTACTATGGGAGACCATACCTCCCAGGTTAGAGTGAAAGGTCACATGTCTGTGTAAATCACAAGCACTGGCTGACTCTGCGTTGGTCACACAGACCCATGACCATCTCTGACCCGAGTCCATCACGTCCATGCTCATTCTCTGTCCCCGTCCTCCTCTCCCCTCGTGGTGCCTGCTTCTCTCCCCCCTCATCCCACCCCCTACTGTGAGCCCAGACTCCGCGCCCCTCTGACAGGCCCTCTGATGGGGTCAGACCCTGTAGCACGTGGGCAGGTGTCACCTGAAGCTTCTCGAGCGACGCGTTCCTCTTCTGTGAAGGAGATGGCCATGTCCTGGTCCTCGGCCTCAGGGTGGTCCTGGGTGGGCACCTGGTCAGCTGTCTCCCACAGGGGCTCAGCCTGGGCCTGGAAGACCAGGAGGAGCAGGGCAGCAAGGAGGGCGAGGGTCCTCATGGCTGAGAGTCTCCTGGAGGTGCAAGTTGGGTAGGAGGGCAGAGTGAGTGTGGGGAGGGCAGAGCCAGCCTGCACTTATAGTGAGGTGGGCGTGGTTCAGCGACTATAGCACAGTGAGGGCAGCAGGGCCTCTGGCTGGCCTGGGGCCAGGGCCACCGGGGCTCCCAGCCTCTTTGATGCTCCTGTCTTCACCCCTCTGTGGCAGCACGTGTCCCTGGGCTCAGTACCCACACTTGTTTCATGTTGATAGTAATTATGAGGACCTGGTGTGTGTTCTGTGTGCCATCTGCTTGGGTATTTACCTTCTAGTGTTCAAAGAGGACAAAGACTAGAGCTCTCACTCAATGAGTACAGGAAACAATGTTCTTCTGTGTCTGACATGGAGCCCTGCTCATCTATGGAGACCCCGACCCTTAGACCAGACTTTCGCCCCAAGGTTGTGAAGCATCTATTCTGTATGTTCAGGGGCATCACTACCCTTTGAGGGAGGATTTCAGGTCCTGGGTGGATAGACTCCTGGGGCTCAGGGGACAGTGACTCAGGCTCAGGGGCAGTGAGCACAGTGAGACACGAGGAAGGACTTGGTCAGAGCAAAGGACAAGTAGACATGTATTAAGGGCATCAGTAGAATGTGTGCTCATCACATAAACCGCTCACCAGTTACTTGTGTCCTTTTGTAGAAATAGCAAAGACAATGAGATTGTTGCAGACCCTTCCTGAGATTTCTGGTGTTTTGTTATAAAAAAATATTAATCTGTTCACACAGGAGGTAATTCAAAAACTAGCTGAGTGATGGGGGAGAAGCCAGTCCTTCCTCCCTCGCTGTCCTCCCTCCGTTCTGCCGGAATCTGCACGGTCACATGCTGCCTTTTCTATTTCTTTTCTTTTTAAGAAAATTTTCCCATTGATTTCATGAGAGAGAGCACGTGCACGCTCACACTGGGAGAGAAGCATCCACTGCCGTTCCACCTCGTTCTCCCAACTCCCTGTGCACTCATTGTTTGCTTCTCCCACGTGTATTGACCCGGGATAGACCCAGCACCTCAGGGCTCAGGGACGATGCTCTATCCACCAAGGTAGCTGGCCAGGGCCTCTGTCTCTGCTCAACTCAGGCTTTAGCCTGGACACAGTTAGGTCAGCACACACAGAACTGCGTCCCTGCTTTTACAGCATTATACTGTCCCAGCGTGAGATATATCTTTCTTATTGATTATTAAATTCTGATAATTTTGTTATTTTTAAACATTTGCATTTATAATCGTAACTCCTGTGGGTATCCTTTTAAAACATCATCTTGCTAGGTCTGAGAAGCTTTTGGATAAAAGTCTAGTAGTAGATTGGGAGGTGCAAGAACACTTCTAATATGTTTAGAGACATTCATTTATTGTCCTCTGCAGAGGTCACTCTGACATCAGTCACCAAACATATGAGCCCAACTGCTGCCCACCTTCAGGGATAGGTGTTTAACAGGCCCTGTGATTCCCCAATTTCATCCTCCTTTCTTCTGGCCTGGACCCAGGGCACCAATGTGTCTGTTAGAAATACACCGAATGGGCCCTGGCCGGTTGGCTCAGCGGTAGAGCATCGGCCTGTCGTGAGGGGGACCCGGGTTCGATTCTCGGCCAGGGCACATAGGAGAGGCGCCCATTTGCTTCTCCACCCCCCTCTCCTTCCTCTCTGTCTCTCTCTTCCCCTTCCGCAGCCAAGGCTCCATTAGAACAAAGATGGCCCGGGCGCTGGGGATGGCTCCTTGGCCTCTTCCCCAGGCGCTAGAGTGGCTCTGGTCGCGGCAGACAGACCCCCCCCCCCCGAGGGACAGAGCATCGCCCCCTGGTGGGCGTGTCGGGTGGATCCCGGTCGGGCGTTTGCGGGAGTCTGTCTGACTGTCTCTCCCCGTTTCCAGCTTCAGAAAAATATGGAAAAAAAAAAAAAAAAAAAGAAATACACCGGATGTCCCAAAATTCTAGCACTCAGAGTGAGCAATAAATGCTGTTTGATCTGATGAAATGTAATGTCTGAGAAGGGCCCCATTTTAAATAATAAAATGAATTACTGTTACTCCTTTATAGTATTGTTAAGCTATTGTTTTATATTTTCTCCACATTTCCGCATGGAGGATGGGAGCACCTGGACTGTGGCCGCCGTGTCTGACCAGGAAGAGGACAGGAACTCGACATGGACGGCGTAGCAGGAAGAGGCGAGGTGTCCGTCCGTCCTGAGAACACAGGTGAGCTGTGTCCCCCACATTCCGAGCTGCCCACAGGCAGATTGCTGTGACTCGGGAAGACCACACTTCACACTTTCTGCCAGCCCTGGGGGCTGGGATCCGGGGACCTGGAGTGGCTGAGAGCAGTCTGCTCCCTGGACTGTGAGGTTTGGGACCTTTCCCAACCTGATAGGTAAGAACTGCTGTCCCCAAAGAGTCCTGGCTTTGTTTCTGTCATGTGTCAGCAGGGAAACACATCTCCATGACTGAGGGGTGCCTGAGTTTGTATTCTTAGAATGTCCTTTCAATTTCAGCATCTGTTTTGGATAATAAAATAGTTGGTTGATTTATTTTTGTGAATTTAAAGATTTGTTTTTAAAATTGGGACATAATCTCTGTGTCCTAAGTACTGCAGATCATTTCTAGAGAGTGTCATTTCTCTTTGAGCTCTTTCTCTTGTCTACACAGATACTTTGTGGGTTTTTTAAAATGTAGTTTAAACATTTTTATTGTTAGTTTCTGCATTTTGTGTCTTTCCACTAAAGTTTGTAAAGCTTGGTCTTCCATATGTTAGAGCTTTTGTGTCCTGCTGGTGGAAAGTGACAGTCTCATGGAAATTGTGAGTAAAGCACAAAATATACAGAGGGTTGAGATCAATTCTTTCATGGGACTTTGAGCTAATGTAACCATGTGTCCAAAGGGGTCTCTTTATTTCACTGGTCATGGAGCATGACCAGGAAGAATTACGTAATGGTTTCCGGTCATCATTCAGACTACCAACCGTGGTCAGTATACTCTGCTTTTAGTGTCATTGTTACCCTGTCTGTTGGTGATACTGTGAAGCATTAGTTCACTCCATCTTGTTGATACATCTATGAAAATGTGTATGTAACTGAAATGTCCGCTCATCCTAGAGAATATCTACACATATCAATGCCCTCTGCAGTCTTAATACTAAAGAGTGAACAGCATGCCCCTTGGGTCCACCTTTCTTGGAGCCCCAGCCCCTGCTGGTGCACTCTGCAGAAGTGTCTCAGTTCTGAGTTTCACTATGAGTGGGCTATATTTTGTAGACTGAAATTGTCTTACATAAGAACTCTGTTCAAGTTTTTGAGAGCAGCGTGACCACTGTGAGTGGGTGCGCGGATTAGTCAGGGTGGAGATTGTGAACAAAGAAGGGGGAAAAGACGAAAAAACTCATGGACAGAGACAACACTGTGACAATGGCTGGGGGACGGTGTGGGGGGAAGGGGGAAGGAAAAGGGGTTGGGGATTAACGGTGATTAAAAAAGAATAAATTACGTTTCCTTTGGCTGGTTTGTGTGGCTGTGTGATGCTCAAATTGTGTATCACGGGGAAGCAACAGCTATTAACTTAGTGTAGCCCATTCAGGACAGAATTCTCTGTACAGGTGACCACACAGAGACGAATAGTGAAGAAGAAAAGAAAAAGCATTTAGTGAGTTTAATGCTTGAGTTTATTCCGAGAGTGAAAGGAGAGAAGGGACAGGTACAGGGATAAATGCTCTTTCTGGTCTTCAGTGGAACGCTGCAGTGCTCTGGGTGTGGGTCCACAGAGCTCAGTGACAGCAAAGTATGCCGGGGTGGCCGTTGATCCTACAGTTCCCCTTGACACGCTCAAGGAAATTACAAAAGGATCCAGGTCGACATTGGCAGTTGGTTATTTTCCGAAGACCTGAGGAGGAAGAGGGGGTTCAGACACAGAGGACACGGTCACAGGTGCAGAGGAACAGCCAGACTCATGGAGATCTCGTGAGAGTTGACCTGTCTACATACCACAGACAGTACCTGCCAGGTTAGGGTGAAAGGTCACGTGCCTGTTTAAATCTTGTGAGTGTGTAAATCACAAGCACTGCTGACTCTGCGTTGGTCACACAGACCCATGACTGTCTCTTATGAGAGTTCATCACATCCATGCTCATTCTCTGCCCCGCCCCCATCGTCCTCTCCCCTCGTGGTGCCTGCTTCTCTCCCCCCTCATCCCACCCCTGACTGTGAGCCCAGACCCCTCTGACAGGCCCTCTGATGGGGTCAGACCCTGTAGCACGTGGGCAGGTGTCACCTGAAGCTTCTCGAGCGACACGTTCCTCTTCTATGAAGGAGATGGCCACATCCTGGTCCTCGGCCTCAGGCTGGTCCTGGGTGGGCACCTGGTCAGCTGTCTCCCACAGGGGCTCAGCCTGGGCCTGGAAGGCCAGGAGGAGCAGGGCAGCGAGGAAGGCGAGGGTCCTCATGGCTGAGAGTCCCCTGGAGGTGCGGGTTGGGTGGGAGGGCAGAGTGAGTGGTGGGGAGGGCAGAGCCAGCCTGCACTTATAGTGGGGTGGGCGGGGCTCAGTGACCACAGGGCAGTGAGGGCAGTGGGGCCTCTGGCTGGCCTGGGGCCAGGGCAGCTGGGCCTCCCAGCCCTTTTGATGCTCCTGTCCCCACCCCTTCGTGGCAGCACGTGTCCGTGGACTCAGTGTCCACACTTGTTTCATGTTGATAGTGACGATGAGGACCTGGTGTGTGTTCCCTGTGCCATCTGCTTGGGTATTTACCTTCTAGTGTTCAAAGAGGACAAGGAGTAGAGCTGTCATTCAGTAAATACAGGGAACAACGTTCTTCTGTGTCTGATGTCGGGCCCTGCTCATCTCTGGACGCCTTGACACTTAAACTCAACAGTTGCCTCAATGGAGTGTAGGGTTCAACCTGCAAGTTGAGGGTCATCACTACCCTGTGGGGGAGGTTCTAATATCTTAGGTTATAGGCTCCTGTGGTGGAGGGGACAGTGCCTCAGGCTCAGGTGAGGTGAGCACATGGGACACAATGGAGGAGTTGGTTAGAGCAAAGAAGAAGGACTCAGGGTTAAGGACGTCAGTAGAATCTGTGCTCATCACAAAAACCGCTTACCACTTACTTAGGTTCTTCTATGAAAATAACAAAGACAATGAAGTTTCCAGAGCCCATTTTGAGATTTGTGATGTTTTTTTTCTAAAGTATTAATTTAGCCCTAGCTCAGACATCGAGTGTATTTCCAACAGACACGTGGCTGCCCAGAGCCCAGGCTGGAAGAAAGGAGGATGAAATTGGGGAATCACGGGGCCTGTTAAACACCTTTCCCTGAGGGTGGGCAGTGGTGGGGCTCATATGTTTGGTGACTGATGTCGGGGTGAGCTCTGCAGAGGACAATAAATTAATGTCTGTTAGATGTATAAGATGTGTGCTTGGACCCCACAATCTCCTCCTAGACTTTTATCTAAATAGAGTCAGAAATAGCAAGATGGTGTTTATAGAAGTATACTCACGGGAGTTATGCTTATAACTGGAAATGTTTAGATAACAGAATTGTCAGTATTTAATGATAATAAGAGAGCATTGACTGATGACAGAGCCCTGGCTGGATTGCTGGATTGTTAGAGAATTGTCCCGCAGCTCAGAGGTTGCCGATTCGATCCTCGGTCAGGGCACATGGAGGAACATATTGATGTTCCTGTCTCTCCCTCCCTTCCCTTCTAAAATCAATAAAACAGACATTTTTGAAGAATGATGACATATATCACACTGGGATGCTGAACACTGTAAACATAGTTACGCAGGTCTACGCCTGCTGACATGAGTGTGACAGGCTAAAGCCTGTGTTGAACGAAGAGACAGAGGCCCTGGCCAGATGCTTTGATGGATAGAGCATCGTCCTGGAGCCCTGAGGGGGTGGGTCTATCCCAGGTCAGAACACGTAGGCGAAGCAATGAATGAATGTACAAGGAGTGGGAACACCTAAGCAGAAGTGCAAGTTGATGCTTCTCTTGTTTGCATGAGCGTGCATGAGCTCTTTCTCATAAAATCAATCAATAAATTTTCTTAAAAAGAAAAGAAATAGGATATGCAGCATGTGACAGTGCAGGTTCCCATAAAACGGAGGTAGGACAGCGAGGGAGGAAGGACTGGTGTTCTCCCTCAAAACTCAGCTACCTTGTCAACTTTCCTTTGTGCATAAATTCAAATATATATATATAAATATATTCTTATTCAGTGAGACGAGAGGAGGCAGAGACAGATTCCTGCATGGCCCTGACTGGAATCCACACAGCTAGCCCGCTGGGCCTGCGTTCTCCCCATCTGGGGCCATAGCTTTGTTGCTCAGCAAATGAGCTCTTCTTAGTGCCTGAGGAGCAGGACATGGAGGCATCCTAAGCACTTGGTGCCAAGTCATTTCAATCGAACAATGGCTGGTGAATGGGAAGAGAGAGAAAGAGAGAGAGAGAGAGGGAGAGAGAGAGAGAGAGAGAGAAGCAAGAGAGGGATGGGTACAGCAGCAGATGGCGCTTCTTTTGTGTGCACTGACCAGGAGTCAAATCTGGGACATCCACACGCTTGGCTGAACAGCTAGGGGCAAATTAATACTTTTAGAATAAAACATCAGAAATCTCATAACGGGTTTACAGAAACTTCATTGTCTTTGCTATTTTTACAGCAGGACATAAGTAACTGGTGAACCGTTTATGTGATGAGCACAGATTCTATTGAGATCCTTAACACTTGTCATTTTCTGTTTTCCTCTGACCAACTCCTTCCATTGTGTCCCATGTGCTCACCTCACCTGAGCCTGAGGCACTGTCCCCTCCACCACAGGAGCCTATAACCTAAGATAGGAAAACCTCCCCCACAGGGTAGTGATGACACTGCACTTGCAGGTAGGGCCTTCCACTCCATTGTGTCAACCACTGAGTCTAAGTGTCGAGGTCTCCAGAGATGAGCAGGCCCCACATCAGACAGAGAAGAACATTGTTCCCTGTACTTACTGAATGAGAGCTCTAGTCCTTGTCCTCTTTGAACACTAGAAGGTCAATACCCAAGCAGATGGCACAGGGAACACACACCAGGTCCTCATCGTCACTATCAACATGAAACAAGTGTGGACACTGAGCTCAGGGACAGGTGCTGCCACAAAGGGGCGGAGACAGGAGCATCAAAGATGCTGGAAGGCTCTGTGGCCCTGGCACCATTCCAGCCAGAGGCCCTGCTGCCCTCACTGTGCTGTGGTCGCTGAACCCCGCCCACCCCACTATAAGTGCAGGCTGGCTCTGCCCTCCCCACACTCACTCTGCCCTCCCACTCAACCCGCACCTCCAGGGGCCTCTCAGCCATGAGGACCCTCACCCTCCTCGCTGCCCTGCTCCTCCTGGCCTTCCAGTCCCGGACTGAGCCCCTGTTGGAGACAGCTGACCAGGTGCCCACCCAGGACCAGCCTGAAGCCGAGGACCAGAACGTGGCCATCTCCTTTACAGAAGAGGAACGAGTCCCTCGAGAAGCTTCAGGTGACACCTGCCCACGTGCTACAGGGTCTGACCCCATCAGAGGGCCTGTCAGAAGGTCGTGGGGTAGGATGAAGGGGAAGAGAAGCAGGCACCACGAGGGGAGAGGAGGATGGGGGCGGGGCAGAGAATGTGACACGTGACCTTTCACTCTAACCCGCAGGTATTGTCTGTAGCAATAAGTCACTTCTCAGTGTCTGTCCCTGATACTGGCTGTGCCTCTGCTCCCTGTGCCCATGTCCACTGTGTCTGACCCTCCTCGTCCCTCCACAGGCCTTGAGAGAAGATCCAGGTGCACGTGCCGACCCGGCCGCTTCTGCAGGGTTAATGAATCTTATGCTGGAAGATGCACTAGCTTTGGTAACAAATACAAGCTTTGCTGTCGTGATACTTTGTGAACCGAGACCACAGCTCTGCGACGTTCCTCTGAAGACCTGAAACAACATTTATCTGTGCACCTGCACCTTCTCTCTCTCTCCATAATAAACTTCAGGCATAAACTCACTGTGTAGCTTTGTTCCTTCTTTCCATTATTTTTTTCTAATTGATTTTAATTTACTATGTTTACATATATTTTAGTGTTGCTGGAATGTATCCCTCTTCCCCCATATTCCCCTCAACATCTCCTTTAACCCCCTCCCCACAGCGCCCTCCCCCCTCCCTTCCCTTCAGGTTTATCCCATCCTATCATCCCCTTTCCCTCTGGACCCTTTGATCCCTCCTCTGTCTCTATTCCATTCCTCAGTTCACACTGTTCATTGGATTCCTCAAATAAGTGAGGACATATAATATTTTTCTTTCTCTCCCTGGCTTATTTCACTTTACATATTAGTTTCCAGGTCCATCTATGTTGTCGCAAAACGTAAGATTTTCAATTTTTTCATGGCCCCATAGTATTCCATTGTGTATATATATCATTGCTTTTTAATCCACTTGTCCAGTGACGGACACTTAGGCTGTTTCCAGATCTTGGCTATTGTAAGCAACGCTGCCATAAACATGGCGGTGTATTTATTTTTTTGAATCATTGATGTGGTGTTCTTTTTTTTTTTTTTTGCATTTTTCTGAAGCTGGAAACAGGGAGAGACAGTCAGACAGACTCCCGCATGCGCCCGACCGGGATCCACCCAGCACGCCCACCAGGGGCGACGCTCTGTCCACCAGGGGGCGATGCTCTGCCCATCCTGGGCGTCGCCATGTTGCGACCAGAGCCACTCTAGCGCCTGAGGCAGAGGCCACAGAGCCATCCCCAGCGCCCGGGCCATTTTTGCTCCAATGGAGCCTCGGCTGCGGGAGGGGAAGAGAGAGACAGAGAGGAAAGTGCGGCGGAGGGGTGGAGAAGCAAATGGGCGCTTCTCCTGTGTGCCCTGGCTGGGAATCGAACCCGAGTCCTCCGCGATGTGGTGTTCTTGGGTTATATTCCTAAAAGTAAGATGGCTTGGTCAAAAGTCAGTTCCATTTATAATTTTTTGAGGAATCTCCATACTGTTTTCCACAAAGGCTGCACCAGTCTGCATTCCCACCAGCAGTGCAGGAGGGTTCCCTTTTCTCCACATCCTCGCCAGCACTTATTCTGTGTTGTTTTGTTGATGAGCGCCATTCTGACTGGTGAGGTGATATCTCATTGTGGTTTTAGTTTGCATTTCTCTCATGATTAGTGATGTTGAACATTTTTTCATTTTTCGATTAGCCATCTGTACGCCCTCTTTGGAGAAGCATCTATTCCTTTCTTTTTCCCATTTTTTTTCTTTTTTTTTGTATTTTTCTGAAGTTGGAAAGGGGAGGCAGTCAGACAGACTTCCACATGTGCCCGACCAGGATCCACCCAGCATGCCTACCAGAGGGCAATGCTCTGCCCATCTGGGGCATCGCTCTGTTGCAACCAGAGCTATTCTAGTGCCTGAGGCAGAGACCATGGAGCCATCCCCAGTGCCCGGGCCAACTTTGCTCCAATAGAGCCTTGGCTGCGGTAGGGGAAGAGAGAGACAGAGAGGAAGGAGAGGGGGGGGGGTGGAGAAGCAGATGGGCGTTTCTCCTGTGTGCCCTGGCCGGGAATTGAACCCAGGACTCCTGCATGCCAGGCCGATGGTCTACCACTGAGCCAACCAGCCAGGGCTGTTTTTCCCATTTTTTGATTAGACTGTTTATCTTCCTGGTGTTGAGTTTTACAAGTTCTTTATAAATTTTTGTTATTAACACCTTATCAGACATATTGTCAAATATGTTCTCCCATTGTGTGGTATGTCTTTTTATTCTGTTCATATTGTTGTTAGCTGTGCAAAAGCTTTTTAGTTTGATATAGTCCCATTTGTTTATCCTGTCTTTTATTTCACTTGCCCATGGAGATAAATCAGCAAATATATTGCTACAAGAGATGTTGGAGAGCTTACTACCTATGTTTTTTTTCTAAAATGTTTATGGTTTCTCGGCTTACATTTAAGTCTTTTATCTATTTTGAGTTTATTTTTGTGAATGGTGTAATTAGGTGGTCTAGTTTCATGTTTTTGCAAGTAGCTGTCCAATTTTCCGAACACCATTTGTTAAAGAGACTGTCTTTACTCCATTCTATGCTCTTACCTCCTTTGTCAAATATCAATTGTCCATAAAGGTGTGAGTTTATTTCTGGGTTCTCTGTTCTGTTCCATTGATCTATATGCCTGTTCTTATACCAGTACCAAGTTGTTTTGAGTATAATGGCCTTGTAGTATAACTTGATATCAGGAAGTGTGATACCACCCACTTTATTATTTTTTTTCAAGATTGCTGATGCTATTTGTGTTCTTTTTTCATTCCACATAAATTTTTGGAATATGTGTTCTATATCTTTGAAGTATGTCATTGGTATTTTACTTGGTATTGCATTGAATTTATAAATTGCTTTGGGTTATATAGACATTTTAATGATGTTTATTCTTTTTATCCATGAACACAGTATATACTTCCACTTGTTTGTATCTTCCTTGATTTATTTTATAAATATTTTATAACTTTCTGAGTACAAGTCTTTAATCTCCTTGGTTAAATTTACTCCTAGGTACATTATTTTGTTTGTTGCTATAGTGAAGATGATTGATTCCTTAATTTTTTTTTTCTGAGAGTTCATTGTTGGTGTATAAAAATGCCTCTGATTTCTGAGTGTTAATTTTATATCCTGCACCTTGCTGAATTCATTTATCAGGCCCAGTAGTTTTTTGACTGAGACTTTAGTGTTTTTTATATACAGTACCATATCATCTGCAGATAATGATAGTTTTTCTTCTTTTCCAATTTGGATGCCTTTTATTTCTTGTCTGATTGCTGTGACTAGGACTTCCAGAACTAAGTTGAATAAGAGTGGTGAAAGGGGGCACCCCTGACTTGTTCCTGATCTTAAGGGGATTGCTTTTAATTTTTGCCCATTGAGTATGATGTGGGCTGTGGGTGTCATAGATGGCCTTTATCATGTTGAGGTATGTTCCCTGTATTCCCATTTTGAGAGTTTTGATCATAAATGGTTGCTGGATTTTATCTAATGCTTTTTCTGCATCTATTGATATTATAATCATTTTTCTCCTCCCCCCACCATTTTTTTGTATCTTTCTGAAGCTGGACATGGGGAGGCAGTCAGACAGACTCCCGCATGCACCCGACCGGGATACACCCGGCATGCCCACCAGGGGGCGATGCTCTGCCCCTCTGGGGCATCGCTCTGTTGCGACCAGAGCCACTCTAGTGCCTGAGGCAAAGGCCATGGATCCATCCCCAGCGCCCGGGGCCATCTTTGCTCCAATGGAGCCTTGGCTGTGGGAGGGGAAGAGAGGGACAGAGAGGAAGGAGAGAGGGGGAGGAGTGGAAAAGCAGATGGGCGCTTCTTCTGTGTGCCCTGGCCGGGAATCGAACCCGGGACTTCTGCACGCCAGGCCGATGCTCTACCACTGAGCCAACCGGCCAAGGCCTCCTTCCCTTTTTTTTATGTGATGAATCACATTGATTGATTTGTGAATATTGTACCAGGCTTGCCTCCCCAGAATAAATCACACTTGATCATGATGTATGATTTTTTCTTGTATTACTGGATCCAGTTTGCTAATATTTTGTTGAGAATTTTAGCATCTATATTCATCAGGGATATTGGCCTATAATTTTCTTTCTTTGTGTTGTCTTTGCCTAGTTTTTGAATCAGAATTATGTTCACCTCATAAAAGAAGCTTGAAAGACTTCCTTCCTCTTGAATTTTTTGAAATCGCTTGAGAAGGATAGGAGTTAGTTCTTCTTTGAATATTTGGCAGAATTCACCTGTGAAGCCATTGGGCCCCAGGCTTTTGTTTGTTGGGAGTTTTTTGATAACTGTTTCAATCTCATTTGTTGTAATTGGTCTGTTATGTTTTCTGCTTCTTCCTGATTGATTTTAAAAATATATGTTTCAAGGAATTTTTTCATTTCATCTAGGTTTTCTAATTTTTTGGCATACAGTTCTTAATATATTTCCTTCAATATTTTGTATTTCCGTTGTGTCAGTTGTTATTTCTTCACTCTCATTTCTAATTTTATATATTTGAGTCTTCTCTCTTTTTTTCTTGGTGAGTCTGGTTAAAGGTTCATCTATTTTTTTTACCTTTGCAAACATCCAGCTCTTGGTTTTATTGATCCTCTGCATTGTTTTTTAGTCTCTATGTAATTTATTTCTGCTCTGATCTTTATTATTTCCTTCCTTCTACTTCCTCTGTGCTTTACTTTCTGTTCTTTTTCTAGTTCATTTAGATGCAGGGTCAAGTTGTTTATTTGAGCTTTTTCTAGCATCTTAAGTTATGCCTGTAATGCTATGAACTTTCCTCTCAAGCTGCTTTTGCTGTATCCCATAAATTTTGAGTTGTTGTATGCTCTCTTTCATTTGTTTCTAGGAATTTTTTGATTTCTTCTGTGATCTCAATTTTCACCCATTCATTATTTAATAACATGCTATTTTGTTTGCAAGTGTTTGAGTATTTGTAAGTTTTTCTGTTGTAGTTGATTTCTGGTTTCATGGCATTGTGATCAGAGAAGATATTTGATATGATTTCAATCTTCTTAAATTTGCTGATATCCGTTTTGTGCCCTACTATTTGGTCTATTCTAGAGAATGTATCATGAGCACTTGAAGAGGATGTATATTCTGCTGCTTTAGAATGAAGATCTCTATTAAATTAGATCTGAAGATCTCTATTAAATCCCTTTGATTTGTTGTGTCCTTTAAGTCTGCTGTTTCTCTGTTAATTTTCTTTCTTGAGGATCTATCTAGTGGTGTTAGTGGGATATTGAAATCCCCTACTATTATAGTGTTGCTGTTGGTCTCGCCTTTTATGTCCATCAAAGTCTGCTTTATATATGTACATGCTCCTATATTAGGTGCGTAGATATTTATAATGGTTATTTCTTCCTGTTGGATTGCTCCCTTTATTATTTTGTAATGACTTTCTTTATCCCTCAATAAAGCCTTTATTTTAAAGTCTATTTTGTCAGATATAAATATTGCTACCACAGCTTTTATTTCATTTCCATGAAAAAATTTTTTCAGCCTTTTACTTTCAGTTTATATGTATCTTTTTTTTAGAGGTGTGTCTCTTGTAGACAACATATGTGTGGGTCCTGTTTTCTTTTCCATGCAGCTACCCTATGTCTTTTGATTGGATCATTTAATCCATTTACATTTAAGGTTATTATCGATATGTAGTTGTTTATTGCTATTTTATTCTTTAATGCTACATTCCTCTTTTCTATATTTTTCTCCCTTTGTTTTATTTACAACAGGCTCCTTATCATTTCTTGCAGCATTGGTTTAATTGTAATAAATTCCTTGAGGTTGTTTTTTTTTTTTTTTTTTTTTTTTTGTCTGGGAAGCTTTTTATTTCTCCTTCAATTTTAAATGATAACCTTGCTGGATAATGAAGTCTTGGTTGTAGGCTCTTGTTCTGCATTACTTTGAGTATTTCTTGCCATTCCCTTCTGGTCTCAATGTTTCTGTTGAGAAATTGGATGTCATCCTTATGGGGGCTCCTTTGTAGGTGATTGATTTTTTTCTCTTGTAGCTCTTAGTATTTTTCTTTATCACTTAGCTTTGATATTTTAATTATGATGTGTCTTGATGTAGGTTTCTTTGGGTTTCTCTTTAATGCAGTTCTCTGTGCTTCTTGAACTTTGCAACTTTTTCCTGCATTATTTTAGGGAAGTTATCAGCTATGATTTCTTCAAACAGGCTCTTTATCCTTTGTTCTTTCTCTTCTTTTTCAGGAACCACTATGATGCGGATGTTGTTTCTATTTATGTTGTCACAGAGCTCTCTTAGATTTCCTCAGACTTCTGAGCCTCTTTTCTTTCTACTGCTCTGCTTCAGTGCTTTCATTTATCTTGTCCTCTAACTGGCTGATTTGATCCTCTGCTTCATCCAACCTGCTTTTAATTCCTTCTAGTGTAGTATTCATTTCTGATACTGTATTTGTCATTTCTGACTGGTTCTTTATTATTTCAATGTTCTTTTTGATGCTTGTTTTCTCTTAGTTTAGGTGCTCATTGTGTCCATTCATTGTTGCTCTAAGATCTTTGAGCATTCCAATAATCATTATTTTAAACTCTGCATTTGGTAGGTTGGTTTTTTCCATTTCACTCAGTTCTTTTTCTGGGTGTTTCTCTTGTTGATTCATTTGGAATGTATTTCTCTTCTGATTTTGTCTGTGTAAACACTCCTTGTTTGGGTGTGTTGTTTGTGAAACTAGCTAAGTTTAGGGTTGGTATTGTGTGTCTCCAATTTTCAGCTGTGTTCTTGCTAGGTATTCTTGGCTTGGCATCATAATCTGCTGTGGGCTACATTTCTGATATCAATGTTTTTTTTTTTGCTGTTTGTGTTAGCATTCTTGATGTTTTAGCTGGGTCGGTATGAGGAGCCCTCAAACTTCCACTCTAATAAGGGTTGGTAGGTCCTGAACTGATGCTTTCCGTATCTGGCCACAGAATGTGCCTGCCCTGGACCTTCCTGTCCGGGGCCTGGTACAGATAGAGGGGGTCACTGCCTATGACTGGCTCTTATCAACCTTTCTGTAGCTACAGGTGATCCAGTTCTTTTGGCTGCCTCTGCTGGGTCCAGGTGCCGTTGTACATATCAGCTGCACTTCTAGGCTTGCTTTTATCTACTCTTAGCCTGGGTAAAGGTCTATTAAAAGTTCAAGTTTCTCTGAGATCTGCTTTCTGTTGCCTCTTATTGCTGGCTACTTGCTGGGCTCTGTACTGTAATTCAGTGATTAGGTATGGTATCAAATGTGGCCTGCCTTAACCTTAGGTGTCATTCTATCGAAACTTGTTATTTACTTATTTTATTTTATTTTGTTTTTTTTTAATTCTTTTTCAGCACTCTGTAGGGTGTAGTCACTGGGGTCCAGTGGATATGGCCCCTATGCTCATGTTGTGTGCTATGTTCACTGGCTCGCTGCGGCTGTTGCTGCTTGGTGCGTTTGTGTTCAGGTGCTGTCAGCGTTAGCCTGCTTCCTCGACCACCTTGGCTTCTGCTGCCCATGGTGGGTTTGAACACACCAGCTTGGACAGCTTGTGAGGCTGCCTCAGCCTCTGCTGCTGCCGAGGGCGGGTCCACATCGCAGCAGTGGGTTTGCCTGTTGCCTCAGACCTCCTTAGCATCTGCAGTGGCTCCCATCTTTGCAGTTGGACCTTCCAGTGCCAGCTTGGACCACCCTGTGGTCACCAGATTGCCGCTGCTGCTCAGAGCATGCCCACACCATGGGCTAGTTTGTGTGCCGGCTGAGACCTCCGCAGCAGGAGACACAGCTTCCACCCCTTCTTGTGGGCATGTGCACACCCATGCGGACACCCCCTGCTGTCGTTTAGGCCTCCGCCCCTGACAAGAGCAGGCCCAAGCTGCAGGCAGGACTGTGTGAACCTAGACCTCTACAGCGGCCACTGTGGGTTTCCACCTCCACAGGCCAGCCTGAGCACGCTCGCTTGGACTTCCCTGGCCTCCACAGACATGCATTTATGCCTTCAGTCTGCCCACCCTGGTGAGCACTCAGCCATGAGGACGGCGGTGTATTTTAGATCTCTGCACTCACTATTTGTATCCCTAACGTGCTGCTTACCTCTAAGGCCCTCTTTGTTCTAACTGGGGCAGGAAAGCCTCCGTAAATGAAGTAATTTCTTCCCTTTGCTGGTGGTGCTTTTCCCAGAAAAAATGTTCACTTTAGATTTGGGGACTGACTCAGCTCAGGGGTTAGGGTGTCCATCCCTCAAAGTGTCTCCCCCTGCACCTCAGAGACCACTCTCTCCCCTGGCAACTCCAGTCCTCCCAGCGGTCTCTGCTCCTAGAGCTCCCGGAAAGTGACTGTGAGTGAGGCTCTCTGTGCAGATCTTTAATACAGAGCCTGGGTACGACAGTTCTGCCTCCTTCTCTCAAACAGTATCTTGGCTCCTTTCTCAGCCAAATACAGTGTAAGCCCCTTCCAGGCTTCAGGGCTCGTCATTTTGCAAATTTTCATCTTAATGACAACCAAGCAGGCAACAAGTAATTTTTTAAAAACATACTTATTTTTGGAAGTGTCCTCCCTTTAATTAGCTAATACTTATAGGTTACTTTCTGGAGGTAGCTATAAGCACACACATATATTTTTATTTTCCTCATACCTTCTCTTCTAGCAAAGGGACTTATATTTCCCTTCCATATGACCTACAGCAGCACACGTGTCAGACCTTAAGATGACCTGCTCTGGCCTTTCCCTGATTTTAGCGTCCCTCCCTTCCCAAAGTTCAATTATAAAAAGTTCCACGGTGAAGTTCCTCAAGCTTCTGTCATACGTAGAGTGGCCAGCTTCTGGTTTGTGGCTGGAGCAGGGCATGTAGTCCTTCTCAGGGTCCACTTGAAGGGTTTGGTGGGACCTGTTTGCACTGTCTCCATGGTGGTCTGTTAGAAAACTGAGGGAGAAGGGGTGTTGAATCACTAGTACTAGTCTACAGGGGGTGAATTTTGAGTGCATATAGCTTTAGCAGAACTAGGGGGTAAGCTAGTCCAGTTTTCATCAGTTTTTAGAATTAATTTGGTCAGGACTTTTTTCAGAGTTTGGTTTCATGTTCCCGAACTCTGAGGCCTGTGAGACAATGTAATTTCTAATTAATATTGAATGCGTTTCCTACTAGCTGTGCGACCTTAGATATAAACGCAGGCCCATTATGAGACCTAATATTAATGGGCAAGCTAAATCTGGGAATCATTTTATACAGTAATTTCTTAACAACTGTGACTGTCATCTCAATTCTAGTAGAGAAAGCTTCTACCTATCCTGAAAAGGGGTCAATAAAAACTAAGAGGTACTTGTATTCCTGTGCCGGTGGCTTTACTTTAGTAAAATCTATTTCTAAATGTTCACCTGGGAAAGTTTCTCTTTCCCTATTTCTTAATTTTCCTACTTTGCCTAGTATTTACTTGGGCACAGACTGAACACTTGGACACTATGCCTTCAGCAGTAGATTCTAAGCCTGGCAAATAGTGATTTCCTTAAATAATTCAATTAGCAAACTGGTACCTAATTTTTTGTCAAATTTGGTGAACTGGTTGTTAAAATGGCCCTTTGTAATCACGGTTCTCTCTAAGTTCGGTGACTGGGCAGCAGTCCAATGTAGAAACCTCTAATTTACATTCCTCATTCTTTTTAACATTCATCTGCGCAACTGCAGAGATTACAGGAATATTAAAAATGTACTAGTTTTATAGAAAGCAGCTGAAGAACAATTGCTCATCTTTAATGACATTTCTATTTATCAAATTGATAGTATTACTTATCTAGATTTCATGGAAAACATTTTTAAAAATTCCTCAAACTATGCAATTCCTGAAAGTTTTAAAGAGCTAAAATTATTGTCAGAAATATTGTCAGAAAGGGGTATTGTCAGAAAGGGGTATTGTCAGAAAGATGAACATAATATAATCAGAGAAGAGAAGTCACCTGTTTCTAATATATCAAACACAATAACTGTTAGTCTAGTCAGCCTGCTTCTAAAGGAATGGGATCCTACTCGTACAGGAAAGAGATGGTTATGGATAAATCACACAGCCAATGATGCTCGAATAAAAGTGAAGAGAATTGCAAGTGAGGATAGCAATGAAAAAGCAATATGGAGCCCTGGCCAGTGTGCTCAGTGGTGCAGCAGTAACCTGGCATGTGGAAGTCCTGGGTTCAATTCCCAATCAGGTCACACAGGAGAAGTCCTCATCTGCTTCTTCACTCCTCCCCAATATTCTTCTCTCTCTCTCTCTCTCTTACTCTCCTGAAGTTATGGCTCAGTTGGAGCAGGTTGGCCCCAGGCACTGAGGATGGCTCCATTGCTTCTGCCTCAGGCACTAAGAAGAGCTCAGTTACTGATCAACGGAGCAACTACTCAGCTGGATAGAGCATCACCCACACGTGGGCTTGCTGGGTGTATCCTGGTCGAGGCACATTTAAGAATCTGTTTCTCTTCCTCCTCTCCTCTCAATGAATAAAAAAAGTATCAATATGGAAATACCTTTAGTATCAACTTTATTGTTTTTTGTCAAGTATAAAACAACTCTTTCTTATAACTTAATCTAGTTTTTTATACCTCTTTTATTGTTATTGTTTGAATATTAAATGCATGAAATAATAAACTACCTTTTGGTATATCTTTTTTTAATACTTAAAATGGTCCTTAGGACAGAGATCGGTAGTGAAATTATTTGAATCCCACCACTGCAGATTCCACATGAATGTCACCATCCACAGGAATCTCAGAGGCTCAGGTCTATCCCACTGTCCCTTGTTTCTTGCAATTAGACAGGCCTGGCTCCCAGCGTGTATGAGACCATCCCCATGTGCTCAGGAAACGCAACATGGGTTTGTTCAAAGTGCGATGGGGCAGGCAGTGTGTTCCAGGAAGTCTGTTCCCACACGGAAACAGCCCAGCCTGCATCCCGTCCACGCCACATGTGAGCCCAGCGGTACAGGGAGACGGGGCTGGTCCCAAGGCAGGGGACAGGAGCCCTGGGGTTTCCCCATCCCGATTTGCATTAGGATGACTGGGTGCACTTGGTGCCCCAGGGCCTATGTCATGGCACATGAGAGACAGACAATTTAATTACTGTGAAGTCACCAGAGGTGCAGCACACACAGAACCCTACGGGAACCGGGGTCCTTTATCCGGAGCAAATCAGAGCTCACTGTCCACTCAGCTGTGCAGCTCACCGATGTCACCATGAGGGTCTACCAGCTCCTGTTTGCTTTGTTCCTTGTGTTCCTGTTCGCTGTTCCAGGTAAGAGGGGCTGCCACCAGGGGCCAGACCGGGGGACAGGACGGGACAGTCTCCCTCTGTGCCCCCAGCTCTCCACCCTCCTTCCCTGTCTCTCCTTCTCTCTGTCTCTCCCTCTCTCCTCCTCTCCCTCTCCTGCTCTCTTCTGTCGTCTACACACACCTTCAGACCAGATAGATCATCTGAAGCACTCAGGAGAGCCAAGTATCCTGTCTCTCACCACAGAGGAAGGTCAGGGCCAGGCCAGACAATTCCCAGCCTTTCCTGAGCCCCCTGAAGGGTCCCGCTAGCTGGTAATTGCCACCTCCTCACCACCCTCCGAGATGAGGGGCTGCTCACAGAGGCCGCCTCTGTCACGTGGCTTTTCTTTTTTTTTTTTTTTTTTTTTAAATTTTTATTAATGGTAATGGGATGACATTAATAAATCAGGGTACATATATTCAAAGAAAACATGTCTAGGTTACCTTGTCATTAAATTATGTTGCATACCCCTCACCCAAAGTCAGATTGTCCTTCGCCACCCTCTATCTAGTTCTCTGTGCCCCTCCCCCTCCCCCCTAACTCTCCCCCTATCCTCCCTCCCCCCACCCCTGGTAACCACCACACACTTGTCCATGTCTCTTAGTCTCATTTTTATGTTCCACCAATGTATGGAATCATGTAGATCTTGTTTTTTTCTGATTTACTTATTTCACTCCTTATAATATTATCAAGATCCCACCATTTTGCTGTAAATGATCTGATGTCATCATTTCTTATGGCTGAGTAGTATTCCATAGTGTATATGTGCCACATCTTCTTTATCCAGTCTTCTATTGAAGGGCTTTTTGGTTGTTTCCATGTCTTGGCCACTGTGAACAGTGCTGCAATGAACATGGGGCTACATGTGTCTTCACGTATCAATGTTTCTGAGGTTTTGGGGTATATACCCAGTAGAGGGATTGCTGGGTCATAAGGTAGTTCTATTTGCAGTTTTTTGAGGAACCACCATACTTTCCTCCATAATGGTTGTACTACTTTACAGTCCCACCAACAGTGAATGAGGGTTCCTTTTTCTCCACAGCCTCTCCAACATTTGCTATTACCCGTCTTGTTGATAATAGCTAATCTAACAGGGGTGAGGTGGTATCTCATTGTAGTTTTGATTTGCATTTCCCTAATAACTAATGAAGCTGAGCATCTTTTCATATATCTGTTGGCCATTTGTATCTCTTCCTGGGAGAAGTGTCTATTCATGTCCTCTTCCCATTTTTTTATTGGATTGTTTGTTTGTTTGTTGTTGAGTTTTATGAGTTCTTTGTAAATTTTGGAAATTAGGCCCTTATCTGAGCTGTTGTTTGAAAATATCATTTCCCATTTAGTTGGCTGTCTGTTTATTTTGATATCAGTTTCTCTTGCTGAGCAAAAACTTTTTATTCTGATGTAATCCCATTCATTTATCTTTGCCTTCACTTCTCTTGCCATTGGAGTCAAGTTCATAAAATGTTCTTTAAAACCCAGGTCCATGAGTTTAGTACCTATGTCTTCTTCTATGTACTTTATTGTTTCAGGTCTTATATTTAGGTCTTTGATCCATTTTGAATTAATTTTAGTACACGGGGACAGGCTGTAGTCGAGTTTCATTCTTTTGCATGTGGCTTTCCAGTTTTCCCAACACCATTTGTTGAAGAGGCTTTCTTTTCTCCATTGTGTGTTGTTGGCCCCTTTATCAAAGATTATTTGACCATATATATGTGGTTTTATTTCTGGGCTTTCTATTCTGTTCCATTGGTCTGAGTGTCTATTTTTCTGCCAATACCATGCTGTTTTGATTATTGTGGCCCTATAATATAGTTTAAAGTCAGGTATTGTAATGCCCCCAGCTTCATTCTTTTTCCTTAGGATTGTTTTGGCTATTCGGGGTTTTTTATAGTTCCATATAAATCTGATGATTTTTTGTTCCATTTCTTTAAAAAATCTCATAGGGATTTTGATGGGAATTGCATTAAATTTGTATATTGCTTTGGGTAATATGGCCATTTTGATTATATTTATTCTTCCTATCCAAGAACAAGGAATATTTTTCCATCTCATTGTATCTTTTTCGATTTCCCTTAACAATGCTTTGTAATTTTCATTATATAGGTCCTTTACATTCTTTGTTATGTTTATTCCTAGGTATTTTATTTTTTTTGTTGCAATCGTGAAGGGGATTATTTTTTTGAGTTCGTTTTCTAATATTTCATTGTTGGCATAGAGAAAGGCTATGGACTTCTGTATGTTAATTTTGTATCCTGCGACCTTACTGTATTGGTTTATTGTTTCTAATAATCTTTTTGTGGAGTCCTTTGGGTTTTCGATGTATAGGATCATATCATCAGCAAAAAGTGATACCTTTACTTCTTCTTTTCCAATATGGATGCCTTTTATTTCTTTGTCTTGTCTGATTGCTCTGGCCAGAACTTCTAGCACCACGTTAAATAAGAGTGGAGAGAGTGGACAACCCTGTCGTGTTCCTGATTTAAGGTGGAAAGTCCTCAGTTTTATGCCGTTTAAAATTATGTTGGCTGATGGTTTATCATATATGGCCTTTATCATGTTGAGATATTTTCCTTCTATACCCATTTTGTTGAGAGTCTTAAACATAAAATTGTGTTGTATTTTATCAAAAGCCTTTTCTGCATCTATTGATAAGATCATGTGGTTTTTGTTATTTGTTTTGTTGATATGGTGTATTTCGTTAACCGTTTTGCGTATGTTGAACCATCCTTGAGATTCTGGGATGAATCCCACTTGATCATGATGTATTATTTTTTTAATATGTTGTTGTATTCGGTTTGCCAGTATTTTGTTTAGAATTTTAGCATCTGTATTCATTAGAGATATTGGTCTGTAGTTTTCTTTCTTTGTGCCATCCTTGCCAGGTTTTGGTATGAGGGTTATGTTGGCCTCATAAAATGTGTTTGGAAGTATTGCTTCTTCTTCAATTTTTTGGAAGACTTTGAGTAGAATAGGAACCAAGTCTTCTTTGAATGTTTGATAGAATTCACTAGTATAACCGTCTGGGCCTGGACTTTTATTTTTGGGGAGGTTTTTAATAGTTTTTTCTATTTCCTCCCTGCTGATTGGTCTGTTTAGGCTTTCTGCTTCTTCATGACTCAGTCTAGGAAGGTTGTATTGTTCTAGGAATTTATCCATTTCTTCTAGATTGTTGTATTTTGTGGCATATAATTTTTCATAGTATTCTACAATAATTCTTTGTATATCTATGATGTTTGTGGTGATCTCTCCTCTTTCATTTTGGATTTTATTTATTTGAGTCCTGTGCCTTTTTTCCTTGGTGAGTCTTGCCAAGGGTTTGTCAATTTTGTTGATCTTTTCAAAGAACCAGCTCCTTGTTTTATTGATTTTTTCTATAGTTTTTCTGTTCTCTATTTCATTTATTTCTGCTCTGATTTTTATTATCTCCTTTCTTCGGCTGGTTTTGGGTTGTCTTTGTTCTTCTTTTTCTAGTTCCTTAAGGTGTGAAGTTAAGTGGTTTACTTCGGCTCTCTCTTGTTTGTTCATATAGGCCTGAAGTGATATGAACTTTCCTCTTATTACTGCTTTTGCTGCATCCCAGAGATTCTGATATGTCGTATTTTCATTTTCATTTGTCTGTATGTATCTTTTGATCTCTGCGCTTATTTCTTCTTTGACCCATTCATTTTTTAGAAGTATGTTGTTTAGTTTCCACATTTTTGTGGGTTTTCCCCCCTCTTTTTTGCAGTTGAATTCTAGTTTCAAGGCTTTATGATCAGAAAATATGCTTGGTACAATTTCAATTTTTCTAAATTTGCTGATATTGTCTTTGTGGCCCAACATATGGTCAATTCTTGAGAATGTTCCATGTACACTAGAGAAAAATGTATACTCTGTCACTTTGGGATGAAGTGTCCTGTAGATGTCTATCATATCCAGGTGTTCTAGTATTTCGTTTAAGGCCACTATATCTTTATTGATTCTCTGTTTGGATGACCGATCTAGAGCCGTCAGCGGAGTATTGAGGTCTCCAAGTATGATTGTATTTTTGTTAGTTTTTGTTTTAAGGTCAATAAGTAGCTGTCTTATATATTTTGGTGCTCCTTGGTTTGGTGCATATATATTAAGGATTGTTATGTCTTCTTGATTCAGTGTCCCCTTAATCATTATGAAGTGACCATTTTTGTCTCTGAGTACTTTTTCTGTCTTGTAGTCAGCATTATCAGATATGAGTATTGCTACACCTGCTTTTTTTTGGGTGTTGTTTGCTTGGAGTATTGTTTTCCAGCCTTTCACTTTGAATTTGTTTTTATCCTTGTTGCTTAGATGTGTTTCTTGTAGGCAGCATATAGTTGGATTTTCTTTTTTAATCCATTCTGCTACTCTGTGTCTTTTTATTGGTAAGTTTAATCCATTTACATTTAGTGTAATTATTGACACTTGTGGGTTCCCTACTGCCATTTTATAAATTGCTTTCTGTTAGTTTTGTATCTAGTTTGATTCTTCTCTTTTGTTTTTCTATCATTTGTTTCTGTTTGTTTGTGTTCCATACTTCTTTCCTCTGTTGCTACCTTTTTTAAGTCATGTGCTTCTGTGGTGGTTTTTTCTAGGGTGGTTACCATTAAGTAATGAAAAGGGTACCTACCATATTTATTGTAGTACCCTATCTTATAAGTATTTCTGCACTTCATCGTCCTTTGCTACTGTTAATCTCCATTCTCTCCCCCCCCCTTTTTTTTCCTTTGTTGTCACAGTTTAAGTTTGGTTTTATTGTGTTCTTGGTGGAGCTGTTACTTGTGGTGTTGTTTTCTTTTGTTCTTTGAATCTGGTTGGAAAACCCCCTTTAGTATTTCCTGGAGTGGGGGCTTTCTCGTGATAAATTCTCTCATCTTTTCTGTATTTGTGAATGTTTTTATATCTCCTTCATACTTGAAGGATAGCTTTGATGGGTATAGTATTCTTGGCTGAAAGTTCCTCTCTTTCAGGGCTTTAAATATTGGGGTCCACTCTCTTCTAGCTTGTAGAGTTTCTGCTGAGAAATCTGATGATAATCTAATAGGCCTTCCTTTATATGTTGTACTCTTCTTTTCCCTGGCTGCCTTGAGAATTTTTTCTTTGTCATTGGTTTGTGTCATCTTTATTATGATGTGCCTTGGAGTGGGTTTGTTGGGGTTAAGAAAACTCGGTGTTCTGTTTGCTTCTTGAATTTGAGGCTTTAGTTCTTTCCACAGGCTTGGGAAGTTCTCGTCTATTATTTGTTTGAGTATATTCTCCATTCCATTTTCTTTCTCTTCTCCCTCTGATATACCTATTATTCTTATGTTATTCTTTCTGATGGAGTCAGATAATTCCTGTAGGGCTTTCTCGTTTTTTATTATTTTTGAGTCTCTTTCTTCTTCTCTCTGTTGTGCCTCAAGTTGTTTGTCTTCTATTTCACTAATCCTATCTTCAATCTGGGTTGTTCTGCTAGCTAAGCTTGTTACCTCGTTTTTCAGCTCGTGAATTGAGTTTTTCATTTCTGTTTGATTTGTTTTTATAGTTTCAATTTCCTTGGTAATATATTCTTTGTGTTCATTGAGTTGTTTTCTGATCTCCCTATATTGCCTTTCTGTGTTTTCTTGTATATCTCTGAGTATTTTTAAGATTTCTATTTTAAATTCTCTGTCATTTAGCTCCAAGGCTTCCAATATGTTAAGTCTTTTCTCCATAGATTTTTCCACATCTATTTGTGTTACCTCTCTTTCTTTTGTATCCATAATATTCGATTTCCTCTTTCTTATTGGCATCTGAGGGTGGTCTTGTTGATAGCACTAATTAGAATTAATAAAGAGTAAAAAGTAAAAACAAACAAACAAAAAAAACAAAATCAAAAACAAAAAAAAAACAAAGGGTAAAACACCCCACAAAAAAAAGCAGTAATAATTTATTATTTCCCCCTTTTTTTTCTTTCTTCTCCTTCCCTCCTCTCCCCTCCTCAGGGAAATATCGTGCCTATAATGGAGGGCCTGGTTTGCGGTGAAGAGTTCAAGGGGCAAAAAAAAAAAAAAAAAAAAAGGGGGAGTAGGGACCTACTAAATGAAAAAAAAAAAAAAAAAAAAGGAAGAAAATCTTAGACAAGCATAAGTTGATCTGCCTGCGGGTGATGGTCAACTAAGAGATATAATGAGAGGGATAAGAGGGAACCAGAGAAAAGGACAAAAAAAGGAATAATAAAGAAGAAAAAAATAAAAATAATAAGTAAAAATATGTTGTATTAAGTGGAGCAAAGACCAAATACAATGGAGACCTTGGGTTGGGAGGACCCAAAATGCCACAAAAATAAACTAACAAGAAAAAAACAAAAACAAAAGCGAAAAAGAAAAATAAAGCCAAAAAAAACCTTGAGTCCCAAATTAACTAATTTGTTCGTGATTGAGGATTAAATGGGAGGAAAGTAAAACGAGAAAAGAAAAAACAAATAGAAAGGAAAACATAAGAAAAAGAGAAAAACGAAGGAAGAAATAAAAAAGGAAGAGAAAAAAACAAAATAAAGCAAAAAAAAAAAAACAAAAACAAAAAAAAAAAGAGGAGAGAGTGAGAGTTAAGTGTCCTGGAGTATAACCCCAAAGGAGGGTGAGGATGAAGAAGAGAAATAAAATGTAACACTTATGGGTAGTGTAGTTCAAGAAAAGGGAAGCATAAGATGGGCAGAGAATAGAAGGACTGAGGTGGAGGAAATAAAGGCAATAAGATAGAAGAAACAAACAAACAACAACAACAACAACAAAAAAAAATTAGTGGAACAAGTTGTAAAGTCTGTGGATTTTTCTTGATTTTGAGATGTTAACTTCTTCCTTTTTCTTTTCTCTCCCTCTTCCTGGTCGGTGACTCTGTACCCCAGGCTCTGCCCCTGTGTCACATTTAGGTAGGGATTTGCAGTTGATGGGATTCTATGGCAATGTCATATAATTGGCTTTAGTCTTGCTGGTAGTCAAGGCTTGTTGGCGTTTGCAGGGTCCAACGATGAGAGAGTTTGCTTTCGTGGATTCTCTCTCCTAGTTCCCCCTTCCTGAATTAGCAGCCTGGTGATCCAGCTATAAGGCTGCCACTGCTTCTGCCTGGGGAGTAAGAGGCTCAAAGAGCTGGGAAATCCCCACTCTATCCCCACTCAGTGCAAGGCTTTGGGAAGGGCTCTGACAGTCAGGGCCTCCAGTGTAATCAGGCGGGGGTGGGAGTCAATTGTTGTCAAGGTGACTGTTCAGCGCCTAGCATTCAGTTGGACCTCTCAACCCAGGCTTTCCACACTTTGTAGCCTGTTTTGGCTGGTAAGAAGAGGCACTAGTCTCTGCTTGCGACTAGTGTGGTATAGATCTTATTATCTGCCAAGTCCTTCTTGTTAGCGTTTATCCCTGAATATGGAGGCTCTATCAATCAGAAGTTGCCCCCGCCCCTTTAGCGAGAGGCACTAAAAAATATCACGCCTCTTGTCTTGGGTCGGTGAACTGAGAGAGATCTTATCAATTAGAACCGAGGGTGCGCAGATTTCACGGGTTAAGTTAATTTTAGTAATTGGGTCGCAGCTGTGCTCCGGAAGGTATTTCAGGCTGCCTGCGCGCGCCCCTCCCCCAACGCTTGATTGTTAGCTTGAATGGCTGGGTGAGGTGCCCCGCCCGCGGAGAGAATCTCCCAAGTAGGGAATACCGCCCTGGGGCCTCTCCCGCTCCCCGTGCGCAGGCCCCTGGGAACGTTAGCGGTGCTCGGTCTGCAATGCTCGGTCTGCAACCAGACCAGGCGCGCGCCAGCGGCTGCTCGCCGCTCCGGAGTGTGGGCGGTGCTCGCTCTGCAATCGACCCGGGCGCTGCTCGTGGCGGCTGGCGGCGGCGGTAGCTCGGCGGCTGGCGGCGGTTGCTCGCGGCTGCTGCTCATGGCTCCCGAGTGCGGGATGACTTACCACAGGCGCACTTCCTCGCGGCTTGAATGAACGTCCCTGCGGTAGCTTCCTCCACACCCTCGTCTCTCAGATTCAAGTGATAACAGTCCTTTTGCTTTCAGTTTGTGTGGAACTCCGTAATGCTCCGAAGATATATTTTCCTGTTTCTAGTTGATAAATTTGTTGTGATTTTGGGGAGATCTGTCGGACGCGCTGCTCATGACGCCATTTCCGTGACGTCACTCGTGGCTTTTCTTAAGTATAGAAAGATATCTGATTTGGTTTGAGAACAGAAGTGCACAGTGTCACTTACTAACTCTTTAAACTAAAGGGCGTGTTTTCCCGTGACCTAGAGAACTGTGGAGAACAGCAAGGCCAGCCTTGACTTGGGGACACTGAGTGGGGGACACCACTGTGCCTTTGTCTTCTCAGTTTGAAGGTGTCAAGGACACGCGCTGACCAGACTCCTCTTGGTTCAGGGCTTGGAGCTGCCCATCTCCAGTGGCTCTGACCTCGGTGCTGACATTTGAATATGTCCTCAGTGTTACAGGGATCGAATAGAAGGATGAAGGAAGAAAGGAGACAGGAGGGAGAGAGCAGTGTGAGACTGAGACCTGAGGTCACAGGTTAAGACATCACAAATTATTCTGGAAAGCCTGTTTTATCAGTTTTCCTCCTGGCTGTATTCCAGCACAGAGCAGGACCAGGGAAGGGCGGGGCAGGGCGGAGCATGGAGAGGAGGCAGGGAAGACAATAAGGAAGGCAGGAGTGACCCAGGATGGCCGGGAAAGGCGGGCCCAGGAAGAGTATGAACGGGACCAGGTTGGAGAGGGCTCTCAGGGACCAGAAACACCATTTTCAGTCGTAAGTTATGTCGTTGTGAAGTTCTCCGGAAACAGTTCTTGGACATTAAAGAGGCTGCTGAGCTCAAATCCTCAGCTGACAAAACAAAGAGATAAAATACACACCCACCAGCTTTGTCTGATCCAGAGACCACTGACCCGTGTGTGACCCACTCAGCAGGGCTTCGTGGGGACTGTCCCTCACTTGGAAGACCTGAAGTGGCAGGGACTCTCGACCAGCCTGTCACTCCCCCCGGCTCAGACCCTTTAGTGTGCTGGTTCTAGAAACATATGGATCCTCTTGAACCTCAGCTGTTCTAGTCTCTGTCCTAAATCTGGATCCTCATGTTACACACTCATCTCTTATCATTGTCACTGAACACCTACGGCCTTGGGGGTGTGTCATGGGGACACTGACCCAGTGTGTTCTTCTGCCACGGGGCTCAGATTTCTGACATGTTTCTGCCTTCTCTGTGTTCTCTGTAGGTCTAGCTCAGTTCTGCAAGCGCAGAGGCGGAGTGTGCCGGTACCTCCGTTGCGATGGAGGCAGAAGAGTGATCGGCGGCTGCTTCGGGCCCCTAATGAAGTGCTGCAAATAATAGTGATGCAGAAGCAAAGGGTCCTGTCACCCTCGGGAATCAGAGACGAGACCTTCGCAAAGACATAAAATGTAAATCAAATTAAACTGCATCTTGCAAAGACCAAGAATGTTGCCCTCTGGTCATTGTGGTTACTGGGCGGTGACTTACCTGACAGGTCACTCTCCGAAATCCTGAGGACCCCTTTCAAGCTCCCCGACTAACCTTCCTGGACACTGGGTGGGGTCCCTCCTGTGCATTTCACGGTAATGGTTCCCTCTGAGTCCCCTCTGCTCCCTGAAGGCTCCCCCTGCTCTCCTATGACACGCACTACGCTCCTACGTCTTCCTGCCCTGTGTCCCCTGGCCTGCCCACACCACCCCTCCCACGGGGGCTCATTCACCTGCTCCCCACAGGAGCCCCTCCACCTCGGAGACACCACCACCGGTCCCCACAGGAGCCCCTCCACCACGGGGACACCACCTCCGGTCCCCACAGGAAGAGCAGGACCCCTCCCTCCTCTGCTCCACCCGAGTCCTCACTCCCTTTAGCTTCATGCTTCTCACTCTGTCCTGCCTGGTTAACACGTGGTCACCTGCTAATTCTCCATCTGGCCCATAAAACCTCTACGGGAGTGGACTTGGTCCCGTTCCTTTATGAACTGGTCTGTGAGGGGAAACACGGCCTCGTCAATGGTTACCCTCTGGGTGGCACAGCTGAGCAGGACGAAGTGACTCCTTCCAGTGGACGTGGTGGAGCCAAGTCAGAGTTGTACAGAACAGCCCTTTGTGAAAGGACAAGTAAACAGGACAGCATAGCATGGACACAGGAAGAGGGCACTGACCACCAGAAGGAGGACAACATGGCCGGCAGGGGGCGTGCCGATGCTGACCCCGCCTGCTGTCTCTTTCCTGGGAGGCTCTGGGACTTCAACCCAGAGCTCTGTGGGGTGCCCTGTCCAAGTCAGCAGGGCTCTGTTTCTCTACATGAGCCCCTCACACAACACACATAGGGTTCCCCTCTGGGTAGATGCACTTTAGCTCTGAAACCTTCCCCTGAGGGTCCCAGAGTCTCCCGATTGAAGGGAGAAATCAGAGACTGTTCCAGTGAACATGCGTTTATCCAGATAGACTCCCTCGATCTCGGAGCTAAGATGAGGATGAGGGAGGCATCAGCTGCTGGTATGACACTGAAGGGCGTGCCCCCAAAATCCCAGACAAACCAAGACAATGGCTCTCTGCAATATTGTTCATTGAAAATTTATTTAATCCATGACCACCCATGGTCCATCTGCCAGCTTCCTCTGCCTCAGAGGGTCCTGGGCTCAGTGTCATGTGAAAGCTTCCATTTCATGATTGCACTTGGGGTGTACTGGGCTTGGTCACCCCTCAGGCTGAGGAGAGGGGGCACCGTGTATGTTCTATGAGGACTTCTGCCCCACTGTGGCCTCCCCACACAACTGAATGGGAGTGTCTCATACCATTGAATTCTGTTCCTGTCTGTCCCATGGGTCATGTTGTCACCAGTCTCTTCCTTTATCCACACAGACAATTCTGTGGTCAGTTCAAGGAGATCTCACAGGTTATATTTTCAAGCATGAATCTTCTCAAATCCTTCAATAGTTGTCCTTAGCTCAGAAATCCAAGCAAAACTGTAGCATGTTATCTGTTTCCCAGCATCTAAGCTTTCCCTTGACTTCTAAAAATTATTATTCTACTTCTAGTTTATTGGTTTATTTTTCATGATCCTCTCAGTTCTGAATTCCTTTAGGTCAGGGGAAGGGAAACTTTCTGGCTGAGAGAGCCATGAACGCCACCATTTTAAAATGTAATTCTGTGAAAGCCATACGACACCCCATGTATGTTAGGCATTATCCAATAAAAATTTGGTGTTGTCCTGAAGGACAGCTGTGATTGGCTCTAGCCACCCGCAACCATGAACATGAGTGGTAGGAAACAAATGGATTATAATACATGAGAATGTTTTATATTTTTAACATTAGTTTTTTTATTAATGATTTGTCTGCAAGCCAGATGCAGCCATCAAAAGGGCTACATCTGGTTCACGATCATAGGTTCCCGACCCCTGCTTTAGGTTAACACTGACCCATTCTGTTGTGTACCTACTTTTTCATCTCACTGCTTTTATTTATTTTTTTAATTTTTATGTATATATGTTGGGGTGATACTGGTTAATAAAATTATAGAGGTTTCAGGTGTGCGATTCTATACTACGTCATCTCTCTATATTTTATTGTGTGTCCACCACCCAATGCGAAGTCTCCTTCCATCACCATATATTTCACCTGTTACCTTTCAGTAACGCCCCACCTCCCTTTCCCTCTGGTCACCGTCATACTGTTCTGTGTCTATGAGTTTTTGTCTCATTATTTCTCTCACTTTTCCATCCTCCATATGAGTGACATCTATCTCACTGGTTTATTTACTATTGTATCTCATCGTCCACATCTCATGTCCCACTTTGTCTTTATTTATTGTTTATTTTATTATGACTTCACTGTTGTGATATTTTAATTATAATTTGGTTCTGTCATATATTTTAATTTTATCATCTCTTTCTTGGTGATTTGAATTGTTTCCAAACTCTAACATTTTATTCTGTAAAAATCTGATCATGTTCTGTCGGCATCACATGCCTGAGGGCCTTATACTGACTCTTGCCTGGGAGACATGCTCTCCTGAGTTCAGTCACAAGGAGGGGAGGAATTTTCCACGTGAATCATGAACAAATGGGCTCATGCTGCAGCCTAAGGGCCACCTTCTTGTGAGTCCTGCTCCCTCCTTTACTGACTCACGGACAAGAGTCTTAGCTGCTCTCGATAAAAACTAAAACACCTCTTCTTTGACTGTATGTCATTCGTCAGCCTTTGCTTTGTTTTGTCCTTTTAGGTTGTTATTTGTTTGTTTGTTGTGTTTTTAGCAAATTTTTTGGAAGGAATGTTTACATAGTGCCCACTTCCTCTCTTTCTTCCCTCAGGGGGTTTGATGGCTCTCAGGTCTGACTAGTTTCCGCCTCTCCACCAACATGGCTCCTGTCTTAAGGGAACATAGTTGCATCCTGCATGACCTCCCTCAGTACTCATCTGTCCATTGTTGATCTGACCCCTCATTACATAACAATGGTCAGCTGCTGTCAGGTGTCCCTGTCTGAATGGACAGGCAGCAGACTGCCTGGGAGGCTGAAGGAATCAGCTGCATGGTAAATGTTTCTTCTACCCTGTGTGGTACAAGAAGGGGGGGGGGAATATATGCGTTATATATAGAAAGTCAATGAAAATGATTGTTTTCAATATATAAGCATAAGAGGTAGAAATGTAGACAAAAGCTTTCAATTTATAGTTTATTTTGTTATTTTATTAATATTATTGTTATTATTACATCTATTAAAGTACTATTGTTGGAGTCAAGGTGTAAAACCCTTACAGCTACTATGTAGAATTACGTGTAACTTATTCAAACAGATTACTACATTTACTCTATTTTTAGGTGAATATCTTCTAAACTGAAATAGGACTCTATATAGTGAAAAATTAAAATGCTGATGAAAAGATTCAAAAGCCTCCTTTAACCAACCCCAAAGATCACTGCTTACTTCATGGCTCAGATGATTTATTTGAGATCTTCATGTAGTTCATGATATATCTTTCTGCTCCCCAATATTGGTGGCCATTGTTAGAAAAGTAGGGAAGTCAGGTTTCTTGGGTCCCCTTTTCTCCTCTCCTTCTTTCCTTTTTCCCCCTCCTACCTTCCCTCCCTCCCTTCTCCTTCCCATCCCTATTTCTTTCCTTCCTTCCTTCCTTCCTCCCTCCCTCCCTCCTTCCACCCCTCCCTCCCTCCCTCCCTCCCTCCCTCCCTTCCTTCTTTCTTTCTTTTCTTTTTTTTTGAGAGAGGCAGGAAGAGAGAGACAGGAACATTGTGTTGCTCTGTATGTACCTTGACCAGGGAATCGAATTGGGGAACTCTGGGCTCCAAGATGGCTCTCCAATCAACTGACCCATGTGATCAGGGCTTAAACTTTTTAATTTTTATCTTGTGGCAATAGAGATAGGAAGGGAGAGAGAAGGGATGGGGACCAGAGGCATTCATCTGTTGTTCTATTTAGTCATACATACACTAGTTGCATCCCACATGTGCCCTGACTGGGGATTGAACCTGCAACCTTGTTATTTCGGGAAGACACTCTTCACCGACTGAGCTAATGGTCAAGCTTGCCCCAGTCTTTTATATGTCATCATTTCTCCATTTATTATTGATCATTATCTTCTGACAATGTGGTTATTCCTAAACATTTGCTGTATAAGCATAACTGCAGTGAGTATCTCTTTACATGATCCTTTTGCTTATTAGTGATTCTGTTATATAAAGGCCTAGAAGTAGAATATGGAGTCTAAGAACTTAGACATAAAACAGACATTACATCATTTTCTTCTGCAGAGAATATCATGTCATCATTCACCAAAATGTATGAGCTCAACGTCTCTCACTCATAGGGCAGGCATTAAAGTCCCTGTGCCTCCCCTTTCTTACATCTATTCTTTTTTCAATGGCCCCATGACTCCCCAATTTCTTCATGCTTTCTTCCAGTCCAGGATATGGGCAGCATGTCCCAGGCTTTTTTGTAGGTCAGAGTGACCAATAGACAGAGTTCTGACCTATAAAGTGTAACTCCTCAGATTTTAAGTAATACAATGGTGAGAGAGACAGAGAGAGAGAGATGGAAGAGAGAGATGAGAAGCATCAACTTGTTGTAGCACTTCTCTTGTTCATTGATTTCTTCTCATTCGAGTCTTGACCAGGGTCTCAATCCACTCCAGGGACCCCTTGCTGAAGCTAGGAATCTTGGTTTTCAAGCTAGTGACCTTGGTTCTCAAGCCAGTGACCTCTGGGCTCAAGACAGAGACCTTGAGTCAAGCAAGTGACCTTGTGCTTAAGACAGTGATTTTGGGCTCAATCCAGAGACTTTGGGTTCAGGCCAGCAACCAGAGGATCACTTCTATGAGTGCAGTTAAGCTGTTGACCCCATTTTGAAGCTTGTGAGCGTGTGCTGAAACTGGCCACCTTGGTTTTTCAAACCTAGGTCCTCAGTGTTCCAGGTCAACACTCTGTCCACTGTGCAACTGCTGTTCAGACAGATGTTTATTATTATTTATTTATTTATTTTAGAGTAGAGAAACAGAGAGAGAGAGAGATGGGGGAAGAGCAGGAAGCATCAACTCCCATATATGCCTTGACCCAGCCAGCCCAGGGTTTTGAACGGATGACCTCAGTGTTCCAGGTCGATGCTTGATCCACTGTTCCAACACAGGTCAGGCCAGATGTTTATTATTTTTATACAATGAGATAAAATGTTTTTACTAATTGTAGTTGTACAATGCTATTGTTTTATACTTTTCTCCGTATTTGTAATTTAAGTACGAACTCAATGCCGGGTAGTGGAACACCACTTCCCTGCAGAGCATGCGCAGTGTGCGGAGCAGGAAGGCGGAGGTGGAGCTCGGACACAGGACGCTTTGAGCTCAGGGTCGAAGTCACCGCTCTAGGGATCGACGCAAGTCCTCATCCACCTGAGCGCGCTCTTGGAACTTTGATGCAATTTCACAAACAAGGCGAGTCTTCTCTCTGGGATCCTAAACGGTTGTAACCGGGGAAGCCCCTCAACGCCGGCCCAGTCATGTGGGTCCAGCACGTGCAGTGCAGGTCGGACAGGGGAACAGGCACAGGTGGAGCGAGCACGTGCCTGCTGGAGAAGACACCCTCGCCCAATGTCTCCTTGGAGCTTTACGCCAGCGCTGTGCCGGCGTGCAGGGTCGTTCCTTCACACTCTCCCGTCCCGGAGCCTGCAATTTGAAATAGGACCTGTGTCTTATTGTTTGCGCCAGAAGAGTCCTGACTTGTCAAACATCAGAAAAGCACAGATGTGTAGAACTGGCTATGAAGATGGCATTTGGGGAAAATATAGCAACCGAGGTCAAGGTACAAGGAGCACAAGCGGGGTCTTCATGCAAATTGTGACACTTTTCTGTGTTCCTAAGACCCGGCATTAGTAAAGCTGGTGTGAGATCCACAGGGCGTGCCATCCCACAGGACACTCGGGACAGTTCCTAGATGAGGGAACCACACCAGTAAGCCGTTTGAAAAGGGAATGAAACAAAACAAAGCCAAACACTGAGTTTAGTGCTTGAAGTTTATTAGGGAGAGAGGAAGGAGAGAAGGTGCAGGTACACAGACTAAATGCACTCTCGGGTCCTCAGTGGAATGTCACAGTGCTCTGGGTCTCGGTCCCCAGAGTTCAGCGACAGCAAAGATTGTATACACAGCCATTGATCGTACAGTTCCCAGCGAGATGCTCCCTGAAAATGCTCAAGTAGCCATGTCGACACTTGTCTCGGCAGTGGCACATGGGTATTTTCTTAGTTCCTGTGGACGGAAGATGAGGGTCAGGCCCGGTGAAAATGGGCAAAGGAGAAGAGGCACAGCCTGTATCAGGGACATCTACTCAGAGGAGAGGGGTCTATAATGGTATACAATGGTAGACCATAACCGCCAGGTTTTGTGAGAGGTCACATGTCTGTAAATCACAGCACTGGGTGACTCTGTGTTGGTCGTGCAGACCCATGTCTGTCACTGACTCAAGTCCATCACATCTATGCTCATTCTCTGCCACCCCCACCATCCTCCTCTCCTTTCGTGGTGCCTGCTTCTCTCCCACCTCATCCAGCCACCGACTGTGAGCCTGGACTCCATGTCCCTCTGACAGTCCCTCTGTTGGGGTGAGACCACATAGCACATGGGCAGGTGTCATTTCTAGCTTCTCTAGTGACGTGTTCCTATTCTGTGAAGAAGATAGCCACATCCTGGTCTCAGCCTCAGGCTGGTCCTGGGTAGGCACCTGGTCAGCTGTCTCCCACAAGGGCTCAGCCCTGACCTGAAAGGCCAGAAGGAGCAGGGCTGTGAGGATGGTGAGGGTCCTCATGGCTGAGAGTCCCCTGGAGATGTGGGTTGGGTGGGAAGGAAGAATGAGTGGTGGGGAGGGCCGAGCCAGCCTGCACTTATAGATTGGTGGGCGGGGCTCAGGGACCACAACCCAGTGAGGGCAGCGGTCTGCTGGTTGGCCTTGGGCCAGGGCCACTGGGCCTCTTAGCCTCTCTGATGCAACTGTCCCCGCCCCTTCATGGCAGCATTCATCTGAGGGCTCAGTGTCCACGCTTGTTTCATGTTGATAGTGATGATGAGGACCTGGTATGTGTTCTGTGTGCCATCTGCTTGAGTATTTACCTTCTATTGTACAAAAAGGACAAGGACTAGAGCTGTCATTCAGTGAGTACAGGGAACAAATTTCTTCTGTGTCTGATGTGGAGCCCTGTTCATTTATGGAGGCCCTGCCTTTTTAATCAGACCCTCCCCCATTTGTGTAAAGCAGTGATTATTCAGGTTCATGGGCATCATGACCCTATAAGGGAGGTTTTCAGGTCCTGGGAGGACAGGTGCTGGGACACAGAGGACAGTGACTCAGGCTCAGGGGAAATGAGCACAGAGGGACATGAAGGAAGAAGTAGGTCAGAGAAAACCTGAAGGAGAGATTTATTTGGATGTCAGTAGACTCTAAAGATGTTGCATTAACTGCTCACTGTCACATATCTTGTCTTGGAGAAATAGCAAACCCAACAGTGATAACACTTGAATTTTTCATAGGTCTTTAAGCTTGTAAAATTATAAAAATAAATTATGCACAAAGGAGAAAAATCAAACATTGCTGAGTGATGAGTGGACTATTTGTCACCCTCCTTGTGCCAGCCCTCCACCCACTCTGCAGGAGCCACCAGGGTCCCTATGTTCTGTGTGTCTTTCCTCACCCCAGGCTTAACCTCAAACTCTGTTCCTGCAGCAAGCAAAGGACCAACTCCCTGTGTGAACAGTGTTACACATAGTAGCATTCACATGTCACCTTTTAGCTAGCTCTCATTTATTGTTAAATCCTGACAATTTGGTGATTCCTAACCACTCTCAGTTGCAATTATAACTGCAGTGAGTATTCTTTTACACAGATCATCTTGCTTATTTATGCCTGTCTTTCAGATAAATGTCTAGAATTGATTGTGGCTTCAAGTCACATATCTCACACATTTAACAAAAGTTTATTTATTATCCTCTGCAGAGGTCATCCCAACATTACTTACCAAAATATATGAGCCCAATTGTGGCCCACGCACAGTGGCAGGTGTTTTAAAGTACCCATGGTTCCCCAATTTTGTCATCTTTTCTTCTGGCTGGTCTCTGGTCATCAATGTGCTCTGTTAAAAATACACTGGATGTCCCCAGCTCTCTTGAAGGTCAGCATGGCCAATAAAAAGATTTATGCCAATGTAACTTGTGGGAAAGGCTCCATATTTAATTCATAAAATGAAATACTGTTGGACTCCAAGATGGCAGTGGAGTAGGCAGACACACAAACTGCCAGCTCACACCACCAAATGGGATTACAAATTAATTTAGGAACAATGACCATGAAAAACCAACTTTGGACTAAAAAAACAGGTATCAAAAATGAAAGAGCACAGAAGAATCCACAACGATCCTGGTAGGAAGTGTGGGGAAATGCTGGGAACTCCCCTGCTCCCAGGAGCGAGGGGAGGCTGAGGTTGAGGGTCCAGAAGGGCTCTCATTATAGGGAGAGAAACCCTGAGAAACAGGGCCCTCAGTCTCAGAACTGGTGACCCAGCTAGAAATCTAGAGACTGGAGGAGACAGACATACAGCTTGAGTGTGGAGAAGAATGAAAGTTCTGTATGTAGGAAGTGGCTGAGGTACCATAAACAGACAGAACAGAAAATATAGGTCACAGTCGCTTGCCTGGGGTTCAGGGATTAGGAGATCTGAGTGTATTAACTTGTGTTGCATGAGGAAAGTAGGGATCACGAGACAAATGATGATGGGGAGAAGAGTGACTGGACTGACCTGAGAAGCTGACTCATTCTCCAGTGCAGAGTTGGCCATAGCTGGGAGGCTAGTTGACGCCTGTACACAGCAGAAACTTGAAGTAGTTCAGGGTGTCCCACCTCCAAAAAGCTTTCCAGCTCCAATCAGCATGAATGACACAGTAGAAAACAAGAAATAAAAGGGAGGGGCAGTAACTCAGGTTTCCAGGGAGACCGTAGATACACCTCCCCCTTCTGATACTAGAATGTGCCCTGTCCCTGGAGAGTAACTGGCAGACCATGCCTTCAGAGACTCAGAGGTCACACCCACTGGTTTCCTGGATACAGTTTCAAATAAGCCCCCTGCTGAGATCAGTAAACGTGCTCCCTGCTGCGTTAAGCAAACTGAAAACAGGAAAATTCAGACTTTAAAGTGGCTTTACTAGTTAAGGAGACCACAACAAGCCTGCAAACCACACACAGAAACAATGGGAAGACAGAGGAACTTAACTCATATGTATCAATGAGAAAAATTCTCAAAAAAAGATCTGGATAAAATGGAAATAATCAAATTACTGGATGCACAGTATAAAATAATGATTCTTAGGGTTATTAAGGGTCTCAAAGCTACAATGGATGGACTTAATGTGTACCTAAATAAAGAAATAGTAAGCATCAAAAAAGACACCAAAATTATAAAAAAGAACCAGACATAAGTGACAAACACAATATCAGAAATAAAGACTACAATAGAAAAAAATAAAAGCAGGCTGGATGAAGGAGAGAATCGAATCAGTGACTTAGAGTACAAGATAAGAGAAAACATGAAAGCAAAACAGCAAAAAGAAAGAGGATTATAAAGCCTGAGGAAACTCTAAGAGAGCTCTTTGACAACATGACGGTAAACAACATTTGCCTAATAGGGGTTTCTGAAGAAGAAGAGAAAGAACAAGAAATAGAGAATCTGACTGAAGAAATTACAGCTGGAACTGTCCCTAAAATGATGCAGGAAAGAGTCATACAGGTTCAAGAAGCAGAGAGAAATCCATAAAAAAGAACCACAAATGACCTACACCAAAACAAGTCATAATCAAAATACCAAAGGTATAAAATAAAGTAAGAATTAAAAGCAGCAAGAGTAAAACAGTCAATCACCTACAATGGAGCTGCCATAAGGATGACATCTGACTTTTTAATAGAAACACTTGAGGTAAGAAGGGAATGGCAGGAAATATTCAAAATAATGTAGAACAAGAACCTACACCCAAGACTTCTTTATCCAGCAAGGCTATCATTTAAAATTGAAGGAGAAATAAAAAGCTTCCAGACAAGAAAACCTCAAGCAATTCATCACAACCAAAACAATGCTGTAAGAAATAGTAAGTAGCCTGCTGTAGACAGAACAAAGTGGGAAAAATATTAAAAGAGGAATGTAGATTTAAAGAAAAAAATGGCAATAAACAACTACATATCAATAATAACCTTAAATGTAAATAAATTAAATGTTACAAGCAAAAGACATAGGGAGCTGAATGGATAAGAAAACAGAACCCATACATATGCTGTCTACCAGAGACCCACGTGAAAACAAAAGATACACATAGACTGAAAGTAAAAGGATGGAAAAGATATTTCATGCAAATGGAAATGAAAAAAAGCTGGGGAAGCAATACTTATATCTGACAAAATGGACTTTAAAACAAAGGCATAGTAAGGGATAAATAAGGTCACTACATAATGATAAAGGGAATGATCCATCAAGAAGAGATGACCATTATAAATATCTATGCACCTAATATAAGAGCACCTCAATATATATATATATAAAGCTGACTTTAGTGGACAAAAATGGTGAGATCAACAGAAATACTATAATAGTAGGGGATTTCAATACCCCACTAACATTGCTAGATAGATCCTCAAGAAAGCAAATTAACAAAGAAACATCAGACTCAAAGGACACACTAGATCAACTGGGCTTAATAGTTTTCTTCAGAAACTTTCCCCCTAAAGCAGCAGAATATACATCCTTTTCCAGTGCTCATGGTACATTCTCTAGGAGAGATCACAGGTTATGGCACAAAATGAATCTCAACAAATGTAAGATTGAAGTCATATCAAGCATCTTCTCTGACCTCAATGGCATGAAAATAGAAATCAATAACAATAGAAAAACTGAAAAACATGTAAACACTTGGAAACTAAACAGCATCTTTATAATAATGAATGGGTCAACAATGAGCTCAAGGAAGAAATAAAATTTTCCTTGAACAAATGGAAATGAGCATACAACAATTCAAAATTTATGAGACACAGCCAAAGCAGTCCTGAGGGAAGTTCATAGAATTACAGGCATACTTTGAGAAGCTAGAAAATGCTCAAATAAATGACTTAACCCAGCATTAAAAATAACTATAAAAAGAACAGCAAATTATGTCCAGAGGAAGTAGAAAATGGGAATAATAAATATTGAAGTGGAAATAAGTGACATAGAGGCCAAAAAAAAAACAAAAAAAACAACAACCAAAAAACAACAAAAAACCCACAAACCAATACAGAGGATCAAGGAAACCAAGAGCTGGTTTTTTTGAAAAGCTAACCAAGATAGATAAACCTTTAACCAGACTCACCAAATGAAGGAAAAGAGGGAGGACTCAAATAAATAAAATTAGGAACGAGAGTGGAGAAGTAACAACGACACAGCAGAAATACAAAGGATTGTAAGAAAATACTATGAAGAACTATATGCCAAAAAATTAGACAACCTAGGTGAAATGGACAAATTTTCTGAAAATTATAATCTCTCAAAAAGCAATCTGAAAGAATCAGAAAACCTAAATAGACAGATTACAACAAATGAGATTTAAGCAGTTATCAAAAAAGTCCCAACAAAAGCCCTTTGCAGTATGGTTTCAAAGGCCAATTCTACGAAACATTCAAAAAATAACTAACTCCTATCCTTCTCAAGCTATTTCAAAAATTGAAGAGGAGGGAAGACTTCCAAGCTCCTTTTATGAGGTGAGCATAATTCTGATTCCAAAACCAGGCGAAAACTGCACAAAGAAAGAAAACTATAGGCCAATGTCCTTGATAAATTTAGATGCTAAAATTCTTAACAAAATATTATCAGACCTGATCCAGAAATAGATGAAAAAAATCATACATCACTATCAAGTGGGATTTATTCTAGGGAGGCAGGCTGGTACAATATTTGCAAATCAATTAGTGTAATTCATCACATAAAGTAAAGAAATGAGTAAAATCACATGATAATATCAATAGATGCAGAAAAATCATTTGATAAAATCCAGCACCCATTTATGATCAAAACTCTCAGTAAAGTGGGAATATAGGGAACATACCACAACATGATAAAGGACATTTATGACAGACCTACAGCAAACATCATACTCAATGGACAATAGTTAAAAGCAATCCCCTTAAGATAAAAAAAAAAGCTGAGGTGCCCCTTTTCACCTCTCTTATTCAACATAGTTCTGGAAGCCCTAGCCACAGCAATCAGACAAGAAGAAATAAAAGGCATCCAAATTGGAAAAGAAGAACTAAAATTATCATTATTTTAAGATGGTATGATACTGTACATAGAAAACCCTAAAGTTGCAGTAAAAAAACTACTGGACCTGATAAATGAATTCAGCATGGTGGCTGGATATAAAATTAATACTAAAAATTCAGAGACATTTTTATACTGCAACAATGAACTGTCTGAAAGAAAAATTAAGAAAACATTGCCCTTTAGTATTGCGAAAAAAAAATTACCTAGGAGTAAATTCAACCAAGAAGGTTGAAGACTGGTACTCAGAAAATTATAAAATTTTGATAAAAGAAATCTAGGAAGATACAAACAAGTGGAAGCATATATCGTATTTATGGTTAGGAAGAATAAACATTAAAATGTCTATATTACCCAAAGCAATTTATAAATTCAATGCAACTTCTATTAAAATACCAATGACATACTTCAAAGATATAGAACACATATTCCAAAAGTCCATATGGAACCAAAAAAGAACATGAATATCATCAGCAATCTTGAAAAAAAAAATAAAGTGGGTGCTATCACACTTCTTGATATCAAGTTATACTACAAGGCCATTGTACTCAAAGCAGCCTTGTACTGGTAAAAGAACAGGCATATTGATCAATGGAACAGAACAGAGAATCCAGAAATAAAACCACACCTTTATGCACAATTGTTATTTGACAAAAAAGGTAAAAGCATACAATGGAGTAAAGACAGTCTCTTTAACAAATAGTGTTGAAAAAATTGGACAGTTACCTGATAAAAAATGAAGTAGACCACCAACTTAAACCATTCACAAACATAAACTCAAAATGAATAAAAGACTTAAATGTAAGGTGTGAAACCATAAGCATCCTATAAGAAAGCATAGGCAGTAAACTCTCCGACATCACTCGCAGCAATACATTTGCTGACTTATCTCCAAGGGCAAGGGAAATAAAGGACAGGATAAACAAATGCGACTATATCAAACTAAATAGCTTTTTCACAGCTAAAGACAATATGAACAAAATAAAAGGACAAACCACACAGTTGGAGAACATATTCGATAATACGTCTGACAAGGGGTTAATAACCAAAATTTAGAAAGAACTAGTAAAACTCAACACCAGGAGAAAACAATCCGTTCAAAAAATGGGCAAAAAAAAAAAAAAAAAAATGAATAGACACTTCTCCAAAGAGGACAAAGATGGTCATCAAGCAGATGACAAAATGCTCAACATCAGTAATTATTAGAGAAATGCAAATTAAAACCACAATGAGATATCACCTCACACCAGTCAGAATGGCGCTCATTAACAAAAAAACACATAATAAGTGCTAGGAAGGGTGTGGAGGAAAGGGAACCCTCCTGCACTGCTGGTGGGAATGCAGACTGGTGCAGCCACTGTGGAAAAAAGTATGAAGATTTCTCAAAAAATTATAAATGGAACTGCCTTTTGACCCAGCCATCCCACTTTTAGGAATATATCCCAAGAACACCATATCATTGATTCAAAGGAAGAAATGCACCTTCATGTCTATGGCAGCATTGTTTAAAATAGCCAAGATCTGGAAACAGCCCAGTGTCTGTCAGTGGATTAAAAAACTATGGTACATATATATATACACAATGGAATACTATGGCACCTTAAAAGAAAGAAATCTTACCTTTTGCGACAATATGGATGGACCTGGAAACTATTATGTTAAGTGAAATAAGCCAGACAGAGAAGGAAAAATATCATATGACCTCACTCATTTGAGGAACCCAATGAATAATATTGATAGAGGAATGGAATAGAGACAGAGGTGAGATCAAAGGGTCCAGAGGGTAAGTGGACAGAGGGAAAGGGGATGAGAGGATGGGATCAGAAAAGGGAAAGAGATTGGTGAAATTATATACACATTGCACAGTGTTATAAAATGCAGAAAAGCAAATCCTGGAGTGAAAAGGGGAGGGCTTTGCAGGGAGAGGGGAAGGGGAAAGTTGTGGGGAACACGGGGGAGGAGGGGATGCATTCAAGGGGACACTAGAATCTATGTAAACACAATAAATTAAAATAAAAAAATGAAGTACTGTTATTGCTTCACACGTGTGCTCTGCTATGGCTGTATATCTGTCTCGCTGTTCCTACTGGAGGACAGCAGCACTGGACATGGCTCCTGTGCTCTGATCGTGAGGGGGACAGTGACAGCACATGGATGGCGGAGCGGGGAGATGAGAGACACCCGTCCTCAAGGGTGTGGTGGAGCCCTGTCTCCACTTCCCGGGCTGTCTGCATGGGAATTGTGGGGAGAAAGATGCTCCTTACTTTCTGCAATCCCCAGTGGCTGGGGTCCTGGGGTCCAGGTGTGGCTGACAGCAGTCTGCTCCGGTGACTGAGGTGAGGTGAGGGTCTTTCCTGCACTGATAGGTAAGAACTGCAGCCCCAGGAGTCCTGGCTTTGTTCCTCTCCTGAGGCTCGGGGCAACGTGTCTGCTGACTCAGAAGTGCTGTATGGACTCTGTTTGACATGCTGTTCTTTTCTCATCAGTTGTTGGAAATGGAATAGTTAGTTGATTTATAGTGTTTATATATGAGTTCATGAAATTTACACTTTGTCCCAGGTACTGTGTGCACTGTCAGGGTTTGTCTTTTCTCTCTGATTCTGGTTTTTGTCTACAAGATATTTTGAATTTTTATGTGGTTTTAATATTTGCAGTATTTGGAATTTTGTCTCTTTCCTACCATGGTTTGTAAAGGTGGGTGTCCCACGTGTCCATGCTCTCGTGTCCTGGCTGGGGGCGGGGAGAGCTGAGAGGGGTGCATGCTGACTGATGGTGAAGGTTCAGATTGAAGTGTTACTGGTTTGACTGTTTGCAGGGAAGAGTCTCCTGCAATGACAGTAGCCACAGGGCAAGGAGCAAAGAGAAGGTGCTATGAGCACAACACAGCCTCAGCGTATAATCCAAGGTCATGCTTTCGGATGTGTGTGGTGACCATGGATCAGAAAGAGGAGAGCAGAGAGTGGCTGTCCTCTGGAAATAAGACTTCTCTGTCTTTATGGCTTCCCTGCAGGCTCCCTCTCACCTCAGGACCGAGCGGCTGTTTGTGGCATTGCTAAAAACATACCATTTCTTGCTAGATTATATTAGAATCAGTATGGGATTATTGTAACTAGTAGACTGAATCTGTTTAAAGAGAGATAGAGTGTGTTGACACCAACTGTTTTCTTCGACATTGACTCATCTACATTTTGTTGTCCAAATGAGCCCATTGAGTTCACAGTCACTGGGCATGCTGAGCTTTACCAATGGCTCTGGGATTCCCCTTTCTCAGTTCATTATTTGAGACCACCAATGCTGATCAGTCTGCTCTGGTTTGGGTGTAGTTCTTACTTTTCTCTGTAGGTGGCATCCTGATGCATTAGGTCACTTGATTTTGTTAATATAGCTAGGGAGATGCACATGTGACTAAAACACCTGCTTAATCCTGAGAAAATATACATATCACTGCCCTCTCCCATCTTAAAATTAAAGGACATGTAACACAGTCCATTGGAACCAGTTTTTCTGAAGTGAACCACACCTTTGTGTATACACCAAACATTTTTGTCCTATAAATTTTATTATGAATGGATTAAATTTTGTCTGTTAAGCTTGCTGTAATTATGTTCATTTTTTCTGGTTTAGTTAATGCCGTGTAATACTCAAATTGTTCATTATTGGAATGGAAAAGCTATATAACTTAATATACACCATTTAGGACAGAACTGTCGATATGGTGAACCACACACGTAAGAAAAATGAAACGTAAAATAAAAAGGGAAACAGTGAGTTTAATGCTGAAGTTTATTCTGGAAAGAGAAAGCAGAGAAAGGACAGAAACACAGACTAAATGCACTCTCGGGTCCTCAGTGGAATGTCACAGTGCTCTGGGTCTCGGTCCACAAAGCTCAGCGACAGCAAAGATTGTATAGACAGCCGTTTTTCGTACAGCTCCCAGAGAGATGCTCATCTCTATTGCATCTGCCATTTCTGCACGTGCAGACAATGACTCTCCGAAGGCCTGCGGAGGGAAGAGGAGGGTCTGGCATGGTGGGGACGGGCACAAGGAGCAGAGGCACAGCCAGTATCAGGGACATCTACGTGTCTACTATGGGAGACCACACCTGCTGGGTTAGGGTGAAAGGTCACGTGTCTGTGTAAATCACAAGCACTGGCTGACTCTGCGTTGGTCACACAGACACATGACCATCTCTGACCCGAGTCGATCCCGTCCGTGCTCATTCTCTGCCCCGCCCCCATCCTCCTCTCCCCTCGTGGTGCCTGCTTCTCTCCCCCTTCATGTCACCCCGACTGTGAATCCGGACTCCTCGCCCCTCTGACAGGCCCTCTGATGGGGTCAGACCCTGTAGCATGTGGGCAGGTGTCACCTGAAGCTTCTCGAGCGACGCGTTCCTCTTCTGTGAAGGAGATAGCCACATCCTGGTCCTCGGCCTCAGGTTGGTCTTGGGCAGGCACCTGGTCAGCTATCTCTCGTATGGGCTCAGCCCAGGCCTGGAAGGTCAGGAGGAGCAGAGCAGCGAGGAGGGCGAGGGTCCTCATGGCTGAGAGGCCCCTGGAGCTGCAGGTCGGGTGGGAGGTCAGAGTGAGTGGTGGGGAGGGTAGAGCCAGCCTGCACTTATAGTGTGGTGGGTGGGGCTCAGTGACCACAGCGCAGTGAGGGCAACAGGTCCTCCCAGCCTCTTTGATGCTCCCGTTTCTGCTCCTTCGTGGCAGCACGCGTCCGTGGGCTCAGTGCCCACACTTGTTTCATGTTGATAGTGATGATGAGGACCTGGTGTGTTTGCCTTCACTTCTCTTGCCTTTGGAGTTAAATTCATAAAATGCTCTTTAAAACCCAGGTCCATGAGTTTAGTACCTATGCCTTCTTCTATGTACTTTATTGTTTCAAGTCTTAGATCTTTGATCTATTTTGAGTTAATTTTAGTACAGGGGGACAAACTGTAGTCCAGTTTCATTCTTTTGCAAGTGGCTTTCCAGTTTTCCCAGCACCATTTATTGAAGAGGCTTTCTTTTCTCTATTGTGTGTTTTTGGCCCCTTTATCAAAAATTATTTGACTATATATATGTGGTTTTATTTCTGGGTTTTCTATTCTGTTCCATTGGTCTGAGTGTCTATTTTTTTGCCAATACCATGCTGTTTTCATTGTTGTGCCCTATAATATAGTTTGAAGTCAGGTATTGTAATGCCCCCACCTTCATTCTTTTTCTTTAGGATTGCTTTGGCTATTCGGGATTTTTTATAGTTCCATATAAATCTGATGATTTTTTGCTCCATTTAAAAAAAAATGTCATTGGAATTTTGATTTGAATTGCATTAAATTTGTATATTGCTTTGGGTAATATGGCCATCTTGATTATATTTATTCTTCCTAACCAAGAACAAGGTATATTCTTCCATCTCATTATATCTTTTTCGATTTCCCTTAACAATGGTTTATAGTTTTCATTATATAAGTCCTTTACATTCTTTGTTATGTTTATTCCTAGGTATTTTATTTTTTTTGTTGCAATCGTGAAGGGGATTATTTTTTTGAGATTGTCCTCAAATGTTTCATTGTTGGCATATAGAAAGGCTATTGACTTATGTATGTTAATTTTGTATCCTGCGACCTTACTGTATTGGCTTATTGTTTCTAGTAGTCTTTTTGTGGATTCTTTGGGGTTTTCGATGTATAGGATCATATCATCTGCAAAAAGTGATACCTTTACTTCTTCTTTTCCGATATGGATGCCTTTTATTTCTTTGTCTTGTCTGATTGCTCTGGCTAGAACCTCTAGTATCACAATAAATAAGAGTGGAGAGAGTGGACAACCCTGTCTTGTTCCTGATTTAAGGGGTAAGCCTTCAGTTTTGTGCCATTTAATATGATGTTAACTGATGGTTTATCATATATGGCCTTTATCATGTTGAGATATTTTCCTTCTATACCCATTTTGTTGAGAGTCTTAAACATAAAATTGTGTTGTATTTTGTCGAAAGCCTTTTCTGCATCTATTGATAAGATCATGTGGTTTTTGTTCTTTGTTTTGTTGATATGGTGTATTACGTTAACCGTTTTACATATGTTGAACCATCCTTGAGATTCTGGGATGAATCCCACTTGATCATGATGTATTATTTTTTTAAAAATATGTTGTTGTATTCGATTTGCTAGTATTTTGTTTAGTATTTTAGCATCTGTATTCATTAGAGATATTGGTCTGTAGTATTCTTTTTTTGTGTCATCCTTGCCTGGTTTTGGTATGAGGGTTATGTTGGCCTCATAAAATGTGTTTGGAAGTATTGCTTCTTCTTCAATTTTTTTGGAAGACATTCAGTAGAATAGGAACCAAGTCTTTGAATGTTTGATAAAATTTGCTGGTATAGCCATCTGGGCCTGGACTTTTATTTTTGGGGAGGTTTTTAATGTTTTTTTCTATTTCTTCTCTACTAATAGGTCTGTTTAGGCTTTCTGCTTCTTCTTGACTCAGTCTAGGAAGGTTGTATTGTTCTAGGAATTTATCCATTTCTTCTAGGTTGTTGAATTTAGTGGCATAAAGTTTTTGATAGTATTCTACAATAATTCTTTGTATATCTATGGTGTCCATGGTGATTTCTCTCTTTCATTTTGGATTTTCTTTATATGAGTTCTTTCTCTTTTTTCCTTGGTAAGTCTTGCCAAGGGTTTGTCAATTTTGTTGATCTTTTCAAAGAACCAGCTCCTTGTTCTATTAATTTTTTCTATAGTTTTTCTGTTCTCTATTTCATTTATTTCTGCTCTGATTTTTATTATCTCCTTTCTTCGGCTGTGTTTGTTCTTCTTTTTCTAGTTCCTTAAGGTGTGAAGTTAAGTGGTTCACTTGGGCTCTCTCTTGTTTATTCATATATGCCTGAAGTGAAATGAACTTCCCTCTTATCACTGCTTTTGCTGCATCCCATAGATTCTGATATGTTGTATTGTCATTTTCATTTGTCTGTATATATCTTTTGATCTCTGCACTTATTTTTTCTTTGACCCATTCATTTTTTAAAAGTATGTTGTTTAGTTTCCACATTTTTGTGGGATTTTTTTCCTCTTTTTTGCAGTTGAATTCTAGTTTCAAGGCTTTATGATCAGAAAATATGCTTGGTACAACTTCAATTTTTCTGAATTTGCTGATGTTTTTTTTGTGGCCCAACATATGGTCAATTATTGAGAATGGTTCATGTACACTGGAGAAAAATGTATACTCAGTCATTTTGGGATGAAATGTCCTGTAGATGTCTATCATATCCAGGTGCTCTAGTGTTTTGTTTAAGGCCACTATATCTTTGTTGATTCTCTGTTTGATGACCGATCTAGAGCCGTCAGCGGTGTATTGAGGTCTCCAAGTATGATTGTATTTTTGTCAGTTTTTGTTTTAAGGTCAATAAGTAGCTGTCTTATATATTTTGATGCTCCTTGGTTTGGTGCATATATATTAAGAATTGTTATGTCTTCTTGATTCAGTGTCCCCTTAGCCATTATGAAATGGCCATTTTTGTCTCTGAGTACTTTTGCTGTCTTGTAGTCAGCATTATCAGATATGAGTATTGCTACGCCTGCTTTTTTTTGGTTGTTATTTGCTTGGAGTATTGTTTTCCAGCCTTTCACTTTGAATTTGTTTTTATCCTTGTTACTTAGATGAGTTTCTTGTAGGCAGCATACAGTTGGATTTTTTTTTAATCTATTCTGCTACTTTGTGCCTTTTTATTGGTGAGTTTAATCCATTTACATTTAGTGTAATTATTGATACTTGTGAGTTCCCTATTGCCATTTTATAGATTGCTTTCTGTTAGTTTTGTGTCTTGTTTGATCGTTCTCTTTTGTTTTTTTATCTTTTGTTTTTAATTTGGTTGTATTCCATACATCTTTCCTCTGTTGCTATCTTTTTTTAAATCATGTGCTTCTGTGGTGGTTTTTTCAATAGTGGTTACTTTTAAGTAATGAAAAGAGTTCCTACCCTGTTCATTGTAGTGCACTATTTGATGAGTACTTTTGCACTCCATCGTCCTTTGCTACTGTTAATCTTCATCCTCTCCCCCTCTTTCTTTTGTTGTTTTCACAGTTTAAATTTGGTTTTATTATGTTCTTCTTGGAGCTTTTACTTGTGGCTTTGTTTTTTTTTGTTCTTTGTATCTGATTGGAGAACCCCCTTTAGTAATTCCTGGAGTGGGGTTTTTCTGATGATAAATTCCCTCATCTTTTCTGTATCTGTGAATGTTTTTATTTCTCCTTCGTATTTGAAGGATAGCTTTGATGGGTATAGTATTCGTGTCTGAAAGTTCCTTTCTTTCAGGACTTTAAATATTGGGGTCCACTCTCTTCTAGCTTGTAGAGTTTCTGTTGAGAAATCGGGTGATAATCTAATGTGCCTTCCTTTATATGTTGTATTCCTCTTTTCCCTGGCTGCCTTGAGAATTTTTTCTTTGCCGTTGGTTTGTGCCAATTACATTATGCTGTGCCTTGGAGTAGGTTTGTTGGGGTTAAGAAAACTCGGAGTTCTGTTTGCTTCTTGAATTTTAGGCTTTATTTCTTTCCACAGGCTTGGGAAGTTCTCATCTACTATTTGTTTGAGTATGTTCTCCATTCCATTTTCTCTCTCTTCTCCCTCTGATATACCTATTATTCTTATGTTATTCTTTTTGATGGAGTCAGATAATTCCTGTAGGTCTATCTCATTTTTTAAAAATTTTTGAGTCTCTTTTTTCTTCTCTCTGTTGTGCCTCAAGTTGCTTGTCTTCTATTTCACTAACCCTACCTTCTATCTGGCCTGTTCTATTAGCTCAGCTTGTTACCTCGTTTTTCAGCTCGTGAATTGCATTTTTCATCTCTGTTTGATTTGATTTTATAGTTTCAATTTCCTTGGAAATATATTCTTTGTGTTCATTGAGTTGTTTTCTGAGCTCCTAAATTGCCTTTCTGTGTTTTTTTTGTATATCTCTGAGTACTTTTAGGTTTCTATTTTAAATTCTCTGACATTTAACTCCAAGGTTTCCAATATATTAAATTTTTTTCCATAGATTTTTCCTCATCTATCTGTGTTACCTCTCTTTCTTTTGTATCCATGATATTTGATTTTCTCTTCCTTAATGGCATGTGAGGGTGGTTTTGTTGATAGTATTAATGAGATTTAATAAAGAATAAAAAGTTAAAAAAATAAAAAATCAAAAAAGTTATTTTTTTAAAAAAATTAATAATTAAAGAAAAATAGAATAAAATAAAAATTAAAAAAGGAAATTATTCCCCCCCTTCTTTTTTCCTCTCCTCTCCCATCTTTCTTGAGAAACTCTTGTGGTGAACTGTGAATTATATTGTACTAAATAGAACAAACAATGCCTGTAATGGAGGTCCTGAATTGGGGAGAAGTAATAAAGGGGCAAAAAAAAAAAAAAAAAAAAAAAAAAAAGAAAAAAAGAAAAAGAAAGAGGGTATGGAACCACAAGAAGCAAATAAGGAAAAAATTTGGGTCAAGAATAAAATGATTTGCTTTTAGGTGTTGGTTGACTAAGAGTTATGATAAGAGGAATAAGAGGGAAACAGGAAAATTGGGGGACAAATTAAAAAATTAGTATTGTATTTAGTGGAACAAGAACTAGATAAAATGGAGAGCCAGGGATGGGAGCACTGCTAGTGAGTTAAAAAGGTGAAGTAAACCCCCCCCCCCAAATTGCCAAAAACATAAGTTTGAGTCCCAGATAAGATAATTTGTTCATTATTGAGGTTTGAATGAGAGGAGATGTAAAGGAGAAAGGAAGAAACTAATATAGAGGGAGAAAAGAAAGAGAGAGAGAGAGAAAAAAAGAGGGAACCACTAAAAGAAGAATAAAGAGGAGAGAGAGAGAGAGTTAGGGGTTTTGGAGTGCAACTCTCATAGAGAGAAAGGAAGAGGAAAGAAAAGATAATGGGAGATGTAACACTTGTGGGTAGTGTAGTTCAAGGAGAGGAGAGAGTAAGACCGGTAGAGAGTTAAACGACCAAATTGGAGGAGGAAAAAAAAAATCAAGGATGAAGATAAGAGAAACAAACGAACAAATATAATAAAATGGGATAGTTTATAAAGTCTGCGGATTATTCTTGATTTTGAGAGGTTATATTCTTGCTTTTTCTTTTCTCTCCCTCTTCCTGGTCGGTGACTCTGTACCCCGGGTTCTGCCCCTTTGGCACGCTCAGGTAGAGGTTTGCAGTTGATAAGTCTCTATGGCTATGTCATGTATTGTGCTTTAATCACGTTGGCAGTCGAGGCTCATTAACATTTATAGGCTCCAACAGTGAGAGAGTCCGTGTTCCTGGAGCCTCTCTCCTAGTCTTTCCTTCCTCAATTAGTAGCCTGATAATCCAGCTATGGGGTTGCTGCTGCCTCTGCCTGGATAGTAAGAGGCTCAAAGAGCTGGCCACTCCCCACTCTATTCCCACTCAGCACAGGGCTCTGGGTAAGGCTCAGTCAGTCAGAGCTGCTAGCATAATCAGCCGGGGCTTCCGCCCACTCAAAGACCTCTGGCTCTGCCACTCTTTCCGGTAACATGGGCGGGCGCCCACTCCCGGGGTGCTTGGAGGAAACTCTTGCTCACTATCTGTGCACAGACCAGGATATCAGGCCGGCTGCCTCACCCTCTGAGTGAAACCTCCGCCCACACGGAAAAGTTCCAGCATTGGAATTGGCTCTCGCTCCCTCCCCGTGCGCGGCTTTTTCAGGGCACTGGGTCAGCCCAGAGATTCTGCTTTTGGCCCACACAAAGGCCTCTGACTCTGCCCCTCTGTGGGATAACACGGGCGCCCACTGCTGAGGCACTCCAAGGAATCTCTCGCTCACTATCTGCACGCGCCGACCAGGAGATCGGAGAAAATGGCTGCCCCTCTTGTCTTTCTTTGTGTGGGTTTGGTGTGAGTGTTAGCTTGTATTGACTGGGTTGCCACAGGCACAGTTTTTCCTTGGCTTGGATCTCCATGCCACAGCCTGGTTTGGCAGTTTGTGCCGCGGCCTGGATCTATTCACCCCCTTTGCCCGCCTTAGTTTCTATATTCTCAGTTCCCAGTGAAAGCAGCCCTATTTAGGTTAGTGAGGAAGGCAAAGCATTTCTTACTCCCTATTTCCTTCGGGGTTTGATTATATATTTAGCCAATTTTTTGCTCAACCATACCTTCAAGTGTATTGCGAAACATCTGGAGGCTCCAAGAATAATTTTTTCTGTTTCTGGTTGAAGATCTTGTTGAGTTTTGGGGGAGAATAATTGGTATCGCTTCCTACTGTGCCATTACTCTGATGTCATCTGGGAGGTTTAAATATCTTTGGTTATAGGCTCCTGCGGTGGAGGGGACAGTGACTCAGGCTCAGGTGAGGTGAGCACATGGGACATGATGGAAGGACTTGGTCAGAGCAAAACAGAAAGACACAATTGTTAAGGACGTCAGTAGAATCTGTGCTCATCACATAAACCACTGACCAGTTACTTAGGTTCTTCTATGAAAATAGCAAAGACAATAAAGTTTCCAGAGCCCATTATGAGATTTGTGATGTTTTTTTATAAAAGTATTAATTTTGCCCTAGCTGTTCGGCCAAGCCTGTGGATGTCCCAGATTTGACTCCTGGTCAGTGCACACAAAAGAAGTGCCATCTGCTTCTCCATCCTTCCCCTTCTTGCTTTGCTTTCTCTCTTTCTTTCTCTCTCTCTCTCTCTGTTTCTCTTCCCCTTCTGCAGCCTTAGCTTGATTGCAGTGAGTTGGCCACAAGTGCTTACGATGTCTCCATGTCCTCTTCCTCAGGCACTAAGAAGAAATTGGTTGCTGAGCAACTGAGCTACTGCCCCAGATGGAGAGAGCATAGGCCCTAGTGGGCTTACTGGGTGGATTTCGATTAAGGTGCATGAGGAGAGTCTATCTGTACCTCCTCTCCTCTCACTGAATAAGAAAAAAAAAATATATATATATATATATATATATTTATGCACAAAGGAAAGTTGACAAAGTAGCTGAGTGATGAGGGAGAACACCAGTCCTTCCTTCCTCACTGTCCTACCTCTGTTCTGTTGGAACCTGCACAGCCACATGCTGCATTTCCTATTTCTTTTCTTTTTAAGAAAATTTCTGATGTAGTCCCATTTATTTATCTTTGCCTTCACTTTTCTTGCCTTTGGAGTCAAATTCATAAAATGCTCTTTAAAACCCAGGTCCATGAGTTTAATACCTATGTCTTCTTCTATGTATTTTATTGTTTCAGGTCATATATTTAGGTCTTGGATTCATTTTGAATTAATTTTCATACAAGAGCACAAGCTATAGTCGAGTTTCATTCTTTTTTTTTTTTTTTTTTTTTTTTTTTTTTTTTTTTTTTTTTTTTTGTATTTTTCTGAAGCTGGAAATGGGGAGAGACAGTCAGACAGACTCCCGCATGCGCCCGACCAGGATCCACCCGGCACGCCCACCAGGGACGATGCTCTGCCCACCATGGGGCGATGCTCTGCCCCTCCGGGGCATCGCTCTGTCATGACCGGAGCCACTCTAGCGCCTGGGGCAGAGGCCAAGGAGCCATCCCCAGCGCCCGGGCCATCTTTGCTCCAATGGAGCCTCGCTGCGGGAGGGGAAGAGAGAGACAGAGAGGAAGGAGAGGGGGAGGGGTGGAGAAGCAGATGGGTGTTTCTCCTGTGTGCCCTGGCTGGGAATCAAACCCAGGACCCCTGCACGCCAGGCTGACGCTCTACCACTGAGCCAACTGGCCAGGGCGAGTTTCATTCTTTAGCATGTGGCTTTCCAGTTATTCCAGTGGCCAAGACAAGGAAACAACCAAAAAGCCCTTCAATAGAAGACTGGATAAAGAAGATGTGGCACATATACACTATGGAATATTACTCAGCCATAAGAAATGATGACATCGGATCATTTACAACAAAATGGTGGGATCTTGATAACATTATACGGAGTGAAATTAGTAAATCAGAAAAAAGAGAACTACATGATTCCATACATTGGTGGGACATAAAAAGGAGAGTAAGAGACATGGACAAGAGTGTGGTGGTTACCGGGGGTGGGGGGGAAAGGGGGCACAGGAGGGAAGGAGGAGAGGGGAAGGGGCACAAAGAAAACTAGATAAAAGGTGACGGGGAACAATGTGACTTTGGGTGATGGGTATGCAACATAAGTGAATGACAACATAATCTGGACATGTTTTCTTTGAGTATATGTACCCTGATTTATTGATGTCACCCCATTAACATTAATAAAAAAAAGGAAATTTGATTTATTGATTTTACGAGAGAGAGCTCATTTACTCTCGTGCACATGAGAGAAGCATCAATTCGCTGTTCTAGATGTTTCAATTCCTTGTGCATTCATTGGTTGCTTCTCCTATGTGTTCTGACCTGGGACAGACCCACCACCTCAGGGCTCCAGGATGATGCTCTATCCACTGAGACAGCTGACCAGGGCCTCTGTCTCTTCATTCAACACAGGCTTTAGCCTGGACACAGTCATGTCAGCTGGCAAAAACCTGCATAACTGGTTACAGTGTTCACCATCCCAGTGTGATGTATGTCACCACTTTATAAAAACATTTATTTTTTATTGATTTTAGAGAGAAAGGGAGGGAGAGAGAGATAAGGACATCAATCTGTTTCTCCATGTTTTCTGACCAGGGATCGAACCAGCAACCTCTTAGCTTCGGACAATGCTCTAACAATCCAGCTATTTGGCCAGGGCTGAAGGTCATCAGTCAGTGCCTCTTATTATCATTAAAGTCTGACAATTTTGTTATTTCTAAATATTTTCAGTTATAAGAATAACTCCCATGAGTATACTTTTACAAAAACCCATTTGCTATTTCTGAATCCCTTTAGATAAAAGTCTAGGAGTAGATTCCAGGGTTCAAACACACATCTTATAAATCTAAGAGATATTAATTTACTGTCTTCTGCAGAGCTCACCCTGACATCAGTCACCAAACATATGAGCCCTACCACTGCCACCTTCAGGGAAAGGTGTTTAACAGGCCTGTAATTCCTCAATTTCATCCTCCTTTCTTCCAGCCTGGGCTCTGGGCAGCCACGTGTCTGTTAGAAATTCACTAGATGTCCCTGAACACCTGCACTAGGAGTAACCAGAAATGGCATTTGGATGATTGAAATGTAAGGTCTCAGAAGGGTCCATTTTTAAAAAAATAAAAATTACTGTTACTTTTTCAGAGTTGTGTTATGGTATTGTTTCATACATCACACTGGGATGGTGAACACTGTAAACACAGTTACGCAGGTCTGTGCCAGCTGACATGACTGTGTCCAGGCTAAAGCCTGTGTTGAGCAATGAAACAAGGCCCTGGTCGGCTGTCTCGGTGGACAGAACATAGTCCCGGAGCCCTGAGGTGGTGGGTCTGTTCCAGGTCAGGACACGTAGGAGAAGCAACCACTGAATGCAGAGGGAACTGGAACATTTAACAGAGCAGCGAGTTGATGCTTCTCTCATGTGCACGAGAGTAAATGAGCTCTTTCTCATAGAATCAATGGAACAAATTTTCTTAAAAAGAAGAGAAATAGGAAAAGCAGCATGTGACAGTGAAGGTTCCAGCAGAATAAAGGTAGGAGAGTGAGGGAGGAAGGACTGGTGTTCTCCCTCATCACTCAGCTACCTTCTCAACTTCCCTTTTCTGCATATATATATATATATATATATATATATGTATGTATTTTTTTGTTTTTCTTATTCAGTGAGAGGTGAGGAGGCAGAGACAGACTCCTGCATGCGCCCTGACTGGAATCCACCCAGCACGCCCACTAGGTCCTATGCCAGTGATGGGCAATCCTTTGAACTTGGTGTGTCAAAATTCATCAAAAAACCGAGCATAACTTGGGTGGTGTGTCACTTCGAGAAAAACGGCCTAACCAGAAGTCCCAGAACTAGACGCTCTGCGCTGGAGTTCTGTTGTTTTGCCCTGCAGACCTCCGGCACAGAGTATCTACACTACAGCAAATATTTTATCCTCACTACTGCACCTGGCCAAGCAGGAGCCAAGGATGAAACGTCCTTCTTGACACGTGGCCCCATACTTCTCTGGTATGTGGCCACATGTGGCTGCCTGTCATCAAAAATGGCTACACGTGTCAGTGCTGACACGCATGTCATAGGTTCGCCATCAATGTCCTATGCTCTCCCCATCTAGGGTAGTACCTCTGTTGCTCAGCAACAAATTTTTTCTTAATGCTTGAGGAGGAAGACGTGGAGGCATTCTACGTCATCTGGGGCAGCTAACTCGAATTGAGCCATGGCTGCAGGAGGTGAAGAAAAACTGAGACAGAGAGAGAGAGAGAAAGAGAGAGAGAGAGAGAGAGAGAGAGAGAGAGAGAGAGAGAGAGAGAGAGAGAAGTGAGACAGGAAAGAGTGAAGAAGCAGATGGGCACTTCTTGTTTGTGCACTGACCAGTGTCAAATATGGTACATCTACATGCTTGGTCAAACAGCTAGGGCAAAATTAATACTTTTAGAATAAACATCAATAATCTCACAATGAGTCAGCAGAAACTTCATTGTCTTTGCTATTTTCATAGAAGAACCTAAGTACCTGGTGAGTGGTTTATGTGATGAGCACAGATTCTACTGACGTCCTTAACACTGTGTCCTTCTGCTTTGCTCTGACCAACTCCTTCCATTGTGTCCCATGTGCTCACCTCACCTGGGCCTGAGTCACTGTCCCCTCCACCGCAGGAGCCTATAACCTAAGATAGTAAAACCTCCCCCACAGGGTAGTGATGACACTACACTTGCAGGTTGGACCCTCCACTCCATTGTGTCAACCACTGAGTCTAAGTGTCGGGGTCTCCAGAAATGAGCAGGGCCCCAAAAGACACAGAAGAACGTAGTTGACTGTTGTTTCCTGTACTCACTGACTGAGAGCTCTAGTCCTTGTCCTCTTTGAACACTAGAAGGTAAATACCCAAGCAGATGGCACACAGAACGCACACCAGGTCCTCATCATCACTATCAACATGAATAAAGCGTGGACATTGAGCCATCGACGTGCTGCCACAACGGGTGGGGACAGGAGCATCAAAGAGGCTGGGAGGCCCAGCTGCCCTGGCCCCAGGCCAGCCAGAGGCCCCCACCCCAACCCTGCCCACACTGCACTGTGGTCGCTGAGCCCCGCCCACCCCACTATAAGTGCAGGCTGGCTCTGCCCTCTTCACCACTCACTCTGCCCTCCCCCCTGACCTGCACCTCCGACTCTCAGCCATGAGGACCCTCGCCCTCCTCGCTGCCCTGCTCCTCCGGGCCTTCCAGGCCCGGGCTGAGCCCCTGCGGGAGACAGTTGACCAGGTGCCCACCCAGGACCAGCCTGAGGCTGAAGACCAGGATGTGGCCATCTCCTTCACAGAAGAGGAACGCGTCGCTAGAGAATCTTCAGGTGACACCTGCCCACATGCGAAAGGGTTTTGACCCCATCAGAGGGCCTGTCAGAGGGGTTGGAATCCAGGTCACAGTCGGGGGTGGGATGAGGAGGGAGAGAAGCAGGAGGGGTGTGGAGGATGAGGATGGGGCAGAGAACGAGCATGGACATGATAGATTTGGGTCAGAGACGGTCATGTGTCTGTGTGACCAACGCAGAGTCAGCCAGTGCTTGTGATTTGCACAGACACGTGATCTTTCACCCTAATCTGGCAGGTGTTGTCTATGGTAAATAGATACATCACTTTTCAGTGGCTGTCCCTGATACAGGCTTTGCCCCTGCTACCTCTGCCCGTTTCCCTCCATGCCTGACCCTCCTATTCCCTCCGCAGGCCTGTGGTGAGCCACCATCTGCACGTGCAGAAAAGTTCATGCAAAAGAAATGAGCATCACTGTGGAAACTGTACGATCAATGGCTGTCTGTACAATCTTTGCTGTCACTGAACTTTGTGGACCGAGACCAGAGCATTGTGCTATTCCTGTGAAGACCCGAGAGTGCATTTATTTTCTGTACCTGTCCCTTCTCTTCTTTCTCTCTCCTGAATAAACTTTAAGCATTAAACTCACTGTTTCCCTTTTATTTTTTCTTCCATTTTTCTTATGTGTGTGGTTCACCCGTACGGAGACTGCAGTCCTGGATGGTCTACATTAAATTAACCGACTTTTCTGTCCCAATAATGAACAATTTGAGCATTAAACAACATTAACAAAAACAGCAATATTGAACATAGATATTTTATATATATTTTTGGTCTTTTTTCTTTTCTTTACAAATTAAAATGAAAGGGATGACATTGATCAACCTGAGCACATAGGTTTAGGTAAATATTTCTATAGTATTTGAACTCTTGATTCCTTGGGAGCCCATATTTTTTATCATTTTCTGTCTCCATTTACCTCCCAACACCTTGTTTCCCCCCTTCCACCCTGTCCCTGGGGATCACCACACTATTGTCCCAGGCAATAAGAGAGCCTGTTTTTCCTCTTTTTGGTCCTTTGTGCTCAGTCCCCTTCCCCCCTAGCTGCCCACACTCACTGCCACAGCTGTCAACCTGTTCCATAAAAATGAACGTAATTCTCATTTGGGAGCATTTGAACCTAACACATTCATTCCTTCAAAGTGAAACTCAAGTAGAAACTCCCTATGAAGGGTACTGAAAGATGTTGTCGACTGCAGGAATGGTGGATTCCATGGGCATGTCACTGGCTGTTTCATTGTAAGATGTGTAGAGGTATTGGTATATACAGATATTTTCTAGGATAAGCATGTGTTTCAGTTACATGTGCATGTTCCTAGCTGTACCAACAAGATCGAGTGAATTAATGCTTCAGTGTGTTACCAAGTGTTACGACTAAGAATTATACCAAAAAATAGCATATATTGACCAGCATCGGTGGTCTCAAACAATGACATTGAGCCATTCAGTACTGTGGGTCATGCCCAATGACCAGTGAAATGAATAGTCCCCCTTGGATGCAGTGGTGAGATTAGCCCAATGACCAGTGCAAGAGTTGATCTAACCTCTCTCATGTTTTGAAGAATGCAATTAATTCCCAGGAGACTGCCAGCTTCTACCTCCAGGACACAAAAGCATTAACACATGGAAGACCAGGCTTATCAAAAGTATTGGGAAAGACACAAAACTCAGAAACTACCAACAACAAAAAAATGTTTAAATGACATAAAAAAAATTCAAAGTATCTGTACAGAGACTAGAGAAAGTGTCTCCCCCAAAATGATGTATTGGAAATGATCTGTCATTCCTGGGACAAAGACACAATGTCCTGAATTTTGAAATGCATCCTAAAAGTCTACAGAAATAAATCAACCAACTATTCCTGCTTCCAAAACAGATGCTAACATTGAAAGGACATTCTAAGAATATAAACTCAGGCCCTCCTCAGTCATGGAGATGTGTTTTCCCTGCTGACTCATGACAGAAACAAAGCCAGGACTCATTGGGACAGCAGTTCTTACCTATCAGGTTGGGAAAGGTCCCAAACCTCACAGTCCAGGGAGCAGACTGCTCTCAGCCACTCCAGGTCCCCGGATCCCAGCCCCCAGGGCCGGCAGAAAGTGTGAAGTGTGGTCTTCCCGAGTCACAGCAATCTGCCTGTGGGCAGCTCGGAATGTGGGGGACACAGCTCACCTGTGGTCTCAGGATGGACACCTCACATCTTCCTGCTACGCCGTCCATGTCGAGAACCTGTCCTCTTCCTGGTCAGACACGGCGGCCACAGTCCAGGTGCTCCCGTCCTCCATGGGGAAATGTGGAGAAAATATGAAACAATAGCCTAACACAACTGTGAAGGAATAACAAGAATTCATTTTATTATTTAAAAAGGGGCCTGTCTGAGATGTTACATTTCAATCCTCCAAATGTCATTTTTTGGTCACTCTGAGTGCAGGTGTTCAGGGACATCTAGTGAATTTCTAACAGACACGTGTCTGCCCAGAGCCCAGGCTGGAAGAAAGGAGGATGAAATTGGGGAATCACAGAGCCTGTTAAACACCTTTCCCTGAGCGTGGGCTGTGGTGGGGCTCATATGTTTGGTGACTGATATTGGTGACTGATACAGACATTAAGCTCTGTAGAGGACAATAGCTTAATGTCTGTTAGATGTATAAGACATGTGCTTGGACCCCGAAATCTCTTCGTAGACTTTTATCTATTAGAGAATCAGAAATAGCAAGATGGTGTTTGTAAAAGTATACTCATGGGAGTCACGCTTATAACTGGAAATGTTTAGAAATAACAGAATTGTCAGTGTTTAATGATAATAAGAGAGCACTGACTGATCACATAATGCCCTGGCCAGATAGTCAGATTGTTAAAGCATTGTCCCAAGTGCTCAGAGGTTGCCGGTTCGATCCCTGGTCAGGGCACATGTAAAAACAGATTGATGTTCCTGTTACTCTCTTTCTTCTTTTCTAAAATCAACAAAATAGACATTTTTGAAGAATGATGACATATATTATACTGGGATAGTGAACACTATAAACATAGTTACCCAGGTTTGTGATTGCTGACATAACTGTGATCAGACTAAAGCCTGTTTCGAATGAAGAGACAGAGGTCCTGGCCAGGCACCTTGATGGATTGAGAATCATCCCAGAGCCCTGAGGTGGTGGGTCTATCGCAGTCAGAACACGTAGGAGAAGCAACCAATGAATGCAGAAGGAATGGGAACGCCTAGGCAACACTGCCAGTTGATGCTTCTCTTGCTTGCATGAGCGTGCATGAGCTCTTTCTCATAAAATCAATCAATAAATTTTTTTAAAAAATAAAAGAAATAGGAAATGTAGCATGTGACCCTGCAGGTTCTGGCGGAATGGAATTAGGACCATGAGCGAGGAAGGACTGGTGTTCTCCCTCATCATTCAGCTACCTTGTTAACTTTCCTTTGTGCATAAATTTATATATATATATATTTATAAATATATATATAAATTTATATATTGCTCTATCTATCATCTATCTATCTATCAATCTATCATCTATCTATATAATTTTTTCTTATTCAGTGAGACGAGAGAAGGCAGAGACAGATTCCTGCATGCGCCCTGATCCGAATCCACCCAGCAAGCTTACTACAGCCTATGTCCTCCCATTTGGGGACGTAGCTCCATTGCTCAGCAACCAAGCTCTTCTTCATGCCTGAGGAGGAGGACATAGAGGTGTCCTAAGCACTCAGGGCCTACTCACTCCAATTGAGCAATGGCTGCAGAAGCGGAAGAGAAAAAGAGAGAAGCGAGAAGGGGAGATGGTACGGCAGCAGATGGCGCTTCTTTTGTGTGCACTGACCAGGAGTCAAATCTGGGACATCCACCTCCTTGGCCGAATGGCTAGGGCCAAAATAATACTTTTAGAAAAAACATCAGAAATTTCATAACAGGTCTGTGAAAACTTCACTGTCTTTGCTATTTTTACAGCAGGACATAAGTAACTGGTGAACGGGTTATGTGATGAGCACAGATTCTACTAACATCCTTAACTCTTGTGTCCTTGTGCTTTGCTCTGACCAAGTCCTTCAATTATGTCCCAGTGTGCTCACCTTTACCTGAGCCTGAGGCACTGTCCCCTCTACCGCAGGAGCCTATAATCAAAGATATTAAAAGCTCCCCCATAGGGTAGTGATGACCCTGAACTTGCAGGTAGGGCCCTCCCCTCAATTTCTGTCAACCACTGAGTCTAAGTGTTGAGTTCTAAAGAGATGAACAGGGTATTATATCAGACACAGAAGAACGTTGTTTCCTGTACTCCCTTGAATGACAACTTTAGTCCTTGTCCTCTTTGAACACTGGAAGGTAAATACCCAAGCAGATGGCACACAGAACACACACCGGGTCCTCATCATCACTATCAACATGAAACAAGTGTGGATACTGAGTCCACGGACGTGTGCTGCCACAAAGGGGCAGAGACAGGAGCATCAAAGAGGCTGGGAGGCCCGGCAGCTCTGGCCCCAGGCCAGCCAGAGGCCCCACTGCCCTCTCACTAGGCTGTGGCTGCTGAGCCCTGCCCACCCCACTATAATTGCAGGCTGGCTCTGCCCTCCCCACCACTCACTCTGCCCTCCCACCCGACCTGCACCTCCAGGGGACTCTCAGCCATGGAGACCCTTATCCTCCTCGCTGCCTTGCTCCTCCTGGCCTTCCAGGCCCGGGCTGAGCCCCTGTTGGAGACAGCTGACTAGGAGCCCACCCAGGACCAGCCTGAGGCCAAGAACCAGGACATGGCTATCTCCTTCACAGAAGAGGAACGAGTCCCTCGAGAAGGTTTAAGTGACACCTGTCCACGTGCTACAGGGTCTGTCCCCATCAGAGGGCCTGTCACAGGACATGGAGTTGGGGCTCATAGTCAAGGGTGGGGTGAGGGGGGAGAGAAAGAAGCACTGTCAGGAAAGAGGAGGATGTGGGCGGGACAGAGAATGTGACACGTGACCTTTCTCCCTAATGCAGCAGGTATTGTCTGTGGCAATAGACAGGTCAGTTCTCAGTGGCTGTCCCTGATAATGGCTGTGCCTCTGCTCCCTGTGCCCGTGTCCACTGTGCCTGACCCTCCTCTTCCCTCCGCAGGCCTTGAGAGAGGAGCAAGTAAGCGCACGTGCCAACCTGGCCTCTGCAGGGTTAATGAGTCTTGTGTTGGAAGATGCTGCAGCTTTGGTAACAAATACAACTTGCTGTCCAGTTACTTTGTGAACCGAAACCAGAGCTCTGGGATGTTTCTCTGATGACCTGAAAACGTGTTTATCTGTACACCTGCAGCTTTTTCCTTTTTTCCATTATTCTTTTTATTTATTTATTTTAATTTATTGTGTTTACATAGATTCTGGTGTCGCCACGAATGCATCTCCCATTTCCCCTATTCCCCTCAACATCTTCCTCCCCCCTCCCCTTCAGGTTTATCCCATTCTATCATTTCCTTTCCCTCTGTCCTCTTTTCCTCTGGTTCCTTTGATCTCTCCTCTGTTTCAATTCTGTTCTTCAGTTCACATTGTTCATTGGATTTCTCAAATGAGTGAGGTCATATAATATTTTTCTTTTTCTGCCTGGCTTATTTCACTTAACATATTTTCCAGGTCCATTCATGTTGTCGCAATAAGTAAGATTTCCTTCTTTTTCATGGCTCCATAGTATTCCATTGTGTATATGTTCCATGGCTTTTTAATCCACTCCATCACTGATGGATCCTTGGCCTGTTTCCAGATCTTGGCAATTGTAAACAATGCTGACATAAACACGAGGTGCTTTTCTTCTTTTAAATCAGTGATATGGTATTCTTGGGATATATTACTAAAAGTGGAATGGCTGAGTCAAAAGGCAGTTTGATTTTTTTAAAATTTTTTGAGGAATATCCATACTGTTTTCCACAGTGGCTACACCAGTATGCATTCCTACCAGCAATGCAGGAGGGTTCTCTTTTCTCCACATTCTTGCCAGCACTTATTAAGTGTTTTGTAGAAGAGCGCCATTCTGACTGGTGTTAGGTGATATCTTATTGTGGTTTTAATTTGCATTTCTCTAATGATTAGTGATGTTGAACATTTTTTAATCTGCCTGTTGGCCATCTGTATGTCCTCTTTGGAGAAGTGTCTATTCATTTCTTTTGCCCATTTTTTGATTGGATTGTTTATCTTCCTGGTTTTGAGTTTTACAAGTTCTTTATAAATTTTTATTACTAACCCAAAATCAGATGTATTGTCGAATATGTTCTCCCTTTGTGTGGTTTGTCTTCTTATTCTGTTCATATTGTCTGAAGCTGTCCAAAGGCTTTTTAGTTTGATTTAGTCCCATTTATTTATCCTGTCTTTTATTTCACTTGTCCATGGAGATAAAATCAGCAAATATACTGCTGCAAGTGATGATGGAGAGCTTATTGCCTATGTTTTCTTCTAAGATGCTTATGGTTTCACTACTTACATTTCAGTCTTTTATCCAATTTTAGTTTATTTATTTATTTATTTATTGAATTATTTATTTTACATAGACAGAGAGAGGGGGTTAGGCAGGGACAGACAGACAGGAATGGAGAGATGAGTAGCATCAATCATTAGTTTTTCTTTGCGCATTGCGACACCTTAGTTGTTCATTGATTGTTTTCTCATATGTGCCTTGACCATGAGTTTATTTTTTGAATGATGTAAGTGGGTGGTCTAGTTTTATTTTATTGCTGTTATCTGTCCAATTTTCTCGACATCATTTGTTAAAGAGTCTATCTTTACTCCATTATATGCTCTTACCTTTTTTGTCAATTATCAATTGTCTATAAAGGTGTGGTTTTATTACTGGCTTTTCTGTTCTGTTCCATTGATCTGTATGCCTGTTCTTATGCCTGTACAAAGCTGTTTTGAGTACAATGGCCTTGTAGTATAACTTGGTATCAGGAAGTGTGATACCCCCCACTTTATTCTTCTTTTTCAAATTGCTGGGGCTATTCGTGTTTTTTTTGGTTCCACATAAATTTTTTGAATATTTGTTTTATATCTTTAAATTATTTCATTGGTATTTAAATTGGTATTGCATTGAATATATAAATTTCCTTGGGTAATATAGACATTTTAGTGATGTTTATTCCTCCTATCCATGAACATGGTATATGAGTCCACCTGTTTGTATTCTCTTTGATTCTTTTATCAATGTTTTATAATGTTGTGAGTAAAAGTTTTTAATCTTCTTGGTTAAATTTACTGGTAGGTACTTTATTTTTTTGTTGCAATAGTGAAGGGGATTGTTTTTTAAAATTTCTCTTTCTGACAGTTCATTCTTTGTGTATAAAAATGCCTCTAATACTTGAGTATTAATTTTATATCCTGCCACCTTGCTGAATTTATTGATCATGTCAAGTAGTTTTTTTATTGCAACTTTAGGTTTTTCTATGTACAGTACCATATCATCTATATATAATGACTCTTTTACTTCTCTCCCAATTTGGATGCCTTTTATTTCTTCTTCTTGCTGATTACTGTGGCTAGGACTTCCAGAACTATGTTGAATAAGAGTGGTGAAAGGGGGCACCCCTGACTTGTTCCTTATCTTAAGGAAATTTCTTGTAACTTTTGTTCATTGAGTATGATGCTGGCTTTGGGTCTGTTCTAGATGGCCTTTACCATGTTGAGGAATGTTCCCTGTATTCCCACTTTGCTGAGAGTTTTGATCATATATGGGTACTGGATTTTATCAAATGCCTTTTCTGTATCTATTGATATTATCATATATTTTTCTTTCTTTTTTTGTTTATTTGATGAATAACATTGATTGATTTGCAAATATTGTATGAGCCTTGCCTCCCCAGAATATATCCCACTTGATCATGATGTATAATTTTTTTAATGTATTGCTGAATTCGGTTTGCTAATATTTTGTTGAGAATTTTGTCACCTAAATTCATCGAGGGTATTGGCTTATAATATTTTCTTTGTGTTAACTTTGCCTGGTTTTCGAATCAGAATTATGTTCGACTCATAAAAGGAGCTTGGAAGTCTTCCCTTATCTTGAATTTTTTGAAATAGCTTGAGGAGGATTGGAGTTAGTACTTCTTTGAATATTTGGTATAATTAGACTGTGAAGCCATCTGGCCCAGGGCTTTTGTTTGTTGGGAGTTTTTTTGATAAGTGTTTCAATTTCAATTGTTATAGTTGGTCTGTTTAGGTTTTCTGATCCTTCTAGATTGATTTTTGAAAGATTATATTTTTCAAGGAATTTGTCCATTTCATCTAGGTTGTTGAATTTTTTGGCATACAATTCTTCATAGCATTTTCTTAAAATCTTTGAATTTCTGTTGTGTCAGTTGTTATTTCTTCACTCTCATTTCTAATTTTATATATTTGAGTCCTCTCTCTTTTTCTCTTGTTGAGTCTGGTTAAAGGTTCATTGCTCGTTTTTACCTTTCCAAAGATCCAACTCTTGGTTTTATTGATCCTGTGCATTGTTTTTTTAGCCTTTATGTAATTTATTTCTGCTCTGATCTTTATTATTTCCTTCCTTCTACTTCTTCTGCAATTTACTTGCTGTTTTTTTTCTAGTTCTTTTAGATGCCGGGTCAAGTTGTTTATTTGAGCTTTTTCTAGCTTCTTTAGTTATGCGTGTAATGCTATGAACTTCCCTCTTAAGCTGCTTTTGCTGTGTCCCATAAATTTTGAGTTGTTGTATGCTCATTTTCATTTGTTTCTAGGAATTTTTTTTATTTCTTCTGTGATTTCATTGTTCACCCATTTGTTATTTAATAACATGCTATTTTGTTTCCAAATGTTTGAGTATTTTTGTTTGTCTATTGTAGTTGAATTCTAGTTTCATGGCATTGTGATCAGAGAAGATGTTTGATATTATTTCAATCTTCTTAAATTTGCTGATACCCATTTTGTGCCCTACTATTTGATCATCCTAGAGAATGTACCATGAGCACTTGAAAAGGATGTATATTCTGCTGCTTTAGAATGAAAGGTTCTGATGATTTCTATTAAATTCCCTTGATCTTTTGTGTCCTTTAAGTCTGCTATTTCTTTGTTAATTTTCTTTGTTGAGGATCTATCTAGTGATGTTAGAGGGGTATTGAAATCCCCTACTATTATATTATTGCTGTTGATCTCACCTTTTATTTCCATCAAAGTCTACTTTATATATTTAGGTGCTTCTATATTAGATGTATAGATATTTTTAATGATTATCTCTTCCTCTTGGATTACTCCCTTTATCATTATGTAGTGACCTCATTTATACCTCAATATAGACTTTGTTATAAAGTCTATTTTTTCAGATATAAGTATTGCTACCATAGCTTTTTTTTTCATTTCCAATTGCCTGGAATATTTTTTTCCATCTTTTATATGAAAAGGTTTAGTCTATATGAACCTTTTGTTTTGAGGTGTGTCTCTAGTAGATAGCATATGTGTACAGGTCCTGTTTTCTTATCCACACAGTCATCAGTCATCCTATGTTTTTTGATTGGATCAATTAATCCATTTACATTTAAGGTTATTATTGATATGTAGTTTTTAATTGCCATTTTATTCTTTAAATCTACATTCCATTTTTTACTATATTTTTCCCCTTTTGTTAGTTTACAACAGGCCCCTTATCACTACTTGCAGCATTGGTTTTGTTTTAATGAATTCCTTGAGTTTTTTTTTTGTCTCAAAGCTATTTATTTCTCCTTTAATTTTAAATGATAACCTTGCTGGATAATAAAGTCTTGGTTTTAGGTTCTTGTTCTGCATTACTTTGAGGATTTCTTGCCATTCCCTCCTGTCCTCAATGTTTTTGTTGAGAAGTTCGATGTCATCTTTATGGGGGCTCCTTTGTAGGTGATTGACTTTTTTTTCTCTTGCAGCTTTATTATTATTTTTATCTCTTAGCTTTGTTATTTTAATTATGATGTATCTTGGTGTAGGTTTCTTTGGGTTTCTCTTTAATGGAGTTCTCTGTGCTTCTTGAACTTGTGTGACTTTTCCGTGCATCAATTTAGGGTAGTTTTCAGCTATGATTTCTTCAAACAGGCTCTTTATCCATTGTTCTTTCTCTTCTTTTTAGGGACCCCTATGATGCAAACATTGTTTCTATTTATGTTGTCACAGAGCTCTCTTAGATTTCCTCAAACTTCTGAGCCTCTTTTCATTTTAGTGCTCCACTTCAGTGCTTTCATTTATCTTGTGCTCTACCTGGCTGATTCGATCCTCTCCTTCATACAGCCTTATTTTTTTTTTTTTTTTTTTTTTTTTTTTACAGGGACAGAGAGAGAGTCAGATAGAGGGAGAGATAGGGACAGACAGACAGGAACGGAGAGAGATGAGAAGCATCAATCATCAGTTTTTCGTTGCGACACTGTAGTTGTTCATTGATTGCTTTCTCATATGTGCCATGACCGCGGGCCTTCAGCAGATTGAGTAACCCCTTGCTCGAGCCAGTAACCTTGGGTCCATGCTAGCGAGCTTTTTGCTCAAGCCAGATGAGCCCGCACTCAAGCTGGCAACCCCTGGGTCTCGAACCTGGGTCCTTCCGCATCCCAGTCCAACGCTCTATCCACTGCACCACCGCCTGGTCAGGCCATACAGCCTTATTTTAATTCCTTCTAGTGTAGTCTTCATTTCTGATATGGTATCTGTCATTTCTGACTATTTTTCTTTACTATTTCAATGTTCTTTTTGATGCTTTATTTTTCTTTTTAAGGTGCTCATTGTGTTCATTCATTGCTGCTCTAAGATCTTTGAGCATTCCAATTATTATTATTTTAAACTCTGCATCCCCTAGGTTGGTTATTTCCATCTCACTCAGTTATTTTTCTGGGGGTTTCTCTTGTTGATTTATTTGGATTGCATTTCTCTTTCAATTTTGTCTGTGTATACACTCCTCGTTTGGGTTTGTTTTTTGTGAAGTTAGCTAAGTTTAGGGTTGGTAATATCTGTCTCCAATTTTTCGTTGTGTTTTTTGGGTTGGAATCAGCTGTTGTTTGTAATTGGCTGTGGGCTACTTGTCTGCTATCACTGTTCTTGTTGTTGTTTGTGTTGGTGTTTTGTTTTTTTAGCTGGGTCAGTGTGAGGAGCCCTTTCTTATGCTTTCACTCTAACAAGGTTTGTAAGGTCCTGAACTGGTGCTTTCCCTATCTGGCCACAGAATGTGACTTCTCAGACCTCCCTGTCTGAGGCCTGGTACAGATCGGGGGGGGGGTGTCATTGCCTATGATTGGCTCTTGTCAACCTTTTTGGAGCTATAGGTGATCGAGTTCCTGTTGCAACCTCTGTTGGACGCAGGTGTCATTGTAAATATCAGCTGCACTCCTAGGCTGGCTTTTATCTCCTCTAGGCCTGGGGGAAGCTCCTTTAAAAGTTCAAGTTCCCTGAGATCTGCTTTCTGTTGCTTCTTATTGCTGTTTACTTGTTGGACTCAGTCCTGTAATTCAGTGATTAGGTATGGTATCTGATGTGGCCTGCCTCAACCTCAGGTGTCATTCTATCAAAATTGTTATTTACTTATTTTATTTTATTTTATTTTATTCTTTTTTTTTCAGCACTCTGTAGGGTGTAGTCAATGGGGTCCAGTGGATGTGACCCCTGTGCTCATGTTGTGTGGTATGACCACTGACCCGCCACGGCTGTTGCTGTTTGGTGCGTTTGTGCTAAGGTGGTATTGGCGTTAGCTTGCTTCCGTGGCCACCGCGTCCTCTGCTGTCCCTGGAGGGCTCACGCACACCAGCTTGGACTGCTGTTGAGCCTGCTTTGGGCTCTGCTGCTGCCGAGGGCCGGTCCATATCGCAGCGGTGGGTTTGAGCCTCACCTCAAACCTCCTCAGCATCTTCGCGGGATTCCACCTGCCAGCACCAGCTTGGACCACCCGTGTTCTGAGGGCATGCCTGTACCATGGGTGGGTTTGCATGCTGGGTGGGAACTCCGCAGCAGCAGCCGCGGCTTCCACCATTGCTTGCGGGCTTGCACACATGAATGCTTGTTCAGGCTTCCGCCCCTGCCAAGGGAGGGCCCATGCCGCAATCTGAACTGTGTGAACCCGGACCTGTGCAGCAGCCGCTGTGGGTTTCCGCCTCAACGGGCCATACCGAGCACGCTCCTGGCCTCCACAGACACGCCTTGATGCCTCCCGTTCGTCCATACTGATGAGCACCCAGCCATGAGAGTGGTGGTGTATTTTAGATCTCTGCACTCACTATTTGTATCCCTAATGTGCAGCCTGCCTCTAAGCCCCTTTTGTTCTAACTGAGGCAGGGGAGCCTCTGTGGGCAGAGTAGTTTCTTCCCTTTGCTGGTGATGCTGTTACCAGGAATAGTGTTTACTTTAGATTTGGGGAGTGAATCTGCCCAGGGGTTAGAGTGTCCATCCCTCAGAGTGTCTCCCCCTGATCCTCTGAGACCACTCTCTCCCCTCTCAACTCCACTATTCCCCTGTCCCTGCTCCTGGAGCTCCGGGAAAGTGACTGTGAATGAGGATCTCTGTGCAGTCCCTTTAATACGGAGCCTGGGTACGACAGTTCTGCCTCCTTCTCTCAAACAGATCCTCGGCTCCTTTCTCAGCCAAATACAGCTTAATCCCTTTCCAGGCTCCAGGGCTCTAGGCTGGAATTCCAGTTTTGGGGCTGAGGACCCACAACTCTCTGGGCAATCTTCTTGGTCATGGGAGTCCCTCTCGGCTGGTGATCACTCCTGTTAGTGAGGCAGCCCTTTCCGCATCTTCGCCTTTCCTACCAGTCTCCATGGCTTTTGTGATGGTCCTCAGTTATAGAATCCTCTTAGTTAAGTCCAAATTTGGTCTTTCAATATGAGTGTTCTCAGAATTAAGTTATAATCCACCTTGGTTTCCAGAAGTGGGACTTGGAATGTCCGCCTACTCTGTGGCCATCTTGTCTCTTTCTCTCTTTATCTTGTTAGTGTGAATCACTTGCACAGAAAATTCTGTCCTGAGTTGTCAGCATTAAATGAACCAGCCTTTTCATCTTGATGATGAACCATTTGAGCATCACACGGCAATAATAAAACCAACAAAAGGACCACGATTCTTTTTCAAGGAAACTTTAACCTTCTATATTCAATCGATTCATAATGAAACAAAGTGAAATGTTTCTATGGAGGGTATTAAAAGGTGCCATTGAACCCTGGCTATTCGGCTCAGTGGTAGAGCATAGGCCTAGCGTATGGACATCTTGGGTTAGGTGTCCAGTCAGGGAACACCACAGTAGCAACCATCTGCTTCCATACCCCTGTTCCTCTCCTGTCTCTTTCTCTCTTTCTCTCTGTCCTTTACTCCCCCCACCACAACCATGCCCATTTAGTTAAAGTTGGCCCTTGAAACTGAGGATGGCTCTGTGTCTTCACCTCAGGTGCTAAAATAGCTCTGTTGCTGAGCAACATAGAAATTGCCCTAGAAAGGCAGAGCATTGCCTAGTAGGGGGCTTGCCAGGTAGATCCCAGTCAGCTTACATGAGTGAGTCTGTCTCTCTGACTGCCTGCTTATCACTTAGGAAAATTTTAACAAAGGAAATAAATAAGGTGCCATTAACTTCGAGAAGAATAGACCCAATAAGCATGGTACTTGTTCTTTTATTTTAAGGCAAGAGAGGACATTGATATGCGGAGATACTTTCTAGGATAAGCAGATGTTTCAGTCACATGTGCACATTCCTAGCTGTACTAACAAGATCAAGTGACCTAATGCTCCAGGGTGCCACCAACAGGGAAAAGTAAGAACTACACCCAATCCAGAGCAGTCTGACCAGCATCAGTCATCTCATATAATGGCCAGAGGAAATCAGAGGCCTGATCTGGTCAGTATCACAAGTCATGCCTTCAACCAGGGAAATGATGGCCCCCCATGAACCTTAAAAAGGGGATTAGTTTATTGTGTATTAAATGAGTTGATCTCAACCCTCTCTTTAGAGAGATGGAGTCTACTAGTCAAAAAATCTCGTACTGAATCTAATATAATCTAGCAAGAAACAGTATGTTTTTAGCATTGTCACAGAGAGGCTCTCAGTTATGAGCTGTGAGGGAGGCTACAGGGAAGTCACCGAGACAGAAAGCCTTATTTTTAGATGACAAGCACTTCTCTGCCGCCCTCTCTCTTTTTCAAGGTGGCCACACACGTCCTAAAGCCATGACCTTGGATTCCACCCTGAGGCTGTGTTGTACTCAAGAAACTTCTATAGGATCTTTGCAGTGTGACCACATCTACCGTATCTCCCCATGTATAAGACAGACCGTGTTTCAAAACATTTGAGGAATAAAAACTGGGTGTGTCTTTTACAGTGGATGTGATATTTCCAATGCCATAGATGGAACTGAGGAGGAGGCAATATATGAAGACAGTGATTTGTCATCAGACACAGATGAGGACAAGGTAGTGGATGGGGGTTTTGACAGTGATAAGGACTTGTATGAATTTTATAATGAATAAAACTTGAGTTCAATAATTTTATTTAATACATCTGTCTTTTCAAATTTTAGGCCCCAATATTAAGGTACATCTTATACATGGGAGCATCTTATACCTGGGGAAATACAATAATTCAAGAAAATTTGTCCTATGAATACTTTAAACTAGAAACACTTTTAAATTGAAACTTATCGTCAATGACCATGTGCCCCTCTCAGCCCCACCCCCCCAGGACACGAGAGCACTGTCACAGGGAAGACCAGGCTTTACAAACAGTAGTAGGGAAGAGACTAAACTGACAAATGACCAAAAATTTTAACAGCACATAAAAATGCAAAGTATTTGTGTAAACAAGAGAAAGAGCCAAAGGGAAATGACAGAGCATGCACATGTTTCAAAACCCCTGGGACAGAGTAACAATTTCCTGAATGTATAAATAAGCCCTACAAACCAAAAGGAATAAATCGACCAAGTATTTTATTTCCAAAAACTGATGCCAAGAAGAAAGGACATTCAGAGAAAATAAACAGAGGCACTTCTTCAATGTGGACACATGTTGCCCCGTGACTCAGGAGAGACACAAAGCCAGGACTCCATCTGGGTTGCAGGTCTTACCTGTCCCTCTGGGAAAGATGTCAACCCTCACAGTTCAGGTAGCAGACTGCTTTCCGCCATGCCTGGACCCCAGGGTCCCCGCCACCAGGGGTTTCAGAGAGTCAGGAGCAGGTTATTTACAGCTCACAGCGATTGGCATGCAGGTAGCACCGGAGGTGGGGGACGTGCCTCAACTGGGGTCTCAGGACGGGCATCTCCCATTGCCTGGCTACGCCGTCTACATGCAGTAACTGTCCTACCCATGGGCAGAACAGAGAGGTCACAAGTCCAGCTACTCCCGTCCTCCAAGTAGAAAAAAAGAGAAAAAATATAAAACAATAACACAGCACTACTATTAACTATGAGAATAATTCAATATTTTTTTAATAATGGGTCCAACTCAGAGGTTACATTTGATTGGTCAGAACTCTGTTTAACGGTCAATCTGAGCTGCAAGAGGGTCAGGGACATCCAGTGTATTTATATCAAATCACTTGGCTGCCTGGAGCCCAGGGTTAGAAAAATAAAGAACATTATTGGGGGATCACAGGACCTTTTAAACACCTCCCACTGTGCATGGGCAGCAGGTGGGCTCATATGTTTTAGTGAGTGATGTTGACAAAACCTATGGACGGGAAGATACGTTAATATCACTTAAATGTATAGGATGTGTTAGTTTGAACCAGAATCCACTAGGGACATTTCTTTAGAAGACAGTCAGAAATAAGCCAGAAGATACTTACAGCAGTTATGCCTGCAACCGAAAAGAGTTAGGAATAACCAAATTGTCCGAATTTAACAATCAGTGAGAGACAGCTAAAAGGTGACTTATAAATACTGGGATGGTACAACACCGTTTACACAGGGACACGGTCCTGTGCGCACTGCTGGAGCAGAGTTCGCGGTAAAACCTGAGGTGAGGAAGGACACTCAGAACACGGGGACCCTGGTGGCCCCTGCAGAGCGGGTGGAGGGCTGGCGCAGGGAGGGGACCAATAGTCTCACTCATCACTCAGCTCCCCTTTGAATTTTCTTTTGGGTGCAAGAATTACTTTTTTTATTTAAAACATTAGAAATATCAGAGGCGGGTTGCAGGAACTTCGTTGTATCACCTATTTCTAAAAAAGAACACAAGTCATTGGAGAGCAGTTTATGTGATATGTTTAAATCCGACTGACATCAGGAAATGATCGTGTCCTTCAGCTTAGCTCTGACCAACTCCTTTCTTTGTGTCTCTCTGTGCTCACTTCACAGAGTCTGAGTCACTGCCCCTCCGCCTCAGGAGATCACCCAGCCAGGACCAGCAACCTCCCACACAGTCTTTGAACCTGGAGAACAAACCTTCTAATAGTAAGGGATGGTCCGGTCCCAGGGTGAGGACCTTCAGAGGTGACCAGGGTCTTGCATCAGCACACAAGAATGTTGTTCCTGTACTCACTGACTGAGAGCTCTAGTCCTTGTCCTCTTTGAACACTAGAAGGTAAATACCCAAGTGGATGGCACACGGAACACTCACCAAGTCCTCATCATCACTATCAACATGAAACAAGTGTGGAAACTGTGCCCATAGACACGTGCTTCCAAGAAAGGGCGGGGACAGGAGCATCAAAGAGGGTGGGAGGCCCAGCGGCCCTGGCCCCATTTCAGCCAATAGCTCCACTCTCCTCACTGCACTGTGGTCGCTGAGCCCCGCCCACCCCACTATAAGTGCAGGCTGGCTCTGCCCTCCCCACCACTCACTCTGCCCTCCCACCTGACCCGCACCTCCAGGGGACTCTCAGTCATGAGGACCCTCGCTCTCATCGCTGCCCTGCTCCTCCTGGCCTTCCAGGCCTGGGCTGAGCCCCTGAAGGAGACAGCTGAGCAGGTGCCCATCCAAGACCAGCCTGTGGCTGAGGACTTGGATGTGACTATCTCCTTCACAGAAGAGAAACTTGCTGCTTGAGAAGTTTCAGTTGACACCTGCCCATGTGTTACCCCATCAGAGGGCCTGTCAGAGGGGCGTGGAGTCGAGGCTCACAGTTGGTGGTGGGATGAGGTAGGAAAGAAGCAGACATCACGAGGGGAGAGGAGGATGGGGGCGGGGCAGAGAATGAGCACAGACATGATGGACTCGGGTTAGAGACGGTCATGGGTCTGCACGACCAACGCAGAGTCAGCCAGTGCTTGTGATTCACACAGACACAAGACCTTTCACCCTAACCTGGCTGCGATGGTCTCCCATGGTAGACACGTCTCCTCTGAGTATATGTCCTTGATACTGGCTGTGCCTCTGCTCCCTGTGCCCATTCCCACCGTGCCTGACCCTCCTCTTCCCTCCGCAGCCCTTCGGAGAGTCACCGTCTGCACGTGCAGAAATGGCAGATGCAATAGAGATGAGCGTCTCTCTGGGAGCTGTAGGAAGAATGGCCGTCTATACAATCTTTGCTGTCGCTGAGCTTTGTGGACCGAGACCCAGAGCACTGTGACATTCCACTGAGGACCTGAGAGTGCGTTTAGTCTGTGTACCTGTCCCTTTTCTCCGTTTTCTCTCCAGAATAAACTTCAAGCATTAAACTCACTGGTCGCCTTTTTTTTTTCCTTTTCACTATTCTTACGTGTGTGCTCACCCATACAGAGATTTCTGCCCTCAATGGTCTAAGTCGTCCGGCCTTTGCACCCTCGTGATGCACTATTTGAGTTCACACAGTAATAACTAAATGAGAGAAGAAACATAATCGCTAATGAAAGCAATGTTAACCTACACAATTTAATCCATTCGTAATGAAACTGAAAAGTAAACAGTTTTTATGGGGTGACTCAGAAGGTGTTGCTGATCCCAGGAAAGGTGGGTCTGATATGCATGTTTCTTACTCTTTAATTTTAGGATGTGAGAAGGCATTGGTATGTGTAGATATTTTCTAGGATAAGCTGGTGTTTCAGTTACATACATTTTCCTAGCTGTATCAACAAGATCAAGTGAACAAATGCTCCAGGGTGCCACCAACAGAGAAAACTAAGAACTACACCAGAACCAGAGTGGACTGACCAGCACTGGTCATCTCAAATAACAGCCGGAGGGAAGGGGAGTCCCGATCTGGTCAGTATCACTGGTCCTGCCTACTCAGACTTACCCTTCGGGCTCCCAGAGGGAGGGTAGTCCACTGTCCAATGCAACAGCTGGTCTCAACTCTCTTTATGGCCCGCTCTCTCTTAAAGAGTATGACATATGAGTTAAAACAAACCTGCTACTAATTTTAATAAATTTTAGCAAGAAATGAATATTTCAGTTTTGCCAGTGACAGGACCTTAACTCCAAACAGAAAGGTATCTGAGAAGAAGACTTGTTGGCAGAAGACAAGGACCTCTTTGAACCCCTCTCCCTGTTCCAAGATCACCACATATGTCTTATAGCCATGGCCTTGGATTCTATCCTGAGGCTGTGTTGTACTCATAGAACCTGCTATTTGATCCTTACACTGTGGCCACATTGACTGTATTTCTCCATGTATAAGACACAACCTTTCTCAAAAAAATTGGTGTCTAAAAACGGGGTGCATCTTATACAGTGGTTGTGGCATTTCTAATGCCATAGATGAACCTGAGGAAGAGGCAGTATATGATGACAGTGATTTGTCATCAGACACAGATGAGGACAAGCTAATGGACAGGAGTTTTGACGATGATGACGATTTTATGAATTTTTTGATGAATAAAACTTGACTTCAATAACTTTATGTAATACTTATATTTTTCCAAATTTTCTGCCCAAATATTAAGGTGCATCTTATACCTGGAAAGATACAGTAATTCAAGAAATTTTGTCCTGAGAATATTTCAAACTAGAAACACTTTATTTTGAAACTTAACCAGGAGGTACCCTGTACCACTCTCAGCCCCTCTCCCCCAGGACACGAGAGCACTGACACACGGAAGACTGGGTTTTACAAATGGTAGTAGGGAAGAGATAAAACTCACAAAAGATGTTAAATTTTAATAGCACATAAAAATGCAAAGTATTTGTGTAAACAAGAGAAAGAGCCAAAGGGAAACGACAGACCATGCAAATGTTCCACAGCCCCTGGGACAGAGTGACAATTTCCTGAGTGTATAAATAAGCCCTACAACCCAAAAGGAATAAATCGGCCAAGTATTCCATTTCCCAGAACCGAAGCCAAGAAAAAAGGACATTCAGAGAAAATAAACAGAGGCACTTCTTCTATGTGGACACATGTTGCCCCGTGACTCAGGAGAGACACTAAGCCAGGATGCCATCCGGGTTGCAGGTCTTACCTGTCACTCTGGGAAAGATGTCAACCCTCACAGTTCAGGTAGCAGACTGCTTACTGCCACGCCTGGACCCCAGGGTCCCCACCACCAGGGGTTTCAGAGAGTCAGGAGCAGGTTATTTACAGCTCAGCGATCAGCATGCAGGCAGCACCGGAGGTGGGGGACGTGCCTCAACTGGGGTCTCAGGACGGGCATCTCCCATTGCCTGGCTACGCCGTCCACATGCAGTAACTGTCCTTCCCATGGGCAGAACAGAGAGGCCACAAGTCCAGCTGCTCCCATCCTCCAAGTAGAAATAAGGAGAAAAATTATGAAACAATAACAGAGCACAACTATAAACAGTGACAGTAATTCATTTCTGTACTCTGTGTAATGGTCACTCTCAGCTGGGAGATCCAGTGTATTTTTTACAGAGCACACTGCTGCTCAGAGCCCTGGCTGAATGAAAAAAACGGTGAAATTTGGGGAATACAGAGCCTTTTAAACACCTCCCACTGTGTGTGAGCAGCAGGTGGGCTCATATGTTTCAGTGAGCGATGTCAACAGGACCTATGCAGAGGATGATACATTAACGTCTTTTAAATGTTTAGGATGTGTTACTTTGACCCTACATTCTACTAGGGACAGTTCTCTAGAAGACAGAAATTAGCAATAGGATACTCACTGCAGTTATGCTTGTAACTGAAAATATAAATAGTTAGCAACAACCAAATTGTCAGAATTCAGTGATTAATGAGAGGCCGCTAAAAGTTGATTGATAAACGCTGGGATGGTACAACACAGTTCACACAGGGATGTGGTCCTGTGCGCTGCTGGAACAGTGTTCTAGGTAAAGCCTGGGGTGAGGAAGGACACTCAGAACACGGGGACCCTGGTGGCCCCTGCAGAGCGGGTGGAGGGCTGGCACAGGGAGGTGGACCGACAGTCTCACTCATCACTCAGCTCCCTTTCAAAATTTTTTTATTTTTGTTGAAGAATTACTTTTTTACTTTAAAACATCAGAACCTTCACAGGCAGGTTGCAGGAACTTTGTTTTAAACTTTGTTCTAAAAAAGAACACAAGTCATTGGAGAGCAGTTTATATGATATGTTTAAATCCTACTGACGTCAGGAAATGAACGTGTCTTTCAGCTGAACTCTGACCAACTCCTTCCCTCGTGTCCCTCTGGGCTCCCTTCACGGAGTCTGAGTCACTGTCCCCTCCACCCCAGGAAATCACCCAGCCAGGACAAGCAAACCTCCCCCGCAGTCTTTGAACCTGGAGAACAAACCCTCTAATACTATAAGGGTCAGTCTGGTCCCAGGGTCAGAGATAATGTTCCAATTTAAAAAGTAAATCTTAAAATCTACCATAATTAATCAACTAAATATTCTTTTATTCAAATCAGAGGCTAAAATCAGAACAACATTCTAAGAATACAAACTCAGGCACTCCTTAGTCGTGGAGATGTGTTTTCCCTGCTGACTCATGACAGAAACAAGGCCAGGACTCATTGGGACAGCAGTTCTTTTTTTTTTTTTTTTAATAAATAAAATTTTATTTTTATGGGGTGACATCAATAAATCAGGGTACATATATATATTCAAAGAAAACATTTCCAGGCTATCTTGTCATTTAGTTCTGTTGCATACCCATCACCCAAAGAGAGATCGTCCTCCATCACCCTCTATCCAGTTTTCTTTGTACCCCTCCCCCTCCCCTTCCCCCTCTCTCCCCTTCCCTCCCCCCACCCCCCGTAACCACCACACTCCTGTCCATGTCTCTTAGTCTCGCTTTTATGTCCCACCAATGTATGGACTCCTGCAGTTCTTGTTTTTTTCTGATTCGCTTATTTCACTCCACATAATGTTATCAAGGTTCCACCATTCTGCTGTAAGTGATCCGATATCATTGTTTCTTCTAGCTGAATAGTATACCATGGTGTATATGTGCCCCATCTTCTTTATCCAGTCTTCTATTTTTTTTTTACAGTGATTACAAGCCTTTAAGCAAACTCTTGGCCAATACAGCAAGAATCCATAAAAGAGTAGTGTCCTTAACATGTTCACCAAATCCAAATTGTCCCATCACCATGCCAAATCCCTGAAAAATGCAACCCAACCACAGTTCAGTCTGTTAGGAGCGGGACAGTAGTTCTTACCTATCAGGTTGGGAAAGGTCCCAAACCTCACAGTCCAGGGAGCAGACTGCTCTCAGCCACTCCAGGTCCCCGGATCCCAGCCCCCAGGGCCGACAGAAAGTGTGAAGTGTGGTCTTCTCGAGTCACAGCAATCTCCCTGTGGGCAGCTCGGAATGTGGGGGACACAGCTCACCTGTGGTCTCAGGACAGACACCTCGCCTCTTCCTGCTACGCCGTCCATGTCGAGTACCTGTCCTCTTCCTGGTCAGACACGGCGGCCACAGTCCAGGTGCTCCCGTCCTCCATGCGGAAATGTGGAGAAAATATAAAACAATAGCCTAACACAACCATGAAGGCGTAATTCATTTTATTATTTAAAAAGAAGCCCGTCTCAGATATTACATTTTAATCATCCAAATGTCATTTTTTGGTCACTCTGAGTGCAGGTGTTCAGGGACATCTAGTGAATTTCTAACAGACACGTGGCTGCCCAGAGCCTAGGCTGGAAGAAAGGAGGACGAAATTGGGGAATCATGGAGCCTGTTAAACACCTTTCCCTGAGGGTGGACAGTGGTGGGGCTCATATGTTTGATGTCAGGGTGAGCTCTGCAGAGGACAATAAATTAATCTCTGTTAGATGTATAAGACGTGTGCTTGGACCCCGCAATCTACTCCTAGACTTTTATCTAATAGAGAGTCAGAAATAGCAAGATGGTGTTTGTAAAAGCATACTCATGGGAGTTATGCATATAACTGAAAATGTTTAGAAATAACAAAATTGTCAGTATTTAATGATAATAAGAGAGTGCTGTCTGATGACATAGAGCCCTGGCCGGATAGCCGATTGTTAGAGCATTGTCCCGAAGCTCAGAGGTTGCTGGTTTGATCCTCAGTCAGGGCATGTGGAGCAACAGATTGATGTTCCTGTCTCTCCCTCCCTTCCTTTCTAAAATCAACAAAATAAACATTTTTAAAGTATGATAACATATATCACACTTGGATTATGAACACTATAAACATAGTAACGCAGGTCTGTTTCTGCTGATATGACTGTGACAGGCTAAGGCCAGTGTTGAATAATTAGACTGAGGCCCAGCAAGCTGCCTTGGTGGACAGAGCATCGTCCTGGAGCCCTGAGGTGGTGGGTCTATCCCAGGTCAGAACATGTAGGTGAAGCAAACAATGAATGCACAAGGATTGGGAACACCAGGGCAAAACTGCCAGTTGATGCTTCTCTTGCTTGCATGAGCATACATGAGCTTTCTCTCATAAAATCAATAAATAAAATGTTCTTAAAAGAAAAGAAAGGCCCTGGCCAGTTGGCTCAGTGGTAGAGCGTCGGCCTGGCGTGCGGGAGACCCGGGTTCGATTCCCGGCCAGGGCACATAGGAGAAGCGACCATTTGCTTCTCCACCCCCATCCCCTCCTTCCTCTCTGTCTCTCTCTTCCCCTCCCGCAGCCAAGGCTCCATTGGAGCAAAGATGGCCCGGGCGCTGGGGATGGCTCCTTGGCCTCTGCCCCAGGCACTAGAGTGGCTCTGGTCGCGGCAGAGCGATGCCCCGGAGGGGCAGAGCATCGCCCCCTGGTGGGCAGAGCGTCGCCCCTGGTGGGCGTGCCGGGTGGATCCCGGTCGGGTGCATGCGGGAGTCTGTCTGACTGTCTCTCCCCATTTCCAGCTTCAGAGAAATTAAAAAAAAAAAAAAAAAAAAAAAAAAAAAAAAAAGATAAGAAATAGGATATGCAGCATGTGACAGTGCAGGTTCGGGCAGAATGAAGATAGGACAGCGAGGGAGGAAGGACTGTTGTTCTCACTCATCACTCAGCTACCTTGTCAACTTTCCTTTGTGCATATATATACATATATATATGTGTATATATATATTTTCTTACTCAATGAAATGAGAGGAGGCAGAGAGAGATTCCTGCATGGCCCTGACTGGAATCCACACAGCTAGCCCACTGGGCCTATGCTTTCCCCATCTGGGACCTTAGCTTTGTTGCTCAGCAACTGAGCTCTTCTTAGTGCCTGAGGAGCAGGACATGGAGGCATCCTAAGCACTTGGTGCCAAGTCATTTCAATAGAACAACGGCTGGTGAATGGGAAGAGAGAGAAAGAGAGAGAGAGAGAGAAGCAAGAGAGGGAGGGGTACAGCAGCAGATGGCGCTTCTTTTGTGTGTACTGACCAGGAGTCAAATCTGGGACATCCACACGCTTGGCCAAACAGCTAGGGTCAAATTAATACTTTTAGAAAAAAACATCAGAAATCTCATAACGGGTCTACAGAAACTTCATTGTCTTTGCTATTTTTACAGCAGGACATAAGTAACTGGTGAGCGGTTTATGTGATGAGCACAGATTCTACTGACGTCCTTAACACTGTGTCCTTCTGCTTTGCTCTGACCAAGTCCTTCAATTGTGTCCCACGTGCTCACCTCAATTGAGCCTGAGTCACTGTCCCCTCCACCGCAGGAGCCTATAGCCTAAGATATTAAAATCTCCCCCACAGGGTAGTGATGACCCTAAACGGGAAATAGGGTCTTCCACTCAATTGGGTCAACCACTGAGTCTAAGTGTTGAGGTGTCCAGAGATGAGCAGGGCCCCACAAGACAGAGAAGAACGTTGTTCCCTGTACTCACTGAATGAGAGCTCTAGTCCTTGTCCTCTTTGAACACTAGAAGGTAAGTACCCAAGTAGATGGCACACAGAACACACACCAGGTCCTCATCATCACTATCAACATGAAACAAGTGTGGACACTGAGCTCATGAGGCATGCTGCCACGAAGGGGCGGGGACAGGAGCATCAAAGGGGCTGAGATGCCCAGCGGCTATGGCTCCAGGTCCACCAGAGGCCCCACTGCTCTTACTGTGTTGTGGTCGTTGAGCCCCACCCACCCCACTATAAGTGCAGGCTGGCTCTGCCCTCCCCACCACTCACTCTGCCCTCCCACCCGACCTGCACCTCCAGGGGACTCTCAGCCATGAGGACCCTCGCCCTCCTTGCTGCCCTGCTCCTCCTCTCTTTTCAGGCCTGGGCTCAGACCATGGAGGAAACAGCTGACCAAGTGCCCGCCGAGGACCACCTGGAGGCTGAGGACCAGAACGAGGCCATCTCCTTCACAGAAGAGGAATCATGGCTTAAGTAGGTTCAGGTGATACCTGCCCACGTGCTACAGGGTCTGACCACATCAGAGGGTCTGTCAGAGGGGCGTGGAGTCCAGGCTCACAGTCAGGGGTGGGATGAGGGGGGAGAGAAGCCGGTACCACAAGGGTGGAGGAAGATGGGTGCAGAGCCAGAATGAGCACGGATGTGATGGACTCAGGTCAGAGGCAGTCATGAGTCGGTGTGACCAACACACAGTCAGCCAGTGCTTGTGATTTACACAGACACAAGACCTTTCACTCTAACCTGGCAGGTGTGGTCTCCCATAGTAGACACGTCTTATCTGAGTATATGTCCCTTACTCTGGCTGTGTCTCTGCTCCCTGAGTCAGTCCCTACCATACCTGAACCCTTCTTCCCTCCACAGCCCTTCAGAGAGTAAGGGTCTCCGTGTGCAGATGTGGCAGATGTGCTAGAAATGAGTGTTGCTCTGGAAGATGTAGGAAAAATGGCCGTTTATACGCTTTTTGCTGCCTCTGAGTTTTGTGGATCGAGACCCAGAGCCCTGTGACATTCCACTGAGGACCTGAGAGTGAATTTAGTCTGTCCCTTCTCTCCTTTCTTTCTCCAGAATAAACTTTAATCATTAAAATTACAGTTTCTCTTTTTTTTTGCTCCATTTTTCTTATGTGTGTGGCTCACCTCTACAGAGATTTCTGTCCTCAATGGTCTACATTATGTTAACCAGCTTTTCCATCCCAATAATGAACAATTTGATCACTTACACAGCAATAACAAAAACAGCAGAAATAAACATATTTAGAACAAGCTTAACAGACAAAATTTAATCCATTTAAAAACTCAAAGGAGAAAGGTGTCTGGAGTGAACCAAAAAGTGTTGTTGACTTCAGGAAGGCAGTTCCCATGAACTCTGTTACATGTTCTTTTATTTTAAGATGGGAGAGGGCATTGATATATACATTTTCTCAGGATAAGCAGGTGTTTTAGTCACAAGTGCATATTCCTAGCCATATCAACAAGATCAAGTGACCTAATGGTTCAGGATGCCATGAACAGAGAAAAGTAAGAATGACATTAAAAAACAGTATATTAACCAGTATCTGTGGTCTCAAACAAGGACAATGAGACATTCAGTAGAGTGGGTCATGCCCAATGACCAGTGAAATAAATAGTTCCCCTTGGATGCAGTGGTGAGATTAGCCCAATGACCAATGCAAGAGCTGATCTCAATTCTCTCATGCCTTGAGCAGCTCTATCAATTTCCACGAGACTGTCAGCTTCCACCTCCAGGACTCAAAATCAGGTTGCCACCATCAGAGAAAAGTAAGAACTATACCAAAACTGGAGCATAATGGCCAGCATCGGTGGTCTCAAATAATGAACTGAGAAAGGGGAGTCCCAAAGCCACTGGTAAAGCTCAGATGCCCAGTGACTGTGATTTAATGGCCCTCATTTGGATCACAAATGGTAAATGAGTCAATGTCGAAGGAATCAGTTGGTCTCTACGTTCTCTATATCTGCTAAAAGAGATCGAATCTCCTAGTTACAATAATCACATACTGATTCTAATATAAACTAATATATTCTAATAAGAAATGGTATGTTTTTAGCAATGCCACGGACAGGAGCTCGGCCCTGAGCTGAGAGGGAGGTGGCAGGGAAGCCACCGAGACAGAGAAGCCTTATTTCCAGACGACAAGCACCTCTCTGACTCCTTATTCCTGTTCCAAGGTCATCACACACATCCTATGGCCACAACCTTGAATTTCACCCTGAGACTTTGTTGTGCTCATAGAACCTTCTATCTGCTCTTTGCCCTGTGGTCACTTCTACTTCAGGTGACCTTTCCCTGCAAACGGTCAAATGAGAAACACTTAACTTTGAACCTTTAACAACAGTGAGCACGTGTCCTGAGAAGACAGGAGAGCACTGACCATGGGAGACCAGTTTTACAGACTGTGGAGGGCAAGAGACAACATTCAAAATTTACCAAAACTTTTAAAAACCTCGTAATAATGCAAATTATTCGTAGGAAAGAGAAAGAGGCAGAGGGGAAGTGACACACTCTGAAATGATCTGCGGTACTTGGGACGAAGAGGATCTTTCCTGAATTTAAAAATGGATCCTAACAATCTACTGAAACAAATGGGTCAAATATTTCATTTTTCATAACCAATGCCAAAGAGAAAGGACCTTCGGAGAAAAGAAACCCAGGCACTTCCTAGACATGGGAACGTGTTGTCCCTGCTGAGTCGTGACAGAAACAAAGCCCGGACCCCATTGGGGTCAGAGTGTTTACGGATCACATTGGAAAAGATCCCAAACCTCACAGTCCAGGTGCAGACTGCTCTCAGCCACACCAGGGCCCCAGAATCCCAGCCACCAGGGCCGGCAGAAAGTAAGGAGTGTTTTTCCTGAGTCACAGCAATCTGCGGGCGAGCAGGACAGGACGTGGGTGTCATCTTTCAACTTGGTCTCAGGACGGACATCTCACATTTCCCTGTTCCGCCACCCATATATCCGGTAACTGTCTTCTTCCTGGTCAGAACAGAGCTGCACAAATCCAGGTCCTTTTATCCTTCAATACAGATATGGAGCAAAATATTAAACAATAGCATTGTATAACTACACTCAGTAAAAACTATTTTATTGTATAAAAATAATAAAATAGTGTCTGAGCCACCGTGGTGGCACAGTGGACAGAGCATTGACCTGGGACACTGAGGTCCCATGTATAAAAACCAAGTTTTCCGGTTTGAGTGCTGACTCACCAGCTCCAGAATGGGGTCAACAGCTTAGCTGGACTCATAGAGGTGATCCCGAGATCGCTGGTTTGAGCTCAAAGTGGCTGGCTTGAGCCTAAGGTCATTGCCTTCAGCTCAAAGGTCATGGGCTTGAGTCCAAGGTCACCGGTATGAGCCCAAGGTCACTGGTTTTAGCTCAAAATCTCTGGCATGAGCAAGGGTTCAGTGGCTTAAAGTGATACCTCTCCCCTGTCAATGCACGTATGATATAAATCAATGAGCAACAGAAGTGCTGCTATAAGCTGGTGATTTTCATCTCTGTCTTCCCTCTCTCTCTCTCTCTCTCTCTCTCTCTCTTTCTCTCTCTCATTATAAATAAATAAATAAATAAAATCCATTTTATTACTTAAACTCTGAGGAGTTACAGTTTATAGATCAGAACTCTGTCTATTGGTCACTCTGACCTACAAGAAAGGCTGGTCCATGCTGCCCAAGTCCTGGGCTGGATTTAGGAATGAAGACATTGGGGAGTCTCGGGGCCTTTGGCTAAAAGAATGGAGGATAACATGGGGAAGCACAGGGACTTTTACGCCTGCCTTGTGCATGGGCAGCATTGGGCTTCCTTCCTCTTCCCCCTCTCTCCCTTCTTCTCTCTATCTATAAAAAAAAAAAAAAAAGCCCTGTCCAGAAAGCTCAGGTGTTGGAGTGCCAGCCAGGAGCTCAGAGGTGGTCAGTTCGATTCCACAGTAAGGACACATAGAAGAGCAGGAAAAGGTTTCTATTTCTTCTACCAGTCTTGAAAGGACGGGAGGAAGGAAGGAAGGAAGGAAGGAAGGAAGGAAGGAAACCAAAATTACAAAGCAATTTAAAAGTAGTTTTATTTTAAGTCATCCACTGCAGGAGTAGACAGACCCAAATCACGCAGCCCTGAACAATTAGCGTGTAGGGCTTTATAAAGACAACAACCACTAGTGGCAGTTTAAGAGACAGAACTGTCTGTTACCTTATCAGGAAGTCTCTGCTGCACAGTTTCTGACATGTTACAGTATCTTTGCTGACAGTACGACTTGCGGTTTACCTCAGTTTGCAAGTTTGCACTTACAATAATGCAAAAATTTAAAAAATGGGGATTACAGAAGGCATACAGAACGGTGTTGCTCATGCTAACAGTTTTACAGTGTTTTGGCACCGTGTTACATTTTCCATTGTTTTTATTTAAGTTTTAATCAAATCCTTGATTTAGCTTTTTGTTACCCTGTAGTATAAGGGTTTGGTGACTTCTGAGTGTCACTAGTTTGATAGAGTTTACCTTTTCTCAAACTGCCTACAACCTGCACAAACCTTCTGCATTATGAACTTTCTTAACGAACTAGCTTTTATAACAACTTACTTTCTTCCTTTTCCTTTTTAAAGTATCTCTATACTTTATGCCTTTCATTATAAAAACTGTACAATTCATTTCTAATTAATCAGAACTCTTAATTTCAAAAATTTTAATCTCTAGTGACAACCAAGCTGGCAACAAGTAATTTTCTAAAAACATACTTATTTTTGGAAGTGTCCTCCCTCTAAGTAGCTAATATTTAAGGTTACTTTATAGGGGTAGCTATAAGCACACACAAATAATTTTTATTTACCTCATAGCTTCCCTTCTAGCAAGGGGACTTCTATTTCCCTTCCGTATGACTTACAGCAGCACATGTATCAGACCTTAAGATGACCTGCTCTGGCCTCTCCCTGATTTTAGTTTCCCTCCCTTCCCAAAGTTCAACTATGAGGAGTCCGATGGTGAGGTTCCTCAAGCTTCTGTCATACATAGACCAGCCAGCTTCCAGTTTGTGGCTGGAGCAGGGCATGTCGTCCTTCTCAGGTCCACTTGCAGGGTTTGATGGGATCTGTTTGCACCATCTCCATGGGGGTCTGTAAGGGAACTGAAAGAGAAGGAGTGTTGCCTCACTAGTACTATTTTATATGAGGTGAATTTTGGGTGCATTTAGCTTTTAGTAGAACTGGGGGGAGGGTAAGATAGTTCAATTTTCACCAGTTTTTAAAATGAATTTGGTCAGGACTTTTTTCAGAGTTGGGTTTAATTTTTCTGAACTCTGAGGCCTATGCGCACAATGTAATTTCTAATTAATACTGAGTGCTTTTCCTACTACTTGTGAGACCTTAGATATAAATTCAGGCCCATTATGAGACCTAATATTAATGGTCAAACTAAATCTAGGAATCATTTCATATAGGAATTTCTTAACAACTGTCACTGTGGTCTCATTTCTAGTAGAGAAAGCTTCTACCTATCCTGAAAGGTGTCAATAAAAATTAAGGGGTACTTGTATTCCTGTGCCGGTGGCTTTACTTTAGTAAAATCTATTTCTAAATGTTCACCTGGGAAAGTTCCTCTTTCCCTATTTCTTAATTTTCCTACTTTGCTTAGTATTTACTTGGGCACAGACTGAACACTTGGACACAATGCCTTCAGCAATCGAATCTAAGCCAGGCAAATAGTAATTTCCTTAAATAATTCTATTAGTGAACTGATACCTAATTTTTTGTTGAGTTGGGTGAACCGGTTCTTAAAATGGCACTCTGTACTCATGTTTCTCTAAGTCTGGTGATTGGGCAGCCACCCAATGTGGAAAGCACAAATTACATTCCCTATTCTTTTTTTAATCTTATTTTTATTAATTTTAATGCTGTGACATTGATAAATCAGGGTACATATATTCCGAGAAAACATCTCCAGATTATTTTGACCTTTGATTATGCTGCATACCCCTCACTCAAAGTCAAATCGTCCTCCGTCACCTTCTATCTGTTTTTCTTTGTGCCCTTACCCTCCCCCACCTCCCACCCCCCACCCTCCCTTCCTTGCCCCCTCCCCACCCCTCCACCCCACTCCCTGTTTCCCTATTACCATAACATTCTTGTCTATGTCTCTGAGTCTCATTTTTATGTCCCATCTATGCATGGGTTCATATAATTCTTAGTTTTTTCTGATTTACTTATTTCACTCCGTATAATGTTATCAAGGTCCATCCATGTTATTGTAAATGATCCGATGTCATCATTTCTTATGGCTGAGTAGTATTCCATAGTATATATGTACCAAAGCTTTTTAATCCACTCGTCCTCTGATGGACACTTGGGCTGTTTCCAGATCTTCGCTATTGTGAACACTGCTGCTATAAACATGGGGGATGCATTTCTCCTTCTGGAACCGTTCTATGGCGTTCTTCGGGTATATTCCTAAAAGTGGGATGGCTGGGTCAAAAGGCAGTTTGATTTTCAATTTTTTGAGGAATCTCCATACTGTTTTCCACAGAGGCTGCACCAGTCTGCATTCCCACCAGCAGTGTAGGAGGGTTCCTTTTCTCCACATCCTCGCCAGCACTTATTCTGTGTTGTTTTGTTGATGAGCGCCATTCTGACTGGTGTGAGGTGATATCTCATTGTGGTTTTAATTTGCATTTCTCTAATGATTAGTGATGTTGAGCATTTTTTCATATGCGTATTGGCCATCTGTATATCCTCTTTGGAGAAGTGTCTATTCGTTTCTTTTGCCCATTTTTTGATTGGATTGTTTGCCTTTCTGGTGTTGAGATTTTCAAGTTCTTTATAAATTTTGGTTATTAACCCCTTGTCAGACATACTGTCAAATATGTTCTCCCATTGTGTAGTTTGTCTTTTTATTCTGTTCTTATTGTCTTTGGCTGTGCAATAGCTTTTTAGTTTGATATAGTCCCATTTGTTTATCCTGTCCTTTATTTCCCTTGCCTGTGGAGATAAATCAGCAAATATATCACTGTGAGAGATGTCGGAGAGCTTACTGCCTGTTTTCTTCTAAGATGCTTATGGTTTCACGCCTTACATTTAAGTCTTTTATCCATTTTGAGTTTATTTTTGTGAATGGTGTAAGTTGGTGGACTAGTTTCATTTTTTTTTAACAGGTTGCTGTCCAATTTTCCCAACACCATTTGTTGAAGAGGCTGTCTTTACTCCATTGTATTTCCTTACCTCCTTTGTCAAATATCAGTTGTCCATAGAGCTGTGGGTGTATTTCTGGATTCTCTGTTCTGTTCTATTGATCTATGTGCCTACTTTTATGCCAGTACCAGGCTGTTTTGAGTACACCGGCCTTGTAGTATAGCTTGATATAAGGAAGTGTGATACCTCCCCCTTTATTCTTCTTTTTTAAGATTGCTGAGGCTATTCGTGTTCTCTTTTGGTTCCATATAAATTTTTGAAATATGTGATCTATATCTTTAAAGTATGTCATTGGTATTTTAATTGGTATTGCATTGAATTTATAAATTACTTTGGGTAATATAGACATTTTAATGAGGTTTATTCTTCCTAACCGTGAGCACGGTATATGCTTCAAATTGTTTGTACCTTCCTTGATTTCTTTTATCAATGTTTTATAATTTTCTGAGTATAACTCTTTAGTCTCCTTGGTTAAATTTACTCTTAGATACTTTATTTTTTTGGTAGTAATAGTGAAGGGGATTGTTTCCTTAATTTCTCTTTCTGACAGTTCATTGTTGGTATATAAAAATGCCTCTGATTTCTGAGTATTAATTTTATATCATGCCACCTTGCTGAATTCATTTATCAGGTCCAGTAGTTTTTTGACTGAGACTTTAGGATTTTCTATATACAATATCATATCATCTGCAAATAATGATAGCTTTACTTCTTCTTTTCCAACTTGAATGCCTTTAATTTCTTCTTCTTGTCTGATTGCTGTGGCTAGGACTTCCAGGACTATGGTGAGTAAGAGTGGTAAAAGGGGGCATTCCTGCCTTGTTCCTGATCTTAAGGGGATTGCTTTTAATTTTTCCCCATTGAGTATGATGTTGGCTTTGGGTTTGTCATAGATGGTTTTTATCATGTTGAGGTATGTTCCCTGTATTCCCACTTTGCTGAGAGTTTTGATCATGAATGGGTGCTGGATTTTATCAAATGCTTTTTCTGCATCTAGTGAAATTATCATGTGGTTTTTCTCCTTCCTTTTGTTTATGTGATGAATTACATTGATAGATTTGAGAGTATTGTACCAGCCTTGCCTCCCCAGAATAAATCCCACTTGATCATGGTGTATGATTTTTTCCATATATTGTTGATTCTGGTTTGCTAATATTTTGTTGAGGATTTTAGTATCTATATTCATCAGGGATATTGGCCTATAATTTTTTTTCTTTGTGTTGTCTTTGCCTGGTTTTGGAATCAGAATTATGCTCGCCTCATAAAAGGAGTTTTGAAGTCTTCCTTCCTCTTGAATTTTTTGAAATAGCTTGAGAAGGATAGGAGTTACTTCTTCTTTGAATATTTGGTAGAATTTACTTGTGAAGACATCAGGCCCAGGACTTTTCTTTTTTGGGAGTTTTTTGATAACTATTTTGATCTCATTTGGTGTAATTGGTCTGTTTAGGTTTTCTGATTCTTCCAGATTGATTTTTGGAAGATTGTATGTTTCAAGGAATTTGTCCATTTCATCTAGGTTGTCTAGTTTTTTGGCATACATTTCTTCATAGTATTTTCTTACAATCCTTTGTATTTCTGTTGTGTCAGTTGTTATTTCTTCACTCTCATTTCTAATTTTATTTATTTGAGTCCTCTCTCTCTTTTTTTTTGGTGAGTGTAGTTAAAGGTTCATCAATCTAGTTTACCTTTCCAAAAAACCAGCTCCTAGTTTCATTAATCCTCTGTATTGTTTCTTTAGTCTCTATGTTATTTATTTCTGCTCTGATCTTTATTATTTCCTACCTTCTGCTGCCTGTGAGCTTTACTTGCTGTTCTTTTTCTAGTTCTTTTAGATGCAGGGTTAAGTTGTTTATCTGAGCTTTTTCTAGCTTCTTAAGGAGTGCCTATAGTGCTATGAACTTCCCTCTCAGTATTGCTTTTGCTGTGTCCCATAAATTTTGAGTTGTTGTATGCTCATTATCATTCATTTCTAGGAATTTTTTAATTTCTTCTTTGATCTCATTGTTAATCCACTCATTATTTAACAACCTGTTATTTAGTTTCCATGTGTTTGAGAATTTTTGAGCTTTTCTGTTGTGGTTGATTTCTAGTTTCATGCCATTGTGATCTGAGAAAGTGCTTGATGTGATTTCAATCTTCCTAAATTTGTTGAGACCACCTTTGAGCCCTAACATGTGGTCTATCCTAGAGAATGTACCATGAGTACTTGAAAAGAATGTATATTCTGCTGCTTTAGGGTGAAAGGTTCTGAAGATATCTATTAAATTGAGTTGATCTAGTGTGTCCTTTAAGTCTGCTGTTTCTTTGTTAATTTTCTTTCTTGAGAATCTATCTAGTGATGTTAGTGGGGTATTAAAATCCCCTACTATTATAGTGTTGCTGTTGATCTTGCTCTTTATATCCAACAAAGTCTGCTTTATATATTTAGGTGCTCCTATATTAGGTGCATAGATATTTATAATAGTTATATCTTCTTGTTGGATTGCTCCCTTTATCATTATGTAGTGGCCTTCTTTATCTCTTATTATATTCTTTGGTTTAAAGTCTATTTTGTCTAATATAGTTATTGGTACCCCAGCTTTTTTTTCATTTCCATTTGCATGAAATATTTTTCCATGCTTTTACCTGCAATCTATGTGCATTTTTTGTTTTAATGTGTGTCTCTTCTAGACAGCATATGTATGGGTCCTGTTTTCTTATCCATGCAGCTACCCTATGTCTTTTGATTGGATCATTTAATCCATTTACATTTAGGGTTATTATTGACATGTAATTGTTTATTGCCATTTTATTCTTTAAAGCTGTATTCCTCTTTTGCTATATTCTTTTCCCACTTTGATCTGTTTACACCATGCCCCTTAACATTTCCTGCAGCATTGGTTTGGTTGTAATAAATTTCTTGAGTTTTTTTTTCTTTTTGTCTGGGAAACTTTTTATTTCTCCTTCAATTTTAAATGATAGCCTTGCTGGATAAAGTAGTCTTGGTTGTAGGTTCTTGTTCTGCATTACTTTGAATATTTCTTGCCATTCCCTTCTGGCTTCAAGTGTTTCCGTTGAGAAGTCTGATGTCATCCTTATGGGGGCTCCTTTGTAGGTGATAGCCTTTTTTTCTCTCGCAGCTTTTAATATTTTCTCTTTATCACTTAGCTTTCGTATTTTAATTATGATGTGTCTTGGTGTTGGTTTCTTTGGGTTTCTTTTTCGTGGAGTTCTCTTTGCTTCTTGAACTTGTGAGAATTTCTCCTGCATTAATTTAGGGAAGTTTTCAGCTATGATATGATTGAACAAAGCCTCTATCCCTTGTTCTTTCTCTTCTTCAAGAACCCCTATGATGCAGATGTTATTTCTCTTTATGTTGTCACAGAGCTCTCTAGGAGTTTCCTCAGACTTTTTGAGCCTCTTTTCTTTTTTCTTCTCTCCTTTCATGCCTTCATTCCAGTTGTCCTCCAAGTCACTTATTCGATACTCACCTCTATCTATCTTGTTTTTATTTACTTCCATTGTGGTCTTCATTTCTGACATTGTATTTGTCATCTCCGACTGATTCTTTTTTTTTAAATAAATTTTTATTTTAATGGGGTGACATCAATAAATCAGGGTACATATATTCAAAGAAAACATTTCCAGGTTATCTTATCATTTAGTTCTGTTGCATACCCATCACCCAAAGAGAGATCGTCCTCCGTCACCCTCTATCCAGTTTTCTTTGTACCCCTCCCCCTCCCTCTCCCCCTCTCCCTCTTTCCCTCCCCCCACCCCCGTAATCACCTGTCCATGTCTCTTAGTCTCATCTTTATGTCCCGCCAATGCATGGAATCCTGCAGTTCTTGTTTTTTTTTTTTTTTTTTCTGATTCGTTTACTTCACCCTGCATAATGTTATCAAGATTCCACCATTCTGCTGCAAGTGATTCGATGTCATCATTTCTTCTAGCTGAATAGTATACCATGGTGTATATGTGCCCCATCCTCTTTATCCAGTCTTCTATTTTTTTTTTTACAGTGATTAAAAGCCTTTAAGCAAACTTTTGGCCAATACAGCAAGAATCCATAAAAGAGTGGTGTCCTTAACATGTTCACTAAGTCCAAGTTGGCCCCATCACCATGCCAAATCCCTGAAAAATGCAACCCAACCACAGTTCAGTCTGTTAGGTATTGTCACAGGGAGCAGGAGTCCAGGAAAAGTTCACATCCAGGAAAAGTCTGCATGGCACTGCAGTTGTCATCATTCTATACTTTGCAGCTCATGTCCAAGTCCCAGTGATCGCTGCTTCTAGCTGGTAATGATTCAGGTAGACTGGAAAATTCATTTACAGCATGCGTGGATATGGAGCTTCTGTTCTCCTCTGCTTGAAGAGATGAGACCAGGTAGCTTTTCCCTGGAGCTCTGCAACTGTGGCATGGTAAAGAGAACCTTGGGATACACTAAGCTGGGTGGCAAAGGTAGATTCATAATAGAAGTTGGCAAAAGGGGGAAAGAGAGCTCTAAATTAGGAGTAGGTCCCAGCCTGAAATATTTTTTAATATTTCAATATCTTTTTTTATACTTGCTGTTTCTTTATTTAGGTGTTTGTGGTGACCATCCATTATTGTTCTAAGATCCCTAAGCATCCTTACAATCATTATTTTAAACTCTGCATCTGGAAGTTTGATTATTTCCATATCACTCAGTTCATCTCCTGAAGGTTTCTCTTATGATTTCATTTCGATTGCACTTCTTTGTCTTCTCATTATGTCTGTGTTTGGGTGTTTTCTTTGTAGAGTTGGTTGAGTCTAGGCTTGGTGTTGTTTGCCTCCAGTTTTCACTTGTGTTGTTTCTAGGTCTTCTTGGGTTGGCATCAGCTATTATTTGTAATCCACTTTTGGTTTTGGGCTACTTTGTAGTCTTGATTTGTTTGTTTCTTAACAGGTGATTGTCTTGTTTGCTGATCTCAGCAGGGGGCTTATTTGAAACTGTATCCAGGAATGGGGTTTGTGTGACCTGAGGCTCTGATGTCCTCTTCTGACTGTTAATCTCTCTGGGGGTGGGTTGCTTTCTCATCTTCAGTAGGGGGAGGCGGATCTCAGATCTCCATGGAGACCTGAGTTACTGCCTCTCCTCCCCACTTCTTGTTTTCAGCTGTGTCTTGTTGCGCTGATTGGAGCTGGAGAGATGTCTGTATCTCTGTGACCTGGAAGTACTTTTGTATTTTGCTTTGCAGAAACATCAGCCCCTCCACCAGTTATGGCTGCCTCCAGCACTGAATGAGTCAGCTTTTCGTGTCATCACCTGTATTCCTCTCCCCCTCACCATCCATCTCTCTCTCTCTCCTTTCTTTTTGGAAGACAAGTGGTCCCTTTTAACACACTTCATTCCCTGGTCGCCAGGCAAGTGGCGGTGAGAAGAATGTACTGCTCTTTTCCTTGGAGTGAGAGCCCAGCCTCACCCCCCCCCCTATTCCTGTAAGCAGGGGAGATTCAAGCACTCCCTACCAGTTTTGTTGTGGCTTCTTCTTTGCTCCTTGGTTTTTGAAAACTGTTGTTGTAGTCCAGATTTGGTTTTTCATGCTTATTGTTCATAAATTAGTTTATAATTCTCCTTATTCTTTTTTAACATTCATCTGCTCAACTGCACAGATTACTGGAATATTGAAGATGTACTAGTTCCATAGAAAGCAGCTGAAGAACAATTGCTCATCTTTAATGACATTTCTATTTACCACATTGATATTAATATTATCTAGATTTCATGGAAATCATTTAAAAAATTCCTCAAACTATGCAATTCCTGAAAGTGTTTTAAGAGCTAAAAGTATTGTCAGAAAGGGGTTTTTCAAAGAGGACCATAATATATTTAGAGAAGAGAAGTTACCTAACTGTTTCTAATATCAAACACAATGACTATTAGTCTACTCAGCCTGCATCGAAAGAATGGGATCCTACGCCTACAGGAAAGACATGGTTAAGGATAAATCACACAGCCAATTATACTGAAATAATAGTGAAGAGAACTGCAAGTGAGGACAGTAATCAAGAAGCAATATACAGCCCTGACCAGTGTGCTCAGTGGTAGAACGTTGGCCTGGCATGTGGATGTCCTGGGTTCAATTCCCATCAGGGCACACAGTAGAAGTCCCCATCTGCTTCTTCACTTCTCCCCATCTTGACTCTCTCTCTGTCTCTCACTCTTTCTCTCTCTCTTACCCTCCTGCAGTTATGGCTCAATTGGAGCAAGTTGACCTCAGGCACTGAGGATGGCTCAATGGCCTCTGTCTCAGTCACTAAGAGCTCAGTTACTGAGCAACGGAGCAACTCCCCAGCTGGGCAGAGCATCACCCCCAAGTGGGATTGCTGGGTGATCCTGGTTGAGGCACATTCAAGAATCTGTCTCTCTGCCTCCCCTCCTCTGAATGAATAAAAAAAGTAGCAATATATAAATACCTTAAATAACAATTTTATTGTTTTTTGTCAAGTATAAAACAACTCTTTCTTATAACTTAACCTAGTTTTTTAATACCTCTTTTATTGTTGTTATATAAATATTAAATGCATGAAATAATAAAATACCTTTTGGTATATCTTTTTTTAATACTTAAAATGCTCATTAGGACAGAGACCGGTGGTGAAATTACTTGAATCCCACCACTGCAGATTCCACATGAATGTCACCATCCACGGGAACCTTGAAGGCTCAGGTCAGGCCCACTGTGTCCCTTGTTTCTTGCAATGAGACAGGCCTGGCTCCCAATGTGGCTGAGACCATCCCCATGTGCTCAGGAAACACACTGTGGGCTTGTTCAAAGTGACATGGGGCAGGAAGGTGCATTATAGGGATTCTGTTGCTACACGGATACAGCCCAGTTGTATCCTGTCCACACCACATGTGAGCCCAGCGGCACAAGGAGATGTGGCTGGTCCCAAGGCAGGGGGACCAGTGTCCTGGGGTTTCCCCATCCCAATTTGCATTAAGAGGACTCGGTACACTTGGTGCCCCAGGGCCTTTGTCATGGCACAAGCAAGAGACAATTTAATTACTGTGAAGTCACCAGAGGTGCAGCCCACACCAAATCCTTACAGGAACTGAGGTCCTTTATAAGGAGTGAAAAAAGCTTGCTGTCCACTCAGCTGTGCAGCTCACTGGTGTCACCATGAGGGTCTACCAGCTACTGTTTGCTTTGCTCCTCATGTTCCTGTTCGCTGTTCCAAGTAAGAGGGGCTGGCACCAGGGGCCAGACAGATGGACCAGACGGGATAGTTCCCCTCTGTGCCCCCAGCTCTCCACCTACTTCCCTGTCTCTCCTTCTCTCTGTCTCTCCCTCTCTCCTCCTCTGCCTCTCCTGCTCTCTTCTGTCGTCTACACACACTGTTAGACCAGATAGACTGTCTGAAAGCTCAGGAGAGCCCAGCACCCTGTCCTTCGCCACGAAGGTGGGTGAGGGCCGGACCAGGGAATTCCCAGCCTTTCCTGAGCTGCCAGAGGAGGCCCGCTAGCCTGTAAATGCCACCTGCTCACCGTCCTATGAGATGAGGGGCTTCTCACAGAGCATGCAGGTGTCACGTGGCTTTTCTTATGTATAGAAAGATATCTTATTTTCTTTGAAAACAGAAGTGCACAGTGTCACTTACTAACTCTTTAAACTAAAGGGCAGGGTCTCCTGTGAGCAAGAGAACTGTGGAGAACAGCAAGGCCAGCCTGGACTTGGGGATACTGTGTGGGGGACACCATTGTGCCTTTGTCTTTTCAGCGTGAAGGTGTTGAGGACACGTGCTGACCAGGCTCCTCTTGGTTCAGGGCTTGGAGCTGCCGGTCTCCAGTGGCTCTGTCCTCGGTGCTGAGGTTTGACTGTCTCCTCAGTGTTACAGGGATTGAATAGAAGGATGAAGGAAGAAAGGAGACAGGAGGGAGAGAGAGTAGAGTGAGACTGAGATGTGAGGTCACCGGTTAAGACATCACAAATTATTCCAGAAAGCTTGTTTTATCGGTTTTCCCCCTGGCTGTATTCCAGCACAGAGCAGGACCAGGGAATGGTGGGCGGGGCGGGAGGGGAGACAGGAGGCTGGGAAGACAAGAAGGAAGGCTCGAATGACCGAGGGCGGCCTGAAAGGGCAGGTCCAGGAAGAGTGAGAGCCGGACCTGGTCGGAGAGAGATCTCAGGGACCAGAAACAGGACCATCATTTTTGGTTGTAAGTTACATCGATGTTAGGTCCTCCTTAAACAGTTCTTGGACATTAAAGATGCTGCTCAGCTCAAATTCTTAATGGAAAAAAGAAAGATAAAATAGACACCCACCAGCTGTGTCTGATCCAGAGACCTCTGGCCCGTGTGAGACCCTGACTCAGCAGGACTTCGTGGGGACTGTCTCTCACTGGGAAAACCTGAAGTGGCAGAAACTCTCAACCAGCCTGTCCCTCCACATGGCTCAGACCCTTTAACCTGCTGCTTCTAGAAACATACGGATCCTCACGAATCTCAGCCGTTCTAGTCTCTGGCCTTGGGGGTGTGTCCAGGGGATACTGATCTGTTGAATCCTTCTGCCACGGGGCTCGGATTTCTGACATGTTTCTGCCTTCTCTGTTTTCTCTGTAGGTCTTGCTCAGTCCTGCAGGCAGAAAGGAGGTGTATGCCAGCTCTTCGGTTGCTTTGGAAACAGAACACATGTAGCCAATTGCTTCGTGCCAGGATTTAAATGCTGCAAAAAATAGCGATACACCAGCAAAGGGTCCTGTCACCTTCAGGAATCAGAGACGTGCCCTTCGCAAAGACATAAAATGTAAATCAAATTAAACTGCATCTTTCAAAGACCAAGAATGTTGCCTTCTGGTCATTGTGGTTACTGGGCGGTGACTGACCATACAGGTCTCTCTCTGAAATCCTTGAGGACCCATTTCAAGCTCCCGACAAACTTCAGGGACACCATCCAGGGACCCTCCTGTGTTTTACAGGGTAATGGTTTTCTCTGAGTCCCCTATGGCCCCTGAAGGCTCCCCACACTCTCCTATGACACGCACTGTGCTCCTACGTCTTCCTGCCCTGCGTCCCCTGGCCCGCCCCACACCACCCCTCCCACGGGGCCCCTCCTGCCTGGTTAACATGCGGTCACCTGCTAATTCTCCGTCTGGCCCATAAAACCTCTACGGGAGTGGACTTGGTCCCGTTCCTTTATGAACTGGTCTGTGAGGGGAAACACAGCCTCGTCAATGGTTACCCTCTGGGTGGCACAGCTGAGCAGGACGAAGTGACTCCCTCCAGTGGACGTGGTGGAGCCAAGTCAGAATTGTACAGAGCAGCCCTTTGTGAAAGGACAATTAAACAGGACAGTGTAGCATGGACACAGGAGGAGAGCACTGACCACCAGAAGGAGGAAAGCATGGCTGGCAGGGGTCATGCTGATGCTGACCCCGCCTGCTGTCTCTTTCCTGGGAGGCTCTGGGACTTAAACCCAGAGCTCTGTGGGGTGCCCTGTCCAAGTCAGCAGGGCTCTGTTTCTCTACATGAGCCCCTTACTCAACACACATAGGGTTCCCCTCTGGGTAGATGCACTTTAGCTCCGAAATCTTCCCCTGAGGGTCCCAGAGTCTCCCGATTGAAGAGAGAAGTCGGATATTGTTCAAGTGAACATGTGTTTATCCAGATAGACTCTCTTGATCTCGGAGCCAAGATGAGGATGAGGGTAGTCACCCCTGCTGATGTGACACTGAAGGGGGTACTCCAAATCCCATAACCCGGACAAAGGGCACTCTGCAATATTCTTCCTTTAAAATTTATTTAATCCCATGACCACACATGGTGCATCTGCCAGCTTCCTCTGCCTCAGAGGGTCCTGGGCTCAGTGTCATGTGAAAGCTGCCATTTCATGATTGCACTTGGGGTGTACTGGGCTCAGGTCAACATCAGGCTGGTAAGAGGGGGCGCCATCAGTGTTGTATGAAGACTTCTGCCCCACTGTGTTCTTCCCACATAACTGAACGGGAGTGAGTCACACCATTGACTGTCTGTCCTATGGGTCATGTTGTCAACAGTCTCTTCCTTATCCACACGAACAACTCTGTGGTCACTTCAAAGAGACCTTACAGGTCTTATTTTCAAGCATCTGTCTTCTCATATTCTTCCATAGTGTTCCTTAGCCCAGAAATCCAAGCAAAACTGTAGCATGTTATCTGTTTCCCAGCACCTAAGCTTGCCCTTGACTTCCAAAAATTATTATTCTACTTCTCGTTTGTTTGTTTGTTCATGAACCTCTCAGTTCTGAATTCCTTTTTGTTACCAACCATTTTTTTCTACTGTGCACCTACCTTTTCATCTCACTGGTTTTATTTCCTTTTTCAATGTTTACTTAAATGTCTTGGGTGACATTGGTTAATCAAATTATAGAGGTTTCAACTGTGCAATTCTATTATACATGGTCTGTATATTGTATTGTGTGTCCACCACCCAAAGTCAAGTCTCCTTCCATCACCATATATTTGACCTGTTAACTTTCAGTAACGCCCAACCTCCCTTTCCCTCTGGTCACCGTCATACTGTTCTGTGTCTATGAGTTTTCGTCTCATTAGTTGCATTTTGTCTCATTAGTCACAATATGGACAGGTACGGGGCACGTGTTCTTAGCCAGGTCTCACACCTGAGAATGAGAACAGAAGTAACTTGCTCCCACTCATGGGGACAATATGTAGGAAAGCCTTCCACTTAATCTCAAGTGGCTTTGGCTCCAAATACCGAGTTTTTATTGACTATTTAACAATCACCCAAAATAAATTTACTTATTAAATTAAATAGAAACAACACATGCTTCTTAGTATTACTATGATGCATGCAATACCTGGAACATACATATACAAAACGATTTTCCGTTGATTATCTGAAAGTTCAAATGTAACAGGGTGTCCTGTGTCCCACCTGGCCACCTTGTGTATCTGTCAGCATGTGCTAGGTTGTACGGTGGTGACAGCCACATCAGAATCGTAAAAGAGCAAAGTGGTCTCACTGTGCAAGATGAAGGTGGGCAGCTCTGGTGAAACGTGCCTTTGTTTCTTGTTTATACATATACTTTCCCCACCACCCTTTCCTGCACAGGAAATGAAAAAATAAAGAGGAAGCTGGAATGTAAAACTATGGGAGGCGCCTGAAGGCACCAGAGCACCCACGGTGGCTCCATGCTGCCCGCGGACTGCAGGAGTCAGTATGGACACTGCCGCTGACTCGCAGTGCAGCTGAGGGCCCCTCCCATACCCCCCGCAGCCAGGGAAACATGCCAATGTTGACTTCTGCAGAATAAAAACGTCACCCCTCACGCGGGTGCTATGTCTTGTCTTTCCAGGGCGTGCCTGAGTGACAGGTCACTGCACTGGGAGGCGGGACATTTCAGTCCCGAGTCTGCTCACACCACTAAGTAGCTGCCTGACACCCAGCAAGGTGTCTCCCTTCCTGGGCCTCAGTGTCTGCACTTGCGAAGACTGAAATTGCTGTTCTTCGAGCCACCAGGAACCTGTCTACCCATGTCCATAAACTGATGGACTGAGGAGAAGAACTTTGAGAGGTCGTGTGTGCGTGTGTGTATTATTTTTTGAAAAGTTGCTGAGAGTTTGTTTTCATTTCTATGTCCCTTGAGGGCTCCTGTGTACTCAGCTGTGGCTCTTGGTTGATTACTGAACAGCGGGGGAAACCAGTTAGTCAGGTGCCCCGAGGAGCAGGAAGATTTCAGCTGCCACTCACACATCAACACACAGAACTAGAACTACGGGATTACAGAACCCAGCCCACTGTTTCACAGAGAGCCAAGACTCACAGACATGGGGATGACTTCTTCTCTCCAGAGACACCTTCCCAAATAGCCCGAGTCCTTCACAACCACTTCCTTAGAACTCATGGAATCATTTTCAGCACAGACGAGATTTAAATGGCAAAGCCCAAGCCTGCTGACTAGACGACTGGGAAAGGTGTCTTCAGCAGTAAAGGAGTAGCTCCCAGTTTGATATAGTCAGGGTACAGGTTCTTAGTCAACTTTCTGCTGAGTGACTTTCTTCTTCTAACAGATCACATTCTCATACACTGCTGCTAGGAATGCAAAACGCTAAGTCTGCTTTGGAAGAGAGTTAGGAAAGTTAAACCTATGCTTGTGAAAGTGACACACATGCTTACCAAACGATTCATTAACCCCACTCCTGGGTAGTCACCCTGTGGAAGTCAAAATGTGTGTTCACATTAAAAGTCTGTATAAAAATGTTTAAAGCAGGTTTACTCATAATTACCCAATATATGGGAAACAATACAGATGTCCTTCAATGAGCAAATTAATGGTGGTACATCGTATAACAGAATATTAAGCAGCAATGAAAAGGAATGAATGATTGATTGAAGTGATAACCCTTAGAACACTACACTACAAAGCTTGGATTTTAGTGTTTGGAAATATTTAAAAATTTCAACTCGATGTAGGTTTAAAATGGGATGCAGACTGAGTCAGATAAAATTGGGTTATGATTAATCCTATGACCACAATAAAGGCAGTGAGAAGAAATAACTGACATAACTTTGAAAACTTATTAAATATTTTCCAGTATATGGAACTAGGGATCCTTGAAGAATTGACTGACCTCTGAAAGGGTGGAGGGAAATGCAAGATGAGTCTGCAGTATCTTCTAGTGCCAGAAGGTAAAAAAATGTTACCCCAAAATGTAGCATACAGTGTTGAAACTTCATAAAGGATATCTGAAAGAGTACCCAATGACCAAAGTTGAAACAATTTTTTTAGGTGAGAGGAGAGGAGATAGTGAGGGAGACTAACTCATGTACCCCAATTGGGATCGACCTGGCAACCCCATCTGGGGCGAATGCTTGAGTTTGGAGCTATTTTTAGTGCCTGACGCTAATGCTCCAATCAACCGAGCTATGCTCAGTGCCTGGGCCAACACTCAAACCAATCGAGTCATTGGCTGAAGAAAGCGAAGAGAGAAAGAAAGGGGAGGTCGAGGAAGGAAGAAGCAGATGGTCACTTGACCTGTGTGTCCTGATAGGGAAATGAACCCAGGACATCCATATGCTGGGCCGATGTTCTATCCATTCAGCCACCAGCCAGGGTCGAAAAGCTTTTATAAAAACAAAAAAGTACCAAAATATGAACATATAACCCAGAGATAAAAGAAAGAGCCATGTGTCTGTATTAATATGAGTAATGGAGAAGGGACCACTTGTCATTATAGCAAAACGGCAGTGAGCAGACACAGACGTGATGGAGAATACAAAATCAACATCAGAACACCATACATGTAATTGCAGAATAGATCTGCCATTTTTTTAAATTTTATTTTATTTTTTATTTTATTTATTTATTTATTTATTTATTTATTTTTGGTAAAATAATCTGTAAATTTATATTCTGGAAAAAAGTAATTTACTCTCATATGTAGAGGTTATTATTACTTTTTTTTTTAAAATAAATTTTTATTAATGTTAATGGGATGACATTAATAAATCAGGGTACATATATTCAAAGAAAACATGTCTAGGTTATCTTGTCATTAAATTATGTTGCATACCCCTCGCCCAGAGTCAGATTGTCCTCCGTCACCCTCTATCTAGTTTTTTTTTTCTGTGCCCCTCCCCCTCCCACTAACTCTCTCCCTCCCTCCCTCCTGCGTCCTCCCTCCCCCCACCCCTGGTAACCACCACACTCTTGTCCATGTCTCTTAGTCTCGTTCTTATGTTCCACCAATGTATGGAAGCATGTAGTTCTTGTTTTTTTCTGATTTACTTATTTCACTCCGTATAATGTTATCAAGATCCCACCATTTTGCTGTAAATGATCTGATGTCATCATTTCTTATGGCTGAGTAGTATTCCATAGTGTATATGTGCCACATCTTCTTTATCCAGTCTTCTATTGAAGGGCTTTTTGGTTGTTTCCATGTCTTGGCCACTGTGAACAGTGCTGCAATGAACATGGGGCTACATGTGTCTTTAAGTATCAATGTTTCTGAGGTTTTGGGGTATATACCCAGTAGAGGGATTGCTGTGTCATAAGGTAGTTCTATTTGCAGTTTTTTGAGGAACCACCATACTTTCCTCCATAATAGTTGTACTACTTTACAGTCCCACCAACAGTGGATGAGAGTTCCCTTTTCTCCGCAGCCTCTCCAACATTTGCTATTACCCGTCTTGTTGATAATAGCTAATCTAACAGGGGTGAGGTGGTATCTCATTGTAGTTTTGATTTGCATTTCTCTAATAACTAATGAAGCTGAGCATATTTTCATATATCTGTTGGCCATTTGTATTTCTTCCTGGGAGAAGTGTCTGTTCATGTCCTCTTCCCATTTTTTTATTGGATTGTTTGTTTGTTTGTTGTTTAGTTTTATGAGTTCTTTGTAAATTTTGGATATTAGGCCCTTATCTGAGCTGTTGTTTGAAAATATCATTTCCCATTTAGTTGGCTGTCTGTTTATTTTGATATCAGTTTCTCTTGCTGAGCAAAAACTTTTTATTCTGATGTAGTCTCATTCATTTATCTTTGCCTTCACTTCTCTTGCCATTGGAGTCAGGTTCATAAAATGTTCTTTAAAACCCAGGTCCATGAGTTTAGTACCTATGTCTTCTTCTATGTACTTGATTGTTTCAGGTCTTATATTTAGGTCTTTGATCCATTTTCAGTTAATTTTAGTACAGGAGGACAGACTGTAGTCGAGTTTCATTCTTTTGCATGTGGCTTTCCAGTTTTCCCAACACCATTTGTTGAAGAGGCTTTCTTTTCTCCATTGTGTGTTGTTGGCCCCTTTATCAAAGATTATTTGACCATATATATGTGGTTTTATTTCTGGGCTTTCTATTCTGTTCCATTGGTCTGAGTGTCTATTTTTCTGCCAATACCATGCTGTTTTGATTATCGTGGCCCTATAATATAGTTTAAAGTCAGGTATTGTAATGCCCCCAGCTTCATTCTTTTTCCTTAGGATTGCTTTGGCTATTCGGGGTTTTTTATAGTTCCATATAAATCTGATGATTTTTTGTTCCATTTCTTTAAAAAATGTCATAGGAATTTTGATGGGAATTGCATTAAATTTATATATTGCTTTGGGTAATATGGCCATTTTAATTATATTTATTCTTCCTATCCAAGAACAAGGAATATTTTTCCATCTCATTGTGTCTTTTTCTATTTCTCTTAACAATGCCTTGTAGTTTTCGTTATATAGGTCCTTTACATTCTTTGTTATGTTTATTCCTAGGTATTTTATTTTTTTTGTTGCAATCATGAAGGGGATTATTTTTTTGAGTTCGTTTTCTAATATTTCATTGTTGGCATATAGAAAGGCTATGGACTTTTGTATGTTAATTTTGTATCCTGCGACCTTACTGTATTGGTTTATTGTTTCTAGTAATCTTTTTGTGGAGTCCTTTGGGTTTTCGATGTATAGGATCATATCATCAGCAAAAAGTGATACCTTTACTTCTTCTTTTCCGATACGGATGCCTTTTATTTCTTTGTCTTGTCTGATTGCTCTGGCCAGAACTTCTAGCACCACGTTAAATAAGAGTGGAGAGAGTGGACAACCCTGTCGTGTTCCTGATTTAAGGTGGAAAGTCCTCAGTTTTATGCCATTTAATATGATGTTGGCTGATGGTTTATCATATATTGCCTTTATCATGTTGAGATATTTTCCTTCTATACCCATTTTGTTGAGAGTCTTAAACATAAAATTGTGTTGTATTTTATCGAAAGCCTTTTCTGCATCTATTGATAAGATCATGTGGTTTTTGTTTTTTGTTTTGTTGATATGGTGTATAACGTTAACCGTTTTACGTATGTTGAACCATCCTTGAGATTCTGGGATGAATCCCACTTGATCATGATGTATTATTTTTTTAATATGTTGTTGTATTCGATTTGCCAGTATTTTGTTTAGTATTTTAGCATCTGTATTCATTAGAGATATTGGTCTGTAGTTTTCTTTCTTTGTGCCATCCTTGCCAGGTTTTGGTATGAGGGTTATGTTGGCCTCATAAAATGTGTTTGGAAGTATGGTTTCTTCTTCAATTTTTTGGAAGACTTTGAGTAGAATAGGAACCAAGTCTTCTTTGAACGTTTGATAGAATTCACTAGTATAACCGTCTGGGTCTGGACTTTTATTTTTTGAGAGGTTTTTAATAGTTTTTTCTATTTCCTCCCTGCTGATTGTTCTGTTTAGGCTTTCTGCTTCTTCATGACTCAATCTAGGAAGGTTGTATTGTTCTAGGAATTTATCCATTTCTTCTAGATTGTTGTATTTGTTGGCATATAGTTTTTCATAGTATTCTACAATAATTCTTTGTATATCTATGATGTCTGTGGTGATCTCTCCTCTTTTATTTTGGATTTTATTTATTTGAGTCCTGTGCCTTTTTTCCTTGGTGAGTCTTGCCAAGGGTTTGTCAATTTTGTTGATCTTTTCAAAGAACCAGCTCCTTGCTTTATTGATTTTTTCTATAGTTTTTCTGTTCTCTATTTCGTTTATTTCTGCTCTGATTTTTATTATCTCCTTTCTTCAGCTGGTTTTGGGTTGTCTTTGTTCTTCTTTTTCTAGTTCCTTAAGGTGTGAAGTTAAGTGGTTCACTTGGGCTCTCTCTTGTTTGTTCATATAGGCCTGAAGTGATATGAATTTTCCTCTTATTACTGCTTTTGCTGCATCCCAGAGATTCTGATATGTCGTATTTTCATTTTCATTTGTCTGTATATATCTTTTGATCTCTGCGCTTATTTCTTCTTTGACCCATTCATTTTTTAGGAGTATGTTGTTTAGTTTCCACATTTTTGTGGGTTTTTCCCCCTCTTTTTTACAGTTGAATTCTAGTTTCAAGGCTTTATGATCAGAGAATATGCTTGGTACAATTTCAATTTTTCTAAATTTGCTGATATTGTCTTTGTGGCCCAACATATGGTCAATTCTTGAGAATGTTCCATGTACACTAGAGAAAAATGTATACTCTGTCGCTTTGGGATGAAGTGTCCTGTAGATGTCTATCATATCCAGGTGTTCTAGTATTTTGTTTAAGGCCACTATATCTTTATTGATTCTCTGTTTGGATGACCGATCTAGAGTCGTCAGCGGTGTATTGAGGTCTCCAAGTATGATTGTATTTTTGTTAGTTTTTGTTTTAAGGTCAATAAGTAGCTGTCTTATATATTTTGGTGCTCCTTGGTTTGGTGCATATATATTAAGGATTGTTATGTCTTCTTGATTCAGTGTCCCCTTAAACATTATGAAATGACCATTTTTGTCTCTGAGTACTTTTTCTGTCTTGTAGTCAGCATTATTAGATATGAGTATTGCTACACCTGCTTTTTTTTGGGTGTTGTTTGCTTGGAGTATTGTTTTCCAGCCTTTCACTTTGAATTTGTTTTTATCCTTGTTGCTTAGATGTGTTTCTTGTAGGCAGCATATAGTTGGATTTTCTTTTTTAATCCATTCTGCTACTCTGTGTCTTTTTATTGGTAAGTTTAATCCATTTACATTTAGTGTAATTATTGACACTTGTGGGTTCCCTACTGCCATTTTATAAATTGCTTTCTGTTAGTTTTGTATCTTGTTTGATTCTTCTCTTTTGTTTTTCTATCATTTGTTTTTGTTTGTTTGTATTCCATACTTCTTTCCTCTGTTGCTACCTTTTTTAAGTCAAGTGTTTTTGTGGTGGTTTTTTCAAGGGTGGTTACCATTAAGTAATGAAAAGGGTACCTACCATATTCATTGTAGTACCCTATCTTATGAGTATTTCTGCACTTCTTCGTCCTTTGCTACTGTTAATCTTCATCCTTTCCCCCCTTTTTTTCTTTTGTTGTCACAGTTTAAGTTTGTTTTTATTGTTTTCTTGGTGGAGCTGTTACTTGTGGTTTTGTTTTCTTTTGTTCTTTGACTCTGGTTGGAAAACCCCCTTTAGTATTTCCTGGAGTGGGGGCTTTCTGATGATAAATTCCCTCATCTTTTCTGTATTTTTTAATGTTTTTATATCTCCTTTGTACTTGAAGGATAGCTTTGATGGGTATAGTATTCTTGGCTGAAAGTTCCTCTCTTTCAGGGCTTTAAATATTGGGGTCCACTCTCTTCTAGCTTGTAGAGTTTCTGCTGAGAAATCTGATGATAATCTAATAGGCCTTCCTTTATATGTTGTACTCTTCTTTTCCCTGGCTGCCTTGAGAATTTTTTCTTTGTCATTGGTTTGTGTCATCTTCATTATGATGTGCCTTGGAGTGGGTTTGTTGGGGTTAAGAAAACTCGGTGTTCTGTTTGCTTCTTGAATTTGAGGCTTTAGTTCTTTCCACAGGCTTGGGAAGTTCTCGTCTATTATTTGTTTGAGTATATTCTCCATTCCATTTTCTTTCTCTTCTCCCTCTGATATACCTATTATTCTTATGTTATTCTTTCTGATGGAGTCAGACAATTCCTGTAGGGTTTTCTCGTTTTTTATTATTTTTGAGTCTCTTCTTCTCTCTGTTGTGCCTCAAGTTGCTTGTCTTCTATTTCACTAATCCTATCTTCTATCTGCGCTGTTCTATTAGCTAAGCTTGTTACCTCATTTTTCAGCTCGTGAATTGAGTTTTTCATTTCTATTTGATTTGATTTTATATTTTCAATTTCCTTGGTAATATATTCTTTGTGATCGTTGAGTTGTTTTCTGATCTCCCTAAATTGTCTTTCTGTGTTTTCTTGTATATCTCTGAGTATTTTTAAGATTTCTATTTTAAATTCTCTGTCATTTGGCTTCAAGGCTTCCAATATGTTAAATCTTTTGTCCATAGATTTTTCCTCATCTATTTGTGTTACCTCTCTATATTTTGTATCCATAATATTTGATTTCCTTTTTCTTATTGGCATCTGAGGGTGGTCTTGTTGATAGTATTAATTAGAATTAATAAAGAATAAAAAGGAAAAAAAAACAACCAAAAATATAGGAAAACACTCCACAAAAAAAACAGTAATAATTTATTGTTTCCCCCTTTTTCTTTCTTCTCTTCTCCTCCTCTCCCCTCCTTAGGGAAATATCGTGATGACCTGTGAATTATTTTATGCTAAATGGAACAGAAACTGCCTATAACGGAGGGCCTGATTTGGGGTGAAGATTTCAAGGGGTAAAAAAGGGAGTAGGGACCTACTTAATGCAAAAAAAAAGGAGAAAATCTTAGACAAGCATAAAATGATTTGCTTGTAAGTGATGGTCGACTAAGAGATATAATGAGAGGGGTAAGAGGGAAACAGAAAAAAGGAGAGAAAAAATAATAATAATTAAAGAAGAAAAAAATAAAAATAATAAGTAAAAATCTGTTGTATTAAGTGGAGCGAAGACTAACTACATCAGAGACCTTGGGTTGGGAGGAATGCTAGTGAGTTAAAAAGCAATGTAAAAAGTACCCAAAATGCCACAAAACCAAACAAACAAAGGAAAACCAAAAACAAAAGCAAAAAGAAAAAAAAAACAAAAACAAAAAAAAAAACTTGAGTCCCAAATTAAATAATTTGTTCGTGATTGAGGATTGAATGGGAGGAAAAGTAAAAGGAGAAAAGAAGAAATGAATAGAAAGGAAAAAATAAGAAAAAGAGAGAAACGAAGGAAGAAAAAAAAGGAAGAGAAAAATAAAGACAAAAGGGGAGAGAGTGAGAGTTAAGGGTTTTGGAGTGTAACCCTAAAGGAGAGTAATGATGAAGAAAAGAAATAAAATGTAACACTCATGGGTGGTGTAGTTCAAGAAAAGGGAAGCATAAGATGGGCAGAGAATAAAAGGACTGAGGTGCGGAAATAGAAATAATAATAAAGGCAATAAGATAGAAGAAACAATAACGAAGAATTAGTGGAACAAGTTATAAAGTCTGTGGATTTCTCTTGATTTTGAGAGGTTAACTTCTTCCTTTTTCTTTTCTTTCCCTCTTCCTGGTCGGTGACTCTGTACCCAAGGCTCTGCCCCTGTGTCACGCTTAGGTAGGGATTTGGAGTTGATGGGATTCTATGGCAATGTCATATAATTGGCTTTAGTCTCGCTGATAGTCAAGGCTTGTTGGCGTTTGCAAGGTCCAACAATGAGAGAGTTTGCTTTCCTGGAGTCTCTCTCCTAGTCTCCCCTTCCTGAATTAGCAGCCTGGTGATCCAGTTATGAGGCTGCCACTGCTTCTGTCTGGGGAGTAAGAGTCTCAAAGAGCTGGGAAATCCCCACTGTATCCCCACTCAGCGCAAGGCTCTGGGTAAGGCTCTGGCAGTCAGAGCCTCTAGCGTAATCAGGTGGGGCTGGGAGTCAATTGTTGTCAAGGTTACTGTTCAGCGCCTAGCATTCAGTGGACCACTCAACCCAGGCTTTCCACACTTTGTAATCTATTTTGGCTGGGAAGAAGAGGCACTAGTCATTGCAAGTCCCTCTTGTTAGCGTATATCCCTGAATATGGAGGCTCTGTCAATCAGAAGTTGCCCCCGCCCCTTTAGCGAGAGGCACTGAAAAATATCACGTCTCTTGTCTTGGATGGCTGAACTGAGAGAGATCCTATCAATTAGAGCCCCGTGGGTGCGCAGATTTCGTGGGTTAAGCTAATTTCAGTGATTGGATCCGCAGCTGTGCTCCAGAAAGTATTTCACGCTGCCTGCGCGCCCCTCCCCCAACGCTTGATTGTTAGCTTGAATGGCTGGGTGCGGTGCCCCGCCCACGGAGAGAATCTCCGGAATGGGCAAGACAGCCTTGGCGCCCCTCCCGGACGTGACATGGGGTACGCGCGCGGTCTCTAAGGGCACACCGGTGGATGGGGACCCTCACTCGCAGTGCGCGGGCTGCTGGGGATGCTGGTGGTGCAAGTGAGCTCGCACATCTGTCGGGGCGCACGGTTTCTCAGGGTACGCGGGAGGCCACCAGCGCCCAGGCTGCCGCACCCGAGTGTGGGCAGGCAGTTGCATGCGTGGGTTGACTCACCACAGGCGTACTCCCTCCTCGGCTTGAATGAATGTCCGTGCGGTAGTTAGCTTCCTTCACACCCTCAGCTGACCCGTCTCTCAGATTCAAGTGATAACAGTCCTTTCGCTTTCAGTGTGTGTGGAACTCCGGAATGCTCCCAGGATAAATTTTTCTGTTTCTAGTTGATAAATTTGTTGAGATTTTGGGGAGATTTGTCGGACGCGCTGCTCACGGCGCCATTTCCGTGACATCTTTGAGATCTGCCATTTTTTATAAACAGAAATAAAATATCTGTGTAATCTCAAAATATGTCCAAATTACTTAGTAATTTCAAAGAGAAACTATAGCTTTGCAGAGAAGAATTTATCAGGAACCACCTTAGCCAAGAGATCACTTTCTTGCAAAAGTATTTGGCTAAGACGCCAAAAAGTAGAAAAATGCGTAAAAAAGTTGGGGGTAAGTGAAAGGGACACTTAGCCCACTGAAAGCTCCCCTGTGGACAACGCTGGAATAATTTGTCCAACAAATGACACAGTATTGGATGATCAGTAAAAGTATAAAATATCTGTAAGTCCATAGTGACAATACATGAAGGATTCCACAAGTAGAAGAAAGAAGAATCTCCTCTAAATAATGTCCATAGATGCTCCTCTTCAAGGAGGTGGAGGATAACTCTACACCTGAGCTCACAACTTTCTTTCAAAGAGGACAGCATGCATGAGGGAAGAGGACACCTGCCCAGTGGAGAAATACCACCTCCAGCTGAACGGTCAAGGTTTCCAGCATCAGTAATAAGACATGCTGACAGCGTGTACTGTTCTCTCGTGTTGATGTGGTGAGGAGGACACTTCTTCTGTGTGATTTTCCTCCCAAAATCCTATCATCCAGACTTATCATAAATATATATATACACACACACATTAGGCAGTCATAAATCACAAACTCTCTTAACGGTAATCCTTAAAATTTCCAAGGTCTTTGAAAACAAGGAAAGCCTGAGACAGTGCCCAGAGATTAATGGATCATTGTGACTAAATGTAACAGAGCACCTGGATGGGAGCTTAGAAAAGAAAAAAATAAAAAAAGATATGGGTGAAAATGCATGAAACCGAAATAAAGTGTGGAATATAGTTCATAATGATGTATCAACGTTGCGTCATGAGTCGGGACACATATCATGGTCACATAGGACGGTAACAATAGGGGAAACTGGATGCAGGTGTGGAGAAACTCTGTACTAGTCACACATTATATAACAGGGACCAGCGAGCACGGAGACAGTGAGGCTAAAATCACGTGGAAGGGACTGAGAGTCTGAACAAGGAGGAGTCTGACCCTGGGTTCCCTTCCTCAGCTCACCCAGCTCTCTCCCCACCTCCATTGATGGTGGACACTTTTCTTTCAGAAAGGCTGAACCAGAAAGGTTGTGGACTTGGAACCCTGGGCTGGGCTAAGGTGTCAATGAGGCTCTGATCTGAAAACAGATGAATAAACGAAAACCTATAAAGGGGAAATCGCCAGATTCCTTCCTCTCCTCAGCCCTCAGGACCCTGGTGCCCCATCCACTGCTCTCCTGGTCGAACAGAGTCGGGGAAACAGACAACTGCTCTGTCGGCCACAACCAAAGGTCTTAATGCTTGCATTGGCAGAGTTTATGTTTCTGAAAGTGATGGGCAATCTTTTCAGCTTGGTGTGTCGAAATTTTCCAGAAAAACCGAGGATAACTTGGGTGGTGTGTCACTTCGAGAAAAATGGCCTAACCGGAAGTCCCAGAACTAGACGCTGTGTGCTGGAGTTCTGTTGTTTTGGCCTACAGACCTCCGGCACAGAGTATCTACACTACAGCAAATCCTCGGCTCCTGCACCTGGCAGTGAAGAAACCAAGGATGAAACGTCCTTCTCAGCATGCAGCCTCATACTTCTCTAGTATGCGACCGCATGCGGCCGCGAGTCATTGAAATGGCTACATGTGTCAGTGCTGACACGCGTGTCATAGGTTCACCATCATGGGACTAGGCCCAACATTTACTATGTAGACTGCTGATTTACAATCCAAGTGAAATTTATAGCCTTATCAAGTCTGATGTCAAACACACAGAGATTATCAAGGAGGAGTGGGACCTGAAGCTGGAATGGGGACACTTGGGTAAATTTTGATAATTGTAAATACCTGGAACTCCCATTTCTTTGCACTGTGTGCTGATGGAAGCCTCCTCCCTGGGCTAAAGATATTAGCCTGCAGGTGCAGAAGCCTCAGCTAATGGAGATGTAGGTGTTTCTGCAGACATATCTGGTTAGTGTCTCCTTGCTTCTAGATCATGGCTAGACAACAGTCTGAAAGACTGCAGGTCTCACCTTGAAGAGGTGCTGTGCATGTCAAAAGAATTGCAAGGTTTTTCAAATGTTGGTTCAATTTGTATATTGTTAAAAATCATCCTGAGAGAGTGTTAGAACAGAAAGGGGACAACAGAGCATTGCACTGGCCCAGTATATGGTCGTGTACGTAGAAACCAGTGATTCTGCTTTAATAATTTAGTTCAAGCTGCTAGGAGTGGTTTGGAAGGATGCTTGGTTGACTTAAACATTAATTTAGTGACAGGTTAAAGAAATTTGAGCTGTCAGGGTATCTGAAATTTACCTCAGAGTAAGGAATCCAAAGACATAAGAAGGGATGTTGGAATTGATTCATCACCTGTGAGCACAGAGGTTCACTCTGACTGACCCCTGCAAGGGCTCAGAGGACGATCTCTTCCCAGGCAAACAGATTAAGCAACTCATTAGTGAGGGGAGCCTCAAATGTGTGGGAAGTTCCATAGTGCTTGTCGTCTATAATCTGGGGACAGTGGAAATCCCACACTGATGTCCTTGAGGAAGTTGGACTATCAAATGCCAAATGGCAATATTTAATGGCCCAGATAATGTAATACTCTAATAAGTTTAATTATTGAGTCAATAAATTAATGAGTCTAATAAATGCAATTATTGTTAAGTTGGACATGATCATTGTAATAGACCTCAGGGTTGGTGTGGTCATCAGAATGGCTGTCACCTCAGAGGTCTTTGGCAACTTTGAATTGACTATGGTGTCGTCAGAAAGGAAACAGGAAGCTCCCATAGGCTGTGTCTCCATCCGGGGGCTTCGTGGCATCTCCTCCGTCCAGTCCTCTCTCATCTCCACTGCTCCTCTGTCTCTGCCGGAAGCCTGGCCCCTGTCCATCCTAATGTCTCATGAGTCACTCTCTCCTTCAACCTCTTGGCAGGGACCCCACTCCTGGAACCTCCATCACCCGATGAGTCAAACAGAATGGAAACCATCTTCTTCCTCACTTTCCACCTCCAAGCACCTGCTCCTCACGCTTCCTCTCCCAGGTGTTCAAAAACTAACTTCCGGTTGATGTCTTTGTCAATGCCTGAATTCCCACCCTTTCACCTCAATCACTGACACTTCAGTTATTGCGTCATATCTGAAATGGCCTGTGGATTTCCAGCTTCTCCGTCTCTCCTCCACGCCTTCATTCTACATTCTTCAACGCTCCCCTGCAGCTGTAAAGACAGGGTCAAATTTTCTTTCAGGTCTAAAGTCCTCCATCCATGGGCCACACTTCCTCTGCCTTCATCTCTCATCACAACCCACCCCTCACCTGATGGAAGTCGTGGTTCTGACATGGTGCCCTTGCATGTGCTGTCCCCTTCTTATCAGAACACATGTGCCACTGTCTCCTGTAACTCTCCCTGGCTGAGTCATCCTCATTTTTTAAAGACTCCGCTCATAGTCATCTCCCTGGGAAGACATTCCAGATGCACCCAACTTGTTTAAGATATCCGTGTCTGTGTGTGTCTTAGCTGAAGAATCCACACCCCCAGTCACCTCTACAGTTCCCAGCACAAGGCGGGTGGTCAGCAGGTGTTGGCAAAGTAAATGAACCAGTGAATAAAGAACAGGGCATCACGTGGACTCGGCCTTCAGAATTAATTCAGAGTAGACACGCTACACGTGAACTCTTCAGTGTACTTAGCGCGGGGCCGCTACATGGAAGGAGAAAGCCTCGGCTCACTTGTTCTCTCCCAACAGAAGCTCCCCCAGGAGCCACCCTGGCATGTGGAGTGTGCACTTCTTCTTCCTCCGCAGGCTGACGCTCACGCTGGAGTCACAAAGCTGTGCATGTCACCGTGCCACTGACCTGTAGAGAGAACAGGAATGTTTGTTCTGGGAAAAAAGCCTCAAGCTCCCTGTGCAAGAAAAGAAAAACTTCCATTTCACCAGGACACCCCAACTGCACTGCTCATGAAAGTACTCTGTTGGCCCTGGACAGTGCCTTAGTGCAGTGGTCCCCAACCCCCGGGCTGCGGACCGGTACCGGTCCATGGGCCATTTGGTACCGGTCCGCAGAGGAAGAATAAATAACTTATATTATTTCTGTTTTATTTATATTTAAGTCTGAATGATGTTTTATTTTTAAAAAATTCCCTCTGTTACATTTCTTCCATTACAGATTCCCTCTGTTACATTCGTCTAAGACTCACTCTTGAGGCTTGTCTCGGTCACGTGATACATTTATCTGTCCCACCCTAAAGACCGGTCTGTGAAAATGTTTTCTGACATTAAACCAGTCCGTGGCCCAAAAAAGGTTGGGGATCACTGGCTTAGTGGATAGAGTGTTGGCCCAGTGTATGGACATCCCAGGTTTGATCCCCAGTCAAGGAGGAACACAGGGAAAGTGACCATCTGCTTCTTTTACTCTTCCCCTCCTGCAGCCAGTTGCTCAATTGGTTTGAGGGTCGGCCCTGGTGCTGAGGTTAGCTCTGTTGGAGCACATCAGTCTCAGGAGCTATAAATAGCTCAGCACTAAAGCATCAGCTCTGATGAGGTTGCCAAGTTGATCTCGGTTGGGGTGCATGCGGGAATCTACCTAAGTATCTCGTGTCCTCTGGAAGGAAGAAAGGAAAGAAAGAAGGAAGAAAGGACCTCAGTATCTCCTATCCTCTGAAAGGAAGGAAGAAAGGAAAGAGGGAAGGAAGGAGAAAAGGAAGGAAGGAAGGAAGGGAGGAAGGAAAGAATGAAGAAAGAAAGAAAGATAAAAAGAAAGAAAGAAGGAAAGAAAGAAAGAAAGAAAGAAAGGAAGAAGAGAGAAGAAAGAAAGAAAGAAAGAAAGAAAGAAAGAAAGAAAGAAAGAAAGAAAGAAAGAAAGAAAGAAAGAAAGAAGAGAGAAGAAAGAAAGCAAAAAAGAAACCTCTAGGTTGGTACAATGCCATTCACACAGGGACTCGGTCCTGTGCGCTCTGCTGGAAAAGTGTTCACGGTAAAGCCTGGGGTGAGGAAGGACACTCAGAACACGGGGACCCTGGTGGCCCCTGCAAGAGCAGGTGGAGGGCTGGCGCAGAGAGGGGGACCGATAGTCTCACTCATCACTCAGATCCCTTTGAATTTTCTATTTTGTTCAAGAATTACTTTTAACTTTAAAACATAAAAATTTTAGAAGGCAGGTTTCAGGAAACTTTGTGTCACCTATTTCTCCAAGAGGACAAGAGTCATTATAGGACATGATTAAATCCTACTGACTTCAGGAAATAAATCTGTCTTTCAGCTGAACTCTGACAAGCCCCTTCCCTCGTGGCCGTCTGTGCTCCCTTCACAGAGCCTGAGTCACTGTCCCCTCTCCAAGAGCCTATCCATCCAGAACATGAAAACCTTCCCCAAAAGGTAGTGATGACCTTTCACTGGCAGAAGAGACAATCAACTACATTGGGGCGAAAGTCCGTTGTAAATGGTGGGGGCCTCCAGAGATGAGCAGGGCCCCGTGTCAGACACAGAAATGTTGTTCCCTGTACTCACTGAATGACAGCTCTAGTCCTTGTCCTCTTTGAACACTAGAAGGTAAAAACCCAAGCAGATGGCACACAGAACACACACCAGGTCCTCATCATCACTATCAACATGAAACAAGTGTGGACACTGAGTCCTCGGACGAGTGCTGCCACGAACGGGCAGGGACAGGAGCATCAAAGAGGCTGAAAGCCCTGGTGGCCCTGGCCCCAGGCCAGCCAGAGGCCCCGCTGCCCTCACTGTGCTGTGGTTGCTGAGCCCCGCCCACCCCACTATAAGTGCAGGCTGGCTCTGCCCTCCCCACCACTCACTCTGTCCTCCCACCCGACCCGCACCTGCAGGCGACTCTCAGTAGTGAGGACCCTCACCCTCCTCGCTGCCCTGATCCTCCTGGCCTTCCAGGCCCAGGCTGAGCCCCTGCGGAAGACAGCTGACCAGGTGCCGGCCCAGGACCAGCCTGAGTCCGAGGACCAGGACATGGCCATCTCCTTCATAGAAGAGGAACACGTCACTCAAGAAGCTTCAGGTGACACCTGCCCCCGTGTTACAGGGTCTGACCCCATCAGAGGGCCTGAAGAGGGGCATGGAGTTTGGACTCACAGTTGGGGGTAGAATGAGAGGTGTGAGAATCAGGCATCACGAGGGGAGAGGAGGATGGGGGTGGGGCAGAGAATGAGCACGTGCTCTTTCACCCTAATGAAGCAGGTATTGTCTGTGGCAATAGACAGGTTACTCTCAGTGTCTGTCCCTGATACTGGCTGTGTCTCTGCTCCCTGTGCCCGTCCCCACTGTGTCTGACCGTTTGCAGGCCTTGAGAGAGGAGCCAGGTGCACGCGCTGACCCAGCCGATTCTGCAGGGTTAATGGATCTTATGCTGGAAGATGCACTAGCTTTGGTAACAAATACAGGCTTTGCTGTCACAATACTTTGTGAACGGAGACCACAGCTCTGCGACGTTCCTCTGAAGACCTGACACAGCGTTTATCTGTGCACCTGCACCTTCTCTTCTCTCTCTCCATAATAAACTTCAAGCATAAACTCACTGTTTAGCATTTTTTCTCTTTTCATTATTCCTTTTATTTATTGATTTTAATTTATTGTGTTTACATAGATTCTAGTGTTGCCCTGAATGCATCCCCCCTCCCCCGTATTCCCCAAAACATTTTCCTTGCCCCCTGCCCACAGTACCCTCCCCCCTCCCCTTCAGGATTATCCCATCCTCTCATCCCCTTTCCCTCTGTCCTCTTTTCCTCTGGTCCCTTTGATCTCTCCTCTGTCTCAATTCCTTTACTCAGTTCACGCTGTTCATTGGATTCCTCAAATGAGTGAGGTCATATGATATTTTTCTTTCTCTGCCTGGCTAATTTCACTTAACATAATAGTTTCCAGGTCCATCCATGTTGTTGCAAAAGGTAAGATTTTTTTCTTTTACATGGCCCAATATTATTTCATTGTTTTTATGTACCATGCTTTTTAATCCATTCATCCAGTGATGGACACTTTGGCTGTTTCCCGATCTTGGCTATTGTAAACACATGCCATAAACATGGGGGCACATTTCTTTTTTTGAATCAGTGATATGGTGTTCTTTGGTTATATTTCTAAAAGTGAGATGGCTGTGTCAAAAGGCAGTTCCATTTTTCATTTTTTGAGGAATCTCCATACTGTTTTCCACAGTGGCTGCACCAGTCTGCATTCCCACCAGCAGTGCAGGAGGGTTCCCTTTTCTCCACACCCTTCCCAGCACTAATTATGTGCTGTTTTGTTAATAAGCACCATTCTGACTGGTGTGAGGTGATATCAAATTGTGGTTTTAATTTTGCATTTCTCTAATGATTAGTGATGTTGACAATTTTTTCATCTGCCTTTTGGCCCTCTGTATGTCCTCTTTGCAGAAGTGTCTATTCATTCTTTTTCTCATTTTTTTAATTGAATTGTTTATCTTCCTGGTGTTGAGTTCTACAAGTTCAGTATAAATTTTGGTTTTTAACCCCTTATCAGATGTATTGCTGAATATGTTCTCCCATTGTGTGGTTTGTATTTTTATTCTGTTCATATTGTCTTTAGCTGTGCAAAAGATTTTTAGTTTGATATAGTCCCATTTGTTTATTCTGTCTTTTATTTCCCTTGCCTGTGCAGATAAATCAGCAAATATATTGTTGAGAGAGATGTTGGAGAGCTTACTGCCTATATTTTCTTCTAAGGTGTTTATGGTTTCATGACTTACATTTAAATCTTTTATCCATTTTAAGTTTATTTTTGTGAGTAGTGTGAATTGGTGGTCAAGTTTCATTCCTGTTCAATTTTCCCAACACCATTTGTTAAAGAGACTGTCATTACTCCATTGTATGCTCCTACCTCCTTTGTCAAATATTAATTGTCCATAAAGGTGTGGGTTTATTTCTGAGTTCTCTGTTCTGTTCCAATGATTAAATGCCTGTTCCTATGCCAGTATGAGGCTGTTTTGAGTACAATGGCCTTATAATATAACTTGATATCCGGAAGTGTGATACCACCCACTTTATTCTTCTTTTTCAATATTGCTGAGGCTATTCATGTTCTTTTTTGGTTCTATATAAATTTTTGGAATATGTGTTCTATATCTTTGAAGTATGTCATTGGTATTTTAATTAGTATTGCATTGAATTTATAAATTGCTTTGGGTAATATAGACATTTTAATGATGTTTATTCTTTCTGTTCATGAACATGGTATATGCTTTCACTTGTTTGTTTCTTCCTTGATTTCTTTTATCAATGTTTTATAATTTTCTAAGTACAAGTCTTTAATCTCCTTGGTTAAATTTACTCTAGGTACTTTATTTTGTTTATTGCATTAGTAAAGGTGATTGATTCCTTAATTTTATTTTCTGACCATTCATTGTTGGTGTGTAAAAATGCCTCTGATTTCTGAGCATTTATTTTATATCCTGCCGCCTTGCTGATTTTATTTATCAGGTCCAGTAGTTTTTTGACTTCAACTTTATTGTTTTCTATATACACTATCATATCGTCAGCAAGTAATGATAGTTTTACTTCTTCTTTTCAAATTTGGATGCTTTTTATTTTTTCTTCTTGTCTGATTGCTGTGGCTAGCACTTCCAGAACTATGTTGAATAAGAGTGGTGAAAGAAGGCACTCCTGCCTTGTTTCTGACCTTAAGGGGATTGCTTTTAACTTTTGTCCATTGAGCATGTTATGGGCTGTTGGTCTGTCATAAATGACCTTCATCATGTTGAGATATGTTCCATGTATTCCCACTTTGCTGAGGGAATCATAAATGGGTGCTGGATTTTATCAAATGCTTTTTCTATATTTATATTATCTTGTGGTTTTTTTCCTTCCTTTTGTTTATGTGATGAATCACATTGGTTCATTTGCAAATATTGTACCAACCTTGCCCCCCTAGAATAAATCCCACTTGATCATGATGTATGATTTTTTTCATCTATTGCTGGATTTGGTCTGTTAATATTTTGTTGAGAATTTTAGCATCTAAATTCATCAGGGATATTGGCCTATAGTTTTCTTTCTTTGTGTTGTCTTTGCCTGGTTTTGAAATCAGAATTATGCTCGCCTCATAAAAGAAGCTTGGAAGTCTTTCCTCCTTTTGAATTTTTTGAGAAAAATAGGAGTTAGTTCTGTTTTGAATGTTTGGTAGAATTGGCCTATGAAGCCATCTGGCTCAGGGCTTTTGTTTGTTGAGAGTTTTTTTATAGCTGTTTAAATCACATTTGGTGTAATCGGTCTGTTTAGGTAATCTGATTCTTCCAGATTGATTTTTGAGAGGTTATATGTTTTAAGAAAATTATTCATTTCACCTAGGTTGTCTAATTTTTTTGGCATACTTTTCTTCACAGTATTTTCTTAAAATCCACTGTATTTCTGTTGTGTCAGCTGTTATTTCTTTTTTTTTTTTTTGCCAATTTAGATTTTATTTTATTTATTTTATTTTATAAATAAATTTTTATTTTAATGGGGAGACATCAATAAATCAGGGTACATATATTCAAAGAAAACATTTCCAGATTATCTTGTCATTTAGTTCTGTTGCATACCCATCACCCAAAGAGAGATCGTCCTCCGTCACCCTCTATCCAGTTTTCTTTGTACCCCTCCCCCTCCCCCCCCTCCCTCCGTCCCTCCCCCCACCCCTATAACCACCACACTCCTGTCCATGTCTCTTAGTCTCGTTTTTATGTCCCACCAATATATGGAATCTTGCAGTTCTTGTTTTTTTCTGATTCACTTATTTCACTCCACATAATGTTATCAAGATTACACCATTCTGCTGTAAGTGATCTGATGTCATCATTTCTTCTAGCTGAATAGTATACCATGGTGTATATGTATCCCATCTTCTTTATCCAGTCTTCTATTTTTTTACAGTGATTAAAAGCCTTTAAGCGAACTCTTGGCCAATACAGCAAGAATCCATAAAAGAGTAGGGTCCTTAACATGTTCATCAAGTCCAAGTTGGCCCCATGACCATGCCAAATCCCTGAAAAATGCAACCCAACCACAGTTCAGTCTGTTAGGAGCTGTCACAGGGAGCAGGAGTCCAGGAAAAGTCCACATCCAGGAAAAATCCGCATGGCACTGGAATTGTTGTCACCATTCTATACTTTGCAGCTCATGTCCAAGTACCAATGACCGCCGCTTCTAGCTGGTAATGATTCAGGTAGACTGGAAAAGCCATTTGCAGCATGCGTGGATATGGAGCTTCTGTTCTCCTCTGCCTGGAGAGATGAGACCAGGTTGCTTTTCCCTGGAGCTCTGCGACTGTGGCATGGTAAAGAGAACCTTGGGATACACTAAGCTGGGTGGCAAAGGTAGATTCATAATAGAAGTTGGCAAAAGGGGGAAAGAGAGCTCTAAATTAGGAGTAGGTCCCAGCCTGAAATATGAGTGGGGCATTGAGGTAGGAGGGATAAAGGAAACACTATATATTAAGCAAAGCAGCAGAAAATAGAACTATCAACACCCACAACAGAGATCTTTGAGGGAAGAATAAAAAACCTGACTATTCAGGCAAAACATAGTTAAGTGACCCTTGTGCAAATGAGATCAGTTTACCTGCTTCTTGGAAGAAATACCCTAGGCTCATCCACAGTGTCATAGATGGGGCCAATGGCCCTGGGCACCTTCAGCCTTCAGTGGCAAACCCCAGCTTTCTGGGCAAGGTTAGGTCATAGGTGGCTGGAGCAGGGCTGGAAGAGAATAAACCCTCCCTTAGAGGAGCGAGGGGGAAGCCTACCTTTTAGTGTCCCTGTTTCCTCACAGCAGAGGCATGTAGGCCTGGCAGGCTTTAGCTCAATGACCTTCCTTTCCACTATTGAAGCAGGATCCAGATGGCATCCTATGAGACCCCTTTGGGGCATTGGAGCCTTTAAGGGTGTTTCCTAAAAGCTGGTAGTTCCCCTGATCTCTATTGGGCTTTTTCTGCCTCTAGGTATCTTAAAAGCCATGATCAGAAGATCTCGCTGAGGGGTTTGAGGATCCCCATCTGACTATATAAATCTTTTCCATATAACTGGAACTATTTGGAAAAAGACAAAACAGTGTTATTAGCTGGATCTAATAAAGAAGGTAGTAGTTTGCAGGAGAAAAAGATTTGGTGTCTCCTGTTCATCAGCATTCAAAAAACATGTAAATTTTTTTTTTAAGTAAAAAGTATGATATGGTAGACCTGTAGGAGCTCCAGGATATGACTAATCCCTTAAAAATTTTTTTTCAGCCCTGGCCAGTTGGCTCAGTGGTAGAGCGTTGGCCTGGCGTGCAGGAGTCCTGGGTTCGATTCCTGGCCAGGGCACACAGGAGAAGCGCCCATCTGCTTCTCCACTCCTCCACCTCTTCTTCCTCTCTGTCTCTCTCTTCCCCTCCCACAGCCAAGGCTCCATTGGAGCAAAGATAGCCCGGGCGCTGGGGATGGCTCTGTGGCCTCTGCCTCAGGTGCTAGAATGGCTCTGGATGCAACAGAGTGACGCCCCAAAGGGGCAGAAAATCGCCCCCTGGTGGGCATGCCAGGTGGATCCTGGTCGGGCGCATGTGGGAGTCTGTCTGACTGCCTCCCGGTTTCCAGCTTTGGAAAAAAAAAAAAAAAAAAAAACTAAAAAAAAAATAAAATAAATATAAAAAAATTAATTTTTTAAATTGACCTTAAAATGTTTGCTGAGTACACTTTAATAATACCTTAACTTTAAAGATTGTAAGCATGACAAAATACAGTGAATGCTTTTGCTCCATATGCAGGAGCATTTTCAGTTTAGCCAGTTTAGGAAATCCAATAATAGAACAATGCATACAGACCATGAGCTATAACATGCTTAGCAGCCTCTCCTGTTCTGACAGAGGTTACTATAGATCCAGAATATGTATCCACTGTAGTGTGGACATACGACTGTTTGCCAAATGAAGGTATATGAGTAACATCCATCTGCCAAAGTTGTCCTGGTAGGGGTCCTTGAGGGTTAACTCCAAATGAGGGGGCAGTATAGGGCCCCTTGGACAGGATTTCCCAATCTGCCATGCTACTTCCCGAGAAAGTTGAAACTGTTTACACCGGGCTGCAGCGTTCTGGTGATAAATAGTATGAGACTGACTTGCTTGGTCTGTCAAGGTTGCTCTATATAATTTTCTTTTGGGTAGCTTGATCAACAAGGGCATTCCTAGGCCCTGGCCAGTTGGCTCAGTGGTAGAGCCTTGGCCTGGTGTGCAGGATTCCCGGGTTCGATTCCCAGTCCGAGCACACAGAAGAAGCGCCCATCTATTTCTCCATCCCTCCCCCTCTCCTTCCTCTCTGTCTCTCTCTTCCCCTCCCGCAGCCAAGGCTCCACCGGAGAAAAGCCACCCCGGGCACTAAGGATGGCCCCATGGCCTCTGCCTCAGTCGCTAGAATGGCTCTGGTTGCAACAGAGCAACATCCCAGATGGGCAGAGCATTTCCCCCTGGTAGGCATGCCAGGTGGATCCTGGTCAGGTGCATGCGGGAGTCTGTCTGACTGCCTCCCCATTTCCATCTTCAGAAAAATACAAAAAATAAATAAATAAAAGAAAAAATACAACAATAAAAATAATAAAGAAAAGAAACGAGGAAAAAAAAAGAAAAAAAAAGGGCATTCCCTTGTGCTAAAGCTCCAGGAAGCATGAAGTGAGCTTGAGTATGTCCTATGAAACATGGAGCTCTATGTTGACATATATAAGTCTTTGAAGAAGGAGGAACTGTTGAAATAGTTCATCAGCATTTGCCCCTAAGACAGCAGTCTTTATAGTGGAAACACCATAAGTAAATATTTGCTGTCTGTCTATACATTAAAGGGGGAATATGGCAAATGCTGAAAAGCCATGATCTTTGTGCCCCTCCCCTTCCCCAACCCCCTCCCTCTCCCCCCCCCACCCTGTAACCCCAACACTGTTGTCCATGTCTCTGAGTCTCATCTTTATGTCTCACCTATGTATGGAATCCTATAGTTCTTAGTTTTTTCTGATTTACTTCTTTCACTCAGTATAGTGTTATCAAGGCCCATCCATGTTGTTGTAAAAGATCTTATGTTATCATTTCTTATGGCTGAGTAGTATTCCATACTATATATATACCAAAGCTTTTTAATCCACTCGTCTTCTGATGGACACTTGGGCTGTTTCCAGATCTTTGCTATTCTGAACAATGCTGCCATAAACATGGGGGTGCATTTCTTCTTTTGAAACAGTGCTATGGTGTTCTTGGGGTATATTCCTAACAGTGGTATAGCTGGGTCAAAAGGCAGTTCGATTTTTAATTTCTTGAGGAATCTCCATACTGTTTACTTTTTTTGTTTTTTGTTTTTTTTGTGTGTGTTTTTCTGAAGCTGGAAACAGGGAGAGACAGTCAGACAGACTCCCGCATGCACCCGACCGGGATCCACCTGGCACGCCCACCAGGGGGCGACGCTCGGCCCACCAGGGGGCAGTGCTGTGCCCCTCCGGGGCGTCACTCTGCCACGACCAGAGCCACTCTAGCGCCTGGGGCAGAGGCCAAGGAGCCATCCCCAGCGCCCGGGCCATCTCCGCTCCAATGGAGCCTTGGCTGCGGGAGGGGAAGAGAGAGACAGAGAGGAAGGAGGGGGGGGGTGGAGAAGCAAATGGGCGCTTCTCCTATGTGCCCTGGCCGGGAATCGAACCCGGGTCCCCCGCACGCCAGGCCGACACTCTACCGCTGAGCCAACCGGCCAGGGCTCTCCATACTGTTTTCTACAGTGGTTGCACCAGTCTGCATTCCCACCAGCAGTGCAGGAGGGTTCCCTTTTCTTCACATCCTCGCCAGCACTTATTCTGTGTTGTTTCATTGATGAGTGCCATTTTGACTGGTGTGAGGTGATATCTCATTGTGGTTTTAATTTGCATTTCTCTAATCATTAGTGAAGTTGAACATTTTTTCATATGCCTATTGGCCATCTGGATGTCCTCTTTGGAGAAGTGTCTATTCATTTCTTTTGCCCATTTTTTGATTGGATTGTTTGTCTTCCTGGTATTAAGTTTTACAAGTTCTTTATAAATTTTGGTTATTAACCCCTTATCAGACGCAATGTCAAATATATTCTCCCATGGTGTAGTTTGTCTTTTTATTCTGTTCTTATTGTCTTTAGCTGTGCAGAAGCTTTTTAGTTTGATAAAGTCCACTTGTTTATCCTGTCTTTTATTTCACTTGTCTGTGGAGACAAATCAGCAAATATATTGCTGCGAGAGATGTCAGAGAGCTTACTGCCTATGTTTTCTTCTAAGATGCTTATGGTTTCATGGCTTACACTTAAGTCTTTTATCCATTTTGAGTTTATTTTTGTGAATGGTGTAAGTTGGTGGTCTATTTTCATTTTTTTGCAGGTAGCTGTCCAATTTTCCCAACACTATTTGTTGAAGAGGCTGTCTTTACTCCATTGTATTTCCTTACCTCCTTTGTCAAATATGAGTTGTCCATAGAGCTGTGGGCTTATTTCTGGTTTCTCTGTTCTGTTTCATTGATCTATGTGCCTGTTCTTATGCCAGTACCATGCTGTTTTGAGTACAATGGCCTTATAATATAACTTGATATCCGGAAGTGTGATCCCTCCTGCTTTATTCTTCCTTTTCAAGATTGCTGAGGCTATTTGTGTTCTCTTTTGGTTCCATATACATTTTTGGAATATGTGTTCTATATCTTTGAAGTAAGTCATTGGTATTTTAATCGGTACTGCATTGAATTTATAAATTGCTTTGGGTAATATAAACATTTTAATGATGTTTATTCTTCCTAACCATGAGCACAGTATATGCCTCCACTTATTCATATCTTCCCTGATTTCTTTTATCAATGTTTTATAATTTTCCGAGTACAAGTCTTTAATCTCCTTGGTTAGACTTATCCTAGGTACTTTATTTTTTTGGTTGCAATGGTAAAGGGGATTGATTCCTTGATTTCTCTTTCTGACAGTTCATTATTAGTGTATAAAAATGCCTCTGATTTCTGACTATTGATTTTATATCCTGCCACCTTGCCGAATTCATTTATCAGGTCTAGTAGTTTTTTGACTGAGATTTTAGGGTTTTCTTTATACAATATCATGTCATCTGCAAATAATGACAGTTTTACTTCTTTTTTTCTAATTTGGATGCCTTTTATTTCTTCTTTTTATCTGATTGCTGTGGCTAGGACTTCCAGAACAATATTGAATAAGAGTGGTGAAAGGGGGCACCCCTGCCTTGTTCCTGATCTTAAGGGTATTGCTTTTAATTTTTGCCCATTGAGTATGATGTTGGCTGTGGGTTTGTCATAGATGGCCTTTATCATGTTGAGGTATGTTCCCTGTATTCATGAGAGTTTTGATCATGAATGGGTGCTGGATTTTATCAAATGCTTTTTCTGCATCTATTGAAATTATCATGTGGTTTTTCTCCTTTCTTTTGTTTATGTGATGAATCACATTGATTGATTTGCAAATATTGTACCAGCCTTCCCTCCCAAGAATAAATCTCACCTGATCATGTTGTATGATTTTTTGCATATATTGCTGGATCCGGTTTGCTAATATTTTGTTGAGGATTTTTGCATCTAAGTTCATCAGGGATATTGGCCTATAATTTTCTTTTTTTGTGTTGTCTTTGCCTGGTTTTGGAATTAGAATTATGCTCGCCTCATAAAAGGAGTTTGGAAATCTTCCTTCCTCTTGAATTTTTTGAAATAGCTTGGGAAGGATAGGAGTTAGTTCTTCTTTGAATATTTGGTAGAATTCTGTTGTGAAGCCATCAGGCCCAGGACTTTTCTTTTTTGGGAGTTTTTTTTTTTTTTTTTTTGTATTTTTCTGAAGCTGGAAATGGGGAGAGACAGTCAGACAGACTCCCGCATGCGCCCGACTGGGATCCACCTGGCACGCCCACCAGGGGCGACACTCTGCCCACCAGGGGGCGATGCTCTGCCCCTCTTGGGCGTTGCTCTGCCGAGACCAGAGCCACTCTAGCGCCTGCGGCAGAGGCCAAGGACCCATCCCCAGCGCCCAGGCCATCTTTGCTCCAATGGAGCCTTGGCTGCGGGAGGGAAAGAGAGACAGAGAGGAAGGAGAGGGGGGTGGAGAAGCAAATGGGCTCTTCTCCTATGTGCCCTGGCCGGGAATTGAACCCGGGTCCCCCGCATGCCAGGCCGATGCTCTACTGCTGAGCCAACCAGCCAGGGCCTTTTGGGAGTTTTTTGATAGCTGTTTCAATCTCATTTGTTGTAATTGGTCTGTTTAGGTTTTCTGATTCTTCCAGATTGATTTTTGGAAGATTATATGATTTAAGGAATTTGTCCATTTCATCTAGGTTTTCTCGTTTTTTGGCGTACAGTTCTTCATAGTATTTTCTTACAATATTTTGTATTTCTGTTGTGTCAGTTGTTATTTCTCCACTCTCATTTCTAATTTTATTTATTTGAGTCCTCTCTCTTTTTTTCTTGGTGAGTCTCATTAAAGGTTCATCGATCTTGTTTACCTTTTCAAAGAACCAGCTCCTGGTTTCATTGATCCTCTGTATTGTTTCTTTAGCCTCTATGTCATTTATTTCTGCTGTGATCTTTATTTCCTTCCTTCTACTAGCTCTGGGCTTTACTTGCTGTTCTTTTTCTAGTTCTTTTAGATGCAGGGTTAAGTTGTTTATTTGAGCTTTTTCTAGCTTCTTGAGGTATGCCTGTAATGCTATAAACTTCCCTCTCAGGACTGCTTTTGCAGTTGTCCCATAAATTTTGAGTTGATGTATGCTCATTATCGTTTGTTTCTAGAAATTTTTAAATTTCTTTTTTGATCTCAATGTTGACCCATTCATTATTTAATAACATGCTATTTAGTTTCCAAGTGTTTGAATGTTTTTCAATTTTTCTATTGTGGTTGATTTCTAGTTTAATGCCATTGTGATCAGAGAAAGTGCTCGATATGATTTCAATCTTCTTAAATTTGTTGAGCCCGCTTTTGTGCCCTAACATGTGGTCTATTCTAAAGAATGTACCATGAGCGCTTGAAAAGGATGTATATTCTGCTGTTTTAGGGTGAAAGGTTCTGAAGATATCTATTAAATCGAGTTGATCTAATATGTCCTTTAAGTGTGCTGTTTCTTTCTTAATTTTCTTTCTTGAGGATCTATTTAATGATGTTAATGGGGTTTTGAAATCCCCTACTATTATAGTATTGCTGTTGATCTCACCCTTTAAGTCTATCAAAGTCTGCTTTATATATTTAGGTGCTCCTATATTAGGTGCGTAGATATTTATAATGGTTATATCTTCCTTTTGGATTGCTCCCTTTATCATTATGTAGTGACCTTCTTTAACTCTAACTATGGTATTTGTTTTAAAGTCCATTTTGTCTGATATAAGTATTGCTACTCCTGCTTTTTTTTCATTTCCATTTGCGTGAAATAGTTTTTTCCATCCTTTTATCTTCAGTCTGTGTGCATCTTTTGATTTAAGGTGTGTCGCCTGTAGACAGCATATGTATGGGTCCTGTTTTCTTATCCATGCAGCTACCCTATGTCTCTTGATCAGATCATTTTATCCATTAACATTTAAGGTTATTACTGATATGTAATTGTTTATTGCCATTTTTTTCTTTAAAACTGTTTTCCTCTTTTGCTATATTCTTTTTTTCCTTTGATCTGTTTACAACAGGTCCCTTAGCATTTCTTGCAGCCTTGGTTTGGTTGCAGTGAATTCCTTGAGTTTTTTTTGTTTGTAAAGCTTTTTTTTCTCCTTCAATTTTAAATGATAGCCTTGCTGGATAAAGTAGTCTTGGTTGTAGGTTCTTGTTCTGCATTACTTTGAATATTTCTTGCCATTCCCTTCTGGCCTCCAGTGTTTCTGTTGAGAAGTCAGAAGTCATCCTTATGGGGCTCCTTTGTAGGTGATAGTCTTTTTTTCTCTAGCAGCTTTTAATATCTTCTCTTTATCATTTATCTTTGGTATTTTAATTATGATGTGTCTTGGTGTTGGTTTCTTTGGGTTTCTCCTTAATGGAGTTCTCTGTGCTTCCTGAACATGTGAAATGTTTTCCTGCCTTAATTGGGGGAAGTTTTCCACTATAATATGTTTGAACAGAGTCTCTATTCCTTGTTCTTTCTCTTCTTCTTCAGGAACCCCTATGATGCGGATGTTATTTCTCTTCATATTGTCACAGAGCTCTCTTAGAGTTTCCTCAGCCCTTTTGAGTCTCTTTTCTTTTTTCTGCTCTGCTTCTGTGCCTTTGTTTATCGTGTCCTCTAACTCTCTGATTTGATTTTTTGCTTCATCCATCCTGCTTTTAATTCCTTTCACTGTATTCTTTATTTCAGATATTGTATTTGTCATTTCTGACTGATTCTTTTTTATTATTTCAATGTCCTTTTTTATATTTGTTATCTCTTTATTTAGGTTTTCGTAATGGCCATCTATGGTTGTTCTAATATCTTTGAGCATCCTAACAATTGTTATTTTAAACTCTGCATCTGGTAATTTGGTTATATCTGATTCACTTAGGTCCTTTTCTGGGGATTTCTCTTGGTTTATTTGTGTTGTATTTCTCTGCCTCCACATTTTCTCTTCACAAGAGTGGCTGTGATCACGCGCTCCGGTGTACAAGCGTTGGGGGCCTTGGCCTTTGCCCCGCCCCTGTTTGTGATGTTATGCTCGGTCCTGAGGGCACTGGCGAGCACCTTTGCTCACCTGCGGGTCTCCACCTGTTTCCAGGCTTTTGCCCTGCCCTTGCAGGAGGAGCCCATTCGAGGGACAGCTGCTAGCCTTGGCTCTACCGCCAGGCAGGACTGCATGCCCAAGCTCAGCTCGGTAGCAGAACTCTGCCTCTTCTGGGCTTTTGGCTCCACCCCTGTGGGAGGAGCCGGCTACCAAGTCAGACTTCAAGCCTGGGTTGCAAGGGCGGGGCAAGGCTGTGCTCCTGTGCCCTTGCTCAGCGGCTGGTCTCCACCCTTTCCAGGGTTCCCGCCCTTCTCCTGCAGGCTGGATTACAGGCTGCCAGCAGCTGAGTTTGACCGCTTTTGCACGCCCCCTTCTCCCCAGCTGGGCAAGATTGAGCTCACACCTGAGCCCAGTGGTGGCCAGCTGGCTTTCTCCCCTGCCGGCAGAACTGCACTTTTGTCTCCTGCTGCTGCCCACCCTCCGTCGAGCCCTCAGCCGAGTGGATGGGGGCATTGCAGCTCGGACCCTAAGACTCACCACTGTAGTTGCAAAAGCTCCCTCCTTCTTCTATGCGACTCTGCTCTGAGTGCCGTGGGGGAACTTGTTTGGCTGCTCTCCTGCTTCCCTTTGCTGGTATTGTTGTTTCTGGGGGAAATATTCACTTCAGCTTTGGGGAGTGACTCGTCCCAGGGGTTAGGATGACTATCTCCCAAAATGTTTCTCCCTGTGCCTCTTAGATTACACTCTCTTCCTGTTACTCTGGTCCTCTCCTCTCTCCCCATCCCCAGGAGCCCCGGGTGAGTGGTTGTGAGACAGTTCTGTGTGGTCCCTTTAAGAAGGATCCTGGGTCTGAGAAATCAGACTCTTTCTCACAAACAGTATCCTGACTTGTTTCCAGCTAAATACTGTCCTTATGCCTCTTCTGGGCTCTGGGGCTGCAGGCTGGGGCTTTGTTCCTGGGGCTCAGGACCCTTCACCCTATGCTAAACTCACTTCCTACCATGCGAGTCTCTCCCTGCTGCCGTTCGCTCCGGGGAGCTGGGCCGCCCTCTCCGCGTTTCTGCTTTTCCTACCAGTCTCGGTGTGGCTTCTTCAGTGTTCCTTGGTTGAAGAGTCCTCTTAGTTTAGTCCAAAGTTGGTTTTTCCAGATGCTAGTTCTTAAAATTAGTTTGTAATCCACTTTGGTTCTGGGAGGTAGATGTTGGTATGTCCGCCTATTCCAGTGCCATCTTGTCTCGCCCTCAGCTGTTATTTCTTACTCTCTTTTCTAATTTTATTTATTTGAGTCCTCTCTCTTTTTTTCTTGTTGAGTCTGGTTAAAGGTTCATCAATCTTGTTTACCTTTTCAAAAAAGCAGGTCTTGGTTTTATTGATCTTCTGCATTGTTTCTTTAGCCTCTATGTCATTTATTTCTGCTCTTATCTTTATTATTTTTTTTCTTGTACTTCCTCTGGGCTTTACTTGCTGTTCTTTTGCTAGTTCTTTTATATATATATATAAAAATTATATATATATAATTTTTACTTATTTTATTTTATTTATTTATTTATTTATTTTTTTCATTTTTCCAAAGCTGGAAATGGGGAGACAGTTAGACAGACTCCCGCATGCGCCCGACTGGGATCCACCCGGCATGCCCACCAGGGGTCGATGTTCTGACCCTCTGGGGCATCGCTCTGTTGCATCCAGAGCCATTTTAGTGCCTGAGGCAGATGCCACAGAGTCATCCTCAGCTCCCGGGCCATCTTTGCTCCAATGGAGCCTCAGCTGTGGGAGGGGAAGAGAGAGACAGAGAGGAAGGAGAGGGGGAGGGTTGGAGAAGCAGATGGGCGCTTCTCCTGTGAGCCCTGGCTGGGAATTGAACCTGGGACTGCTGCACACCAGGCCGACACTCTACCGCTGAGCCAACTGGCCAGGGCCTTTTTTTTTTTAAAAAATTTAATTAGTTGTGTTTACATAGATTCTAGGGTCACCCTGAATTTATCACCCCACCTCCCAATCCTGTCAACATCTTCCTTACCCTTCTCCCTACAGTGCCCTCCCCCCTTCCCTTCAGGGTTATCCCATCCTATAATCCCCTTTCCTTCTGTCCTCTTTTCTTCTGCTCCCTTTGATTCCTCCTCTGTCTCAGTTATGTTCCTCAGTTCTCATTATTCCTTGAATTCCTCAAATAAGTGAGGTCATATAATATTTTTATTTCTCTGCCTGGTTTATTTCACTCAACATAATAGTTTCCAGGTCCCTGCATATTGTTGCAAAAGCTAATATTTCTTTCTTTTTCATAGCCCCATATATCCATTGTATATATGTACCACAGCTTTCTAATTTACTCATCCACTGATGGAAACTTGGGCTGTTTTCAGATCTTTGCTATTGTGAACAATGCTGCCATAAAAATGGGGGTGCCTTTCTTTTTTTCAGTCGAAGATATGGTGTCTTTTGGATTTATTCTTTAAGTGGGATGGCTGTCAGAAAGAGAAATTAAGGAAACTATCCTCTTCATTATTGCAACAACAAAAAAAATAAAGTACCTAGGAGTAAATTTCACCAAGGAATTTAAAGACTTGTACTCAGAAAATTATAAAATATTGATAAAAGAAATCGAGAAAGACACAAACAAGTGGAAGCATATACCGTGCTCATGGTTAAGAAGAATAAACATCATTAAAATGTCTATATTACCCAAAGCAATTTATAAATTCAATGCAAAACCAATTAAAATACCAATGACATACTTCAAAGATATAGAACACATATTACAAAAATTTATATGGTTACAGAAAAGAACACGAATAGCCTCAGCATTCTTGAAAAAGAAGAATAAAGTGGGTGGTATCACACTTCCTGATATCAAGTTATATTACAAGGCCATTGTACCCCAAACAACTTGGTACTGGCATAAAAACAGGCATATACATCAGTGGAACAGAAAAGAGAACACAGAAATAAACTCACATCTTTATGGACAATTGATATTTGACAAAGGAGGTAAGAGCATACAATGGAGTAAAGACAGTCTCTTTAACAAATGGTTTTGGGAAAACTGGACTGCTAGTTCTTTTAGATGCATTGTTTAGCTGTTTATTTATGCTTTTATGTAGCTTCTTTTTTTTTTTTTTTTTTTCATTTTTCTGAAGCTGGAAACAGGGAGAGACAGTCAGACAGACTCCCACATGCGCCCGACCGGGATCCACCCGGCACGCCCACCATGGGGCGACGCTCTGCCCACCAGGGGGCGATGCTCTGCCCATCCTGGGCGTCGCCATGTTGCGACCAGAGCCACTCCAGCGCCTGAGGCAGAGGCCACAGAGCCATCCCCAGCACCCGGGCCATCCCCGCTCCAATGGAGCCTCGGCTGCGGGAGGGGAAGAGAGAGACAGAGAGGAAAGCGCGGCGGAGGGGTGGAGAAGCAAATGGGCCCCTCTCCTGTGTGCCCTGGCCGGGAATCGAACCCGGGTCCTCCGCACGCTAGGCCAACGCTCCACCGCTGAGCCAACCAGCCAGGGCCTTATGTAGCTTCTTAAGGTATGCCTGTAATGTTTTGAACTTCCCTCTCAGTATTGCTTTTGCTGTGTCTCATAAATTTTGAGTTGTAAGCTCATTTTCATTTGTTTCTAGAAATTTTTGATTTCTTCTTTGATCTCATTGTTAACCCATTTGTTATTTAATACCATGCTATTTAGTTTCCAATTGTTTGAGTGTTTTTCAGCTTTTCTATTGTAGTTGATTTCTCATTTCATGCCATTCTGATCAGAGAAGATGCTTGATATGATTTCAATCTTCTTAAATTTGTTGAGACTGCTTTCATGCCCTAATATGTGGTCTATCTTAGAGAATGTATCATGAGCACTTGAAAAGAATGTATATTGTGCTGCTTTAGGGTGAAAGGTTCTGAAGATATCTATTAAATCCAGTTGATCTAATGTGTCTTTTACATCTACTGTTTTTTGTTAATTTTCTTTCGTGAGGATCTATCCAGTGATGTTAGCAGGGTATTTAAATCCCCTACTATTATAGTATTACTGTTGATCTCACCCTTTATATCCATCAAAGTCTGCTTTATATATTTAGGTGCTCCTATATTAGGTGCGTAGATATTTATAATAGTTATATCTTCTTGTTGGATTGCTCCCTTTATCATTATGTAGTGGCCTTCTTTATCTCTTACTATATTCTTTGGTTTAAAGTCCATTTTGTCTAATATAGGTATTGCTACCCCAGCTTTTTTTTCATTTCCATTTGCATGAAATGTTTTTTTCCATGCTTTTACCTTCAATCTATGTGCATCTTTTGTTTTAAGGTTTGTCTCTTGTAGACAGCATATGTACGGGTCCTGTTTTCTTATCCATGCAGCTACCCTATGTCTTTTGATTGGATCATTTAATCCATTTATATTTAAGGTTATTATTGATATGTAGTTGTTTATTGTCATTTTATTCTTTAAAGCTGTATTCCTCTTTTGCTATATTCTTTTCCCACTTTGATGTGTTTACACCATGCCCCTTAACATTTCCTGCAGCATTGGTTTGGTTGTAATGAATTTTTTGAGGGTTTTTTTTTTTTTTGTCTGGGAAACGTTTTATTTCTCCTTCAATTTTAAATGATAGCCTTGCTGGATAAAGTAGTCTTGGTTGTAGGTTCTTGTTCTGCATTACTGTGAATATTTCTTGCCGTTCCCTTCTGGCTTCAAGTATTTCCGTTGAGAAGTCTGATGTCAACCTTATGGGGGCTCCTTTGTAGGTGATAGCCTTTTTTTCTCTCGCAGCTTTTAATATTTTCCCTTTATCACTTAACTTTCGTATTTTAATTATGATGTGTCTTCGTGTAGGTTTCTTTGGGTTTCTTTTTAGTGGAGTTCTCTGTGCTTCTTGACCTTGTGAGAGTTTCTCCTGCATTAATTTAAGGAAGTTTTCAGCTATGATATGATTGAACAAAGCCTCTATCCCTTGTTTTTTCTCTTCTTCTTCAAGAACCCCTATGATGTGGATGTTATTTCTCTTTATGTTGTCACAAAGCTATCTAAGAGTTTCCTCAGACTTTTTGAGTCTCTTTTCTTTTTTATTCTCTGCATTCATGCCTTCATTCCAGTTGTCCTCCAAGTTGCTGATTCAATCCTCAGCTCTATCCATCTTGTTTTTAATTACTTCCATTGTGGTCTTCATTTCTGATATTGTATTTGTCATGTCTGACTGATTCTTGTTTAATATTTCAATATCCTTTTTTATACTTGCTATTTCTTTATTTAGGTGTTCGTGATGACCATCCATTATTGTTCTAAGATCCCTAAGCATCCTTACAATCATTATTTTAAACTCCGTATCAGGAAGTTTGATTATTTTCATATCACTCAGTTCATCTCCTGAAGGTTTCTCTTGTGGTTTCATTTGGATTGCACTTCTTTGTCTTCTCATTATGTCTGTATGTTTGGTTTTTTTCTTTGTAGAGTTGGTTGAGTCTAGGCTTGGTGTTGTCTGCCTCCAGTTTTCACTTGTGTTGTTTCTAGGTCTTCTTGGGTTGGCATTAGGTATTATTTGTAATCCACTTTAGAATTTGGGCCGCTTTGAAGTTTTGATTTGTTTGTTTTCTTAACAGGTGATTGTCTTGTTTGCTGATCTCAGCAGGGGGCTTATTTGAAACTGTATCCAGGAATTTGGTGGGTGTGACCTGAGGCTCTGAAGTCCTCTTCTGCCAGTTAATCTCTCTGGGGGTGGGTTGCTTTTTCAGCTTCAGTAGGGGGAGGTGTATCTGAGATCGCTATGGAGACCTGAGTTACTGCCCCTCCTCCCCACTTCTTGTTTTCAGCTGTGTCTTGTTGCGCTGATTGGAGCTGGAGAAATGTCTGTATCTCTGTGACCTGGAAGTACTTTTGTATTTTGCTTTGTGGAAGGATCAGCCCCTCCCCCAGTTATGGCCACCTCCAGCACTGAATGGGTCAGCTTTTCAGGTCACCACCTGCATTCCTCTCCCCCTCACCATCTCTCTCTCTCTCTCTCTCCCCTTTCTTTTTGGAAGACAAATGGGCCCTTTCAACACACCTCGTTCCCTGGTTGCCAGAAAAGTGGCTGTGAGCAATATTTACTGCACTTTTCCTTGGAGTGACAGCCCAGCCTCACCCCCCCCCTCTGTTCCTGTAAGCAGGGGAGATTCAGGCACTCCCTACCAGGTTTGTTGTGGTTTTTTCTTTGCTCCTTGGTTTTTGAAAACTGTTCTTATAGTCCAGATTTGGTTTTTCACACTGATTGTTCATAAATTAGTTTACAATCCTCCTTATTCTTTTTTAACATTCATCTGCACAACTGCACAGATTACTGGAATATTGAAGATGTACTAGTTCCATAGAAAGCAGCTGAAGAACATTTGCTCATCCTTAATGACATTTCTATTTACCATATTGATATTAATATTATCTAGATATCATGGAAATCATTTAAAAAAATTCCTCAAAGTATGAAATTCCTGAAAGTGTTTAAAGAACTAAAAGTATTGTCAGAAAGGGGTTTTTCAAAGAGGGCTATAATATATTTAGAGAAGAGAAGTTACCTAACTGTTTCTAATATCAAACACAATGACTATTAGTCTACTCAGCCTGCATCAAAAGAATGGGATCCTACTCCTACAGGAAAGACATGGTTAAGGATAAATCACACAGCCAATGATGCTCGAATAATAGTGAAGAGAATTGCAAGTGAGGATGATAATCAAGAAGCAATATGCGGCCCTGACCAATGTGCTCAGTGGTAGAGCATTGGCCTGGCATGTGGATGTCCTGGGTTCAATTCCCATCAGGGCACACAGTAGAAGTCCCCATCTGCTTCTTCACTTATCCCCATCTTGATTCTCTCTCTGTCTCTCACTCTTTATCTCTCTCTTACCCTCCTGCAGTTATGTCTCAATTGGAGCAAGTTGACCTCAGGCACTGAGGATGGCTCAATGGCCTCTGTCTCAGTCACTAAGAGCTCAGTTACTGAGCAATGGACCAACTCCCCAGCTGGGCAGAGCATCACCCCCAAGTGGGATTGCTGGGTGATCCTGGTTGAGGCACATTCAAGAATCTGTCTCTCTGCCTCCCCTTCTCTGAATGAATAAAAAAAGTAACAATATGTAAATACTTTAAATACCAATTTTATTGTTTTTTTGTCAAGTATAAAACAACTCTTTCTTATAACTTAACCTAGTTTCTTTATAATGCTTTTATTGTTGTTATATAAATATTAAATGCATGAAATAATAAAATACCTTTTGGTATATCTTTTTTTTAATACTTAAAATGCTCATTAGGACAGAGACCGGTAATGAAATTATTTGAATCCCACCACTGCAGATTCCACATGAATGTCACCATCCACGGGAACCTTGAAGGCTCAGGTCAGGCCCACTGTGTCCCTTGTTTCTTGCAATGAGACAGGCCTGGCTCCCAATGAGTCTGAGACCATCCTGATGTGCTCAGGAAACACAGCGTGGGCTTGTTCAAAGTGCCATGGGGCAGGAAGGTGCATTATAGGGACTCCGTTGCTACACGATACAGCCCAGTTGCGTCCTGTCCACACCACATGTGAGCCCAGTGGCACAAGGAAATGTGGCTGGTCCCAAGGCAGGGGGACCAGTGTCCTGGGGTTTCCCCATCCCAATTTGCATTAAGATGACTCGGTACACTTGGTGCCCCAGGGCCTTTGTCATGGCACAAGCAAGAGACAATTTAATTACTGTGAAGTCACCAGAGGTACAGCCCACACCAAACCCTTACAGGATCTGAGGTTCTTTATAAGGAGTAAAAAGAGCTTGCTGTGCAATCAGCTGTGCAGCTCACTGGTGTCACCATGAGGGTCTACCAGCTACTGTTTGCTTTGCTCCTTGTTTTCCTGTTCGCTGTTCCAAGTAAGAGGGGCTGACACCAGGGTCCAGACAGGTGGACAAGATGGGACAGTCTCCCTCTGTGCCCCCAGCTCTCCACCTACTTCCCTGTCTCTCCTTCTCTCTGTCTCTCCCTCTCTCCTCCTCTCCCCCTCCTGCTCTCTTCTGTCGTCTACACACACTGTTAGACCAGATAGACTGTCTGAGCACTCAGGCAGCCTAGCATCCTGTCCTTCACCATGAAGGTGGGTCAGGGCCAGGCCAGGGAATTCCCAGCCTTTCCTGAGCCCCCCAGAAGGGGCCTGCTAGCCAGTAAATGCTACCTGCTCACCGTCTACAAGATGAGGGGCTGCTCACAGAGCATGCAGGTGTCACGTGGCTTTTCTTATGTATAGAAAGATATCTGATTTGCTTTGAAAACAGAAGTGCACAGTGTCACTTACTAACTCTTTAAACTAAAGGGCGGGGTCTCCTGTGACCAAGCAAACTGTGGAGAACAGCAAGGCCAGTCTGGACTTGGAGACACTGTGTGGGGGACACCATTGTGCCTTTGTGTTCTCAGTGTGAAGGTGTCGAGGACATGCACTGACCAGGCTCCTCTTGGTTCAGGGCTTGGAGCTGCCCGTCCCAGTGACTCTGAACTTGATACTGATGTTTGACTGTCTCCTCAGTGTTACCGGGACCGAATAGAAGGATGAAGGAAGAAAGGAGACAGGAGGGAGAGAGCAGTGTGAGACTGAGATGTGAGGTCACCGGTTAAGATATCACTAATTATTCCAGAAAGCTTGTTTTATCGGGTTTCCTCCTGGCTGTATTCCAGCACAGAGCAGGACCAGGGAATGGTGGGCGGGGCGGGAGGGGAGGCAGGAGGCTGGGAAGACAAGAAGGAAGGCTCGAATGACCGAGGGCGGCCTGAAAGGGCAGGCCCAGGAAGAGTGAGAGCCGGACCTGGTCGGAGAGAGATCTCAGGGACCAGAAACAGGACCATCATTTTTGGTTGTAAGTTACATCGATGTTAGGTCCTCCTTAAACAGTTCTTGGACATTAAAGATGCTGCTCAGCTCAAATTCTTAATGGAAAAAAGAAAGATAAAATAGACACCCACCAGCTGTGTCTGATCCAGAGACCTCTGGCCCGTGTGAGACCCTGACTCAGCAGGACTTCGTGGGGACTGTCTCTCACTGGGAAAACCTGAAGTGGCAGAAACTCTCGACCAGCCTGTCCCTCCACATGGCTCAGACCCTTTAACCTGCTGCTTCTAGAAACATACGGATCCTCACGAATCTCAGTCGTTCTAGTCTCTGTCCTAAATCTGGATCCTCATATGACACACTCATCTCTTGTCATTGTCATGGAACACCCGCGGCCTTGGGGGTGTGTCCAGGGGACACTGATCCGTTGAATCCTTCTGCCACGGGGCTCAGATTTCTGACATGTTTCTGCCTTCTCTGTTTTCTCTATAGGTCTTGCTCAGTCCTGCAGGCAGAGAGGAGGCGTATGCCAGCTCTTCGGTTGCTATGGAAATAGAACAAAGGTAGCCAATTGCTTCTTTCCGGGAATGAGATGCTGCAAAAAATAGCAATACACCAGCAAAGGGTCCTGTCACCTTCAGGAATCAGAGACATGCCCTTCGCAAAGACATAAAATCTAAATCAAATTAAACTGCATCTTACAAATACCAAAAATCATGCCCTCTGGTCATTGTGGTTACTGGGCGGTGACTGACCATACAGGTCTCTCTCCGAAATCCTTGAGGACCCCTTTCAAGCTCCCTGACAAACTTCAGGGACACTGTGCAGGGACCCTCCTGTATTTTACAGGGTAATGGTTCCCTCTGAGTCCCCTACGGCCCCTGAAGGCTCCCCGCGCTCTCCTATGACACGCACTGTGCTCCGACGTCTTCCTGTCCTGTGTCCCCTGGCCCGCCCCACACCATCCTTCCCACGGGGCCTCATTCACTGTGTACCCACCTCGGTGACACCACCACCGGTCCCCACAGGAAGGGCGGGACCCCTCCCTCCTCTGCTCCGCCCGAGTCCTCACTCCCTTTAGCATCATGCTTCTCACTCTGTCCTGCCTGGTTAACACGTGGTCACCTGCTAATTCTCCGTCTGGCCCATAAAACCTTTATGGGAGTGGACTTGGTCCCGTTCCTTTATGAACTGGTCTGTGAGGGGAAACATAGCCTCGTCAATGGTTACCCTCTGGGTGGCACAGCTGAGCAGGACAAAGTGACTCCCTCCAGTGGACGTGGTGGAGCCAAGTCAGAGGTGTACAGAGCAGCCCTTTGCGAAAGGACAAGTAAACAGGACAGTGTAGCATGGACACAGGAGGAGGACACTGACCACCAGAAGGAGGATAACATGGCCGGCAGGGGGCGTGCCGATGCTGACCCCGCCTGCTGTCTCTTTCCTGGGAGGCTCTGGGACTTAAACCCAGATCTCTGTGGGGTGCCCTGTCCATGTCAGCAGGGCTGTTTCTCTACATGAGCCCCTCACTCAACACATATAGGGTTCCCCTCGCAGCGTTTCCCAACCTTTTTTGTGCCATGCCCCATCTTAATCTTTCTAAAAATTTTATGTCCCCCCCTATGTAACATACATAATTTTTAACATTAAAAAATTGATTTGTTCATTAATAAACATAAATGATAAGTTCTAGGAAGAAATCACTATGAAATTGTTAACAAAACACAGTAGGTAAAATTTCAAAACATATAATGAAAAACAGAAATTTAATTTCCAAATAATTTTAATACAGATTTTTCTATATTAATTTATTATTTTAATTTAGTGTGATCCTTGCGCTTGATGCTTGCTGCACAGAGATTTTATATTAGGTTACAATTTGGTTAGCTTTAGTCTCAAGTCTCCACGTTGTGTTATATCCAGCCGATTTCTTTTTTTTTACCAGTAAATCATTTACAGCACTAAATCCACATTCAGCTAAAAATGAAGATGGAAACGGTAGCAATAGTTTTCTTGCACATTTGGTTGAATTTGGGTATTTGATTTCTGTTTCCTCACAAAGCCATGCCATTGCTCCTTTGATATTAAATAAAGCTTTAAATGATTCATCATTTTGCAATTCTGCGAGTTCTTCTTGATACTGCATATTTGATATATCAGACAAATCCACTCACATTGGCTGCATCATCCATGTTGGGAAATCAATTTGTTTTAAATCAGAAAATCTTTCTTTTAAATCAGCCGATAGAATATTCAAATGATTGACAATAACAAGTAAAGTGGTATCAGTTACTTCACATTTTTGGAGCCAATGAAACTGTTTAAAGTTTTTGTTGTTAATATGTTTCTGACATAACTCAATATTGGTAATGAAACCAAATATCTTTGCTTTTGCATCGACAAGAGTTTTATTTGTTCCTTGAAGTTGCTTATTTAATATATTTAGTTTTTCAAAGATATCGGCTAAATAACTCACAAGTGCTTTACCATCTATTGTTAACAGATAATTCATTTCAGGTTTGTCGCTTAAAAAATCACTAAGAGTATCAATCAGTTCCATAAATCTTTTCAAACAGTTTCCTTTAGATAGCCATCTTACTTCAGTATGAAGTAAAAGTCTCACATGGTCTTCATTTTGTTCTTCACAAAATAGCTTGAAAAGATGCTCACATTTGGCACTAGCTTTAATAGCATTAACATACTCTATTACTGTATGTAATACTTCATTCAGAACAGGCGAGATGTTTTTAGCTACCAAGTTTTCCCTATGAATAACACAATGCACAAGAATCATTTCTGGATTTGCATCTTTCATCAATTTTAAGCAGCCATTTTTCTTGCCCATCATATTGGGAGCACCATCTGCAGCACAAGATGTTATATTTTTCATTGGTATATCATTGACATCTAAGTAGTTTTTTAGCTTATTATATATATCTTTGGAGGTAGTGGTGCTTTCTAATCTTTTACAGAACAACATTTCTTCAGCAAAATGTCCTTTATCAATATATCTTATGTAAGTTATGAATACTGCCTCACTGTCTCTCAAAGTTGATTCATCCATTTGCAAGGAGAATTTTCTTGTTTTCAGCTTTTCAATAAGTTGTTTTTCATCTTTGTCATCTTTTTCAAGAACTGTTTTAAGAAATGCTGATATTGATGGTTTTATTAAATTCTCTCCTATAGTGTGATTTTCTCCAGTTTTAGCGATGAATAAAGAAATTTGATAACTAGCCTCAAGAACACGATTATTAGTTGAAGTATGAGCAGTAAATAGAGACTTTAATGTCCTTTTTTCAAAATTTTTCTTTAAAGTTTTAAAGTAACTCAAATCTGAATTAATAAGAACACTATGTTTCACCTTCAAATGCGCCTCAAGACGACCTTGTTTCATTGATTCGTTGATCAAGTATTGCTGGCATAAAAGACAAAAAGGAATCCGCTCATCGTGAACAGCGGGTATGAACCTAAATTTTAAATATTCCTCCGAATATTGACGAGTTTTTTTCTTGCTTGCACCACTCATTTTACTATGGGCTATAATAAAAATAAGATCAATTAAAAACTAATATTAAAATATGTGTTAAAATATATTCAATGTGACATAGAGTAAACGTATACTAAAAATTCATATTTATTTAAATGTATATAACACATTTACTACACTACCACCGCAAATCAAAAGGTATCTGTATTTTTCCACTTGACAAAATTTTCTGGAAAGTTATGCTTCTAAAATTAAAATTGTCATGCATGCACTATTATAGCCCCAATAATATTTATAAAATATTATTGCTTTCTAGCCCCGATGCAAGAAGTACTTAATAAGGAGTTTAATATTGATAAAAATAAAATCAAATACTTACCAATTATATCTATGCAATATATATATGTATATTTATTAAATCAACGAGCTTTTACAACAGTTTTGACTGACACTTATTTCAAATTAACACCAACTGAATGATGTGAAACACTACAGAAGTTGCGATGGGCCAATTAGGTGAGAATAACTGCGTTGTTTAGCGAGTTTTTAAAACGTCCGGGGTTCCCCACAGCAGATGGCACGCTCTGCGGTGAACCCAGGACGAAGTTTACTTGACAACGCCAATCACCCAGTTGATATTTTGGTCTCGTCAAATGAAATTATACTTAATAATTATTTACCACAATTATTTAAGAATTGCATTTTTTGTTAAATTTGGCACTGATATCTAGCATTGCATTTAAATGGCCCGGGGCGAAACAGTTAAAGTCGTGTCGAGTCCATTTTCAAATTTCCCCCCTTAACTATCGAATTGCCCCCCTGTGGGGCGTGGCCCCCATGTTGGGAAACACTGGGAGCATTGTCCCAGAGCCCTGAGGTGGTGGGTCTATCCCCGGTCAGAACACGTAGGAGAAGCAACCAATGAATGCACAAGGAATTGGAACACCTAAGCGGAAGTGGAAGTTGATGCTTCTTTCCTGTGTATGAGTGTACAAGAGCTCTGTCATCATATCAATGGAAGAAATATTCTTAAAAAGAAAAGATATAGAAATCACAGCATGTAACCATGCAGATTCTGGCAGAAGGAAGGTAGGGTAGCGAGAGAGTATGGACAGGGTTTCTCACTCAACACTGAGCTACCTTGTCAACGTTCCTTTTGTGTATAAATTTATATATACATATATATAATATATTCTTATTCAGTGAGATGACAGGAGGCAGAGGCAGACTCCTGCATGTGCCCTGACTGGAACCCCCTCAGCACGCTGAGTAGGCCCTAAACTCTACCCATCTGCTGTAGCAGTTTTGTTGCACAACAACTGAGCTCTTTTTAGTGCCTGAGGAGGAGGATATGGAGGCATCCTAAGCACTCCAGGCCAACTCCTTCCAATTGAGACATGGCTGCAGGAGTGGGAAAGAGAGAGAGAGAGAGAGAGAGAGAGAGAGAGAAGAAATAGCATAAAGGGTGGAGAAGCAGATGGGCTCTTCTTTTGTGTGCCCTGAACAGAAGTCAAATCTGGGACATCCGTGCGTTTGGCCAAACAGCTAGGGCCAAATTAATACTTTTAGAAAAAACATCAGAAATCTCATAATGGGTCTGTGGAAACTTCATTGTCTTTGCAATTTTTATAGAAAGACATAAGTAGCTGGTGAGTGGTTTATGAGATGAGCACAGATTCTATGACGTCCTTAACACTCGTCTCCTTTGGTTTTGTTCTGACCAGGTCGTTTCATTGTGTCCCATGTGTGCACTGTACCTGAGCCTGAGTCACTGTCCCATCCACCGCAGGACCTATAACCTAGGATATTAAAACTGCCTCCACAAGGTACTGATCATGCTCAAATTGCAGGTTGGACCCTCCATCCCATTGGGGCAACAGTTATGTCTAAGGGTAGGGGTCTTCAGACATGAGCAGGGCCCCACAAAACAAAGAAAAATGTTGTTCTTTGTACTCACTGAATGAGAGCTCTAGTCCTTGTCCTCTGTGAACACTAGGTGGTAAATACCCAAGCAGATGGCACACAGAACACAAACCAGGTCCTCATCATCACTATCAACATGAAACAAGTGTGGGCACTGAGTCAGGAGACACGTGCTGCCATGAAGGGGAGGTGACAGGAGCATCAAAGAGGTTGGAGGCCCCACGGCCCTGAACCCAAAACAGCCAGAGGCCCCACAGCACAGTCGCTGAGCCCCGCCCACCCCACTATAAGTGTAAGCTGGTTCTGCCTTCTTCACTACTCACTCTGCTCTACCACCTGACCCGCACCTCCAGAAGACTCTCAGCCACGAGGACCCTCGCCCTCCTCGCTGCCCTGCTCCTCCTGGCCTTCCAGGCCCAGGTTCAGCCCCTGGAGGAGAGAGCTGACCAGTTGCCCTCCGAGAATCAGCCTGAGGCCAAGGACCAGGACGTGGACATCTCCTTCACAGTAGAAGAAAGCGTAGACCAAGCAGGTTCAGGTTACACCTGTCTACATGCTACAGGGTCTGACCCCATCAGGGGACCTGTCAGAGGGGCACGGAGTACGGGCTCAGAGTTGAGGGTGGGATGAGGGGGGAGAGAAGCAGGCACCATGAGGGGAGAGGAGGATGTGCTGGGGCAGAGAATGAGCACGGACGTGATGGACTCAGGTTAGAGACGGTCATGGGTCTGTTTGACCAACGCAAAGTAAGCCAGTGCTTATGATTTACAGACGCATGAACTTTCACCCTAACCCGGCAGGTATGGTCTCCCATAGTAGACATGTCTCCTCTGAGTACATGTCTCTTACTCTCGCTGTGTCTCTGCTCCCTGTGTTCGTCTCTACTGGGCCTGAACCCCTCTTTTCTCCACAGCCCTTTGGCAATGAGGTATCTGCCTCTGCAGATGTGGCAGATGCACTAGAGATGAGCGTCTGTCTGGAAGATGTAGGACAAATGGCCGTGTATACGCTTTCTGCTGTGTCTGAGTTTGTGGACCGAGACCCAGAGCGCTGTTGCATTCTGCTGAAGGCCTGAGAGTGCATTTAAGTGTCTGTACCTGTCCTTATCTGCCTTATTTCTCCAGAATAAACTTCAAGCATTAAAATTATGGTTTCTGTTTTTTTTCTCCATTTTTCTTATGTGTGTGGTTCAACCTCTACAGAGATTTCTATCCTGAATGGTCTACATTAAGTTGTCCAGGTATCTCATCTCAATAATAAGCAATTTGAGCATTTACCCGGCTATAACAAAAACAGCAAAAATGAGCATATTTAGAAAAGCTTAACAGACAAAATTTAATTTATTCAAAATTAAACTCAAAGGAGAAAGGTGTCTGGAGTGAACCAAAAGGTATGGTTGATTCGGGAAAGTTGGTTCCAATGGACTGTGTTACATGTTCTTCAATTTAAAGATGGGAAAGGGCATTGATATGTATATTTTCTCAGGATAAGCAGATGTTTCAGTCACATGTGCGTATTCCTAGCTGTATCAACAAGATCAAGTGACCTAATGCTTCAATGTGCAACAAACAGAGAAAAGTAAGAACGACACCAAAAAACAGTGTATTAACTAATATCTGTGGTCTCAAACAATGACAGTGAGACGTTCAGTAGAGTGGATCATGCCCAATGGCCAGTGAAATAAATAGTTCCCCTTGGATGCCATGGTGAGATTAGCCCATTGACCAGTGCAAGACTGATTTCAACTCTCTCATGCCTTGAACAGCTCTATCAATTTCCATGAGACTGTCAGCTTCCACCTCCAGGACTCAAAATCAGGGTGCCAGTAACACAGAAAAGTAAGAACTACACCAAAACAGTAGCATAATGGCCAGCATCGTTGGTCTCAAATAATGAACTGAGAAAGGACAGTCCCAGAGCCATTGGTAAAACTCAGTATGCCCAGTGACTGTGACCTCAATGGTCCTTGTTTGGATCACAAATAGTAGATAAGTCAATGTCAAAGGAAACAGTTGGTCTCAATGTTCTCTATCTATGCTTAACAGATTCAATCTACTAGTTACAATAATCCCATCCAAATCTAATAAAACCTAGCATGAAACGATATATTTTTAACAATGCCACGGACAAGTACTCTGTCCTGAGCTGAGAGGGAGGCTACAGGGAAGCCACTGAGACTGAGAAGCCTTATTTCCAGATGACAAGCACCTCTCTGCTCCCCTCTCCTGTTCCAAGGTTACCACACACATCCTGAAGCCAGGACCTTGGATTCCACCCTGAGGCTGTGTTGTTCTCATAGAACCTTCTATGTGCTCTTTGTTCTGTGGCCACTTCTACTTCAGGTGACTTTTCCCTGCAAACGGTCTAATGAGAAACACTTAAATTTGAACCATTACCATCAGTCACCATGTGCCCCTCTCAGTTTCACCCCACCAAAACTCAGAGCACTGACACATGGGAGACCATGTGACCATGGTTTTACATACAGACCTTGGTGACAAAGAGAAAAACTTAAAATTTACCAAAACTTTTAAAAACCTCATAATAATGCAAATTATCCGTAGGAAAGAGAAAGAGTCAGAGGGGAAATGACACACTCTGAAATGATCTGCGGTACTTGGGACGAGGAGGACATTTCTTGAATTTAAAAATGAATCTGAACAACCTACTAAAATAAATGGACCAACTATTTCATTTTTTACAACCAATGCCAAGTTGAAAGGATCTTTCGGAGAAAATAAACACAGGCACTTCCTAGACATGGGAATGTGTTGTCCCTGCTGACTCGTGACAGAAACAGAGCCTGGACCCCATTGGTGTGGGAGTTCTTACGGATCACATTGGAAAAGATCCCAAACCTCACAGTCCAGGCGCAGACTGCTCTCAGCCACACCAGGGCCCCAGGATCCCAGCCACCAGGGCCAGCAGAAATGAGTCTGTTTTTCCTGAGTCACAGCAATCTTGATGGAGGCAGGACAGGATGTGGGTGACATGTCTCAACTTGGTCTCAGGACGAAGATCTCTGATTTTCCTGTTCCACCATCCTTATCCGGTAACTGTCCTCTTCCTGGTCAGAACAGAGCTGCACAAGTCCAGGTCCCTTTATACTTCAATACAGATATGGAGCAAAATATTAACAATAGCATTGTACAACTACACTCAGTAAGAACACTTTATTTTACTGTATAAAAATAATAAAATTCTGTCTGATTCGTGGTGGCACAGTGAATAGAGCGTTGGCCTTGGACACTGAGGTCCCAGGTTTGAAAACTCAAGGTTTCAGTTTGAATGCTGACTCTCCAGCTTCAGAATGGGGTCAACAGCTTAGCTGGACTCATAGAAGTGATCTCAAGATTGTTAACTTGAGCCCAAAGTGGCTGGCTTGAGCCCAAGGTCACTGAATTCAGCTCAAACGTCACAGGCTTGAGCCCAAGGTCACTGGTTTTAGCCCCAGTTTGCAGTATTGAGCAAGGGTTCACTGGCTTAAATTGAGCACCCAGTCAATGCACGTTTGAAAGAAAGCAATGAAGAAAAAAATGCAACAAGTTGATGATTGTCATCTCTCTATTTCCTTTCTTTCTCTCTCTCACTATAAATAAATAAATAAATGAATAAACAAACAAACAGATAAATAAATAAAATCCCTTTATAACTTTAACTCTCAGGAGTTATACTTTATTGGTCAGAACTCTCTCTGTTGGTCACTCTTAGCTAAAAAAAGCCTGGGACGTGCTGCCCAGATCCTGGGCCACTAGAAGGAATGAAGACATTGGGGAGTCTTGGGGCCAGTGGCAAAAAGAAAAGATGATAAAAACGAGGAAGCACAGGAACTTTTATGCCAGCCTTTGCATGGGCAGCATTTTATTCCTTTTCCTTCCTGTCTCTCTACTTTCTTCTAACTATGAAAGTAAAAAAAACAAACAAACAAAAAAACCAAACCAACAAAAAAATAAGCCCTGGCCAGATGGCTCACATTGTTGGAGTGCCAACATAAAGTACAAAGGTGGTCAGTTCGATTCCCCAGTAAGGGCACATACACGAAGAAGACAAGGTTTCTCTTTCTTCTACCAGCCTAGGAAGGAAGGAAAGAAGAAAGGAAAGAAGGAAGGAAGGAAGGAAAGAAAAAAAAAATAGAAAGAAAGAAAGAGAAATAAAGAAAGAAAAATAGAAAGAAAGAGAAAGAAAGAAAGAAAAGAAAGAAAGAAAGGAAGGAAGGAAGGAAGGACGAAAGGAAGAAGGGGGAAGAAAGAAAGAAAGAAAGAAAGAAAGAATGAAAAAAAAGAAAAAAAGAATGAAATGAAAGAAAAAGTGTTATGAAGTGACCAGCGAGTTCCAGAAAGACCCTGAAATTACAAAAGAATTTTTAAGAAGTTTTATTTTAATCCAGCCACTGCAGGGGTAGACAGACCAAAATCCTGCAGATTTGAACACTTAGGGTCTAGTGTTTAAAAGACAAAATTCATAAGCGTCAGTTTATAGAAGCAGAACTGGCTGTTAGCTTATCAGGAAGTCTCTGCTGCAGTTTCTGACATGTTGAAGTATATTTGCTGACAGTACAATTTGTGGTTTACTCAGTTTGCAAGTTTGTACTTACAAAAATTTCAAAATGGTGATTATAGAAGGCATACAAAACAGCATTACTCATGCTAACAGTTTTACAGTTTTTTGGCACATTGTTACATTCCTCACTGGTTTTATATAAGTTTTAATCAAATCCTTGATTTAGCTTTTTATTATTTATAGTGACTTCTGAGTCTCATTAATTTGATAGAGTTTACCTTTTCTCAAATGGCCTACAAGCTGCACAAACCTTCTGCAACTTACATAACCCTCAACTCTTATGAGCTTTCTTATCTATTTAGAAATAACTAGCTTTCATAACAACTTACTTTCTTCTTTTTTCTTTCAAAAGTATCTCTATACTTTCTACGGTTCATTATTAAAACTATACTATCCCTTTCTAATTAATCAAAACTCGTCATTTCAAATATTTAAATGTTTAGTAATAGCCAAGCTGGCAACAAGTAACTTTTAAAAAATATACTTCTTTTGGGAGGTGTCCTCCCTCTAAGTAGCTAATATTTATAGGTTACTTTATAGGGGTAGCTATAAGCATGCACATATATTTTTATTTACATCACAGCTTCCCTTCTAGCACAGGGACTTATATTTCCCTTCTGTATGACCTACTGAAGCACACTTATCAGACCTTAAGATGACCTGCTCTGGCCTTTCCCTGATTTTAGTTTCCCTCCCTTCCCAAAGTTCAATTATAAGGATTCCCACTGTGAAGTTCCTCAAGCTTCTGTTATACATAGACCAGCCAGCTTCCAGTTTGTGGCTGGAGCAGGGCATGTGGTCCTTCTCAGGGTTCACTTACAGGGGTTGGTGGTATTTGTTTCCACCATCTACGTGGGGGTCTGTAAGGGAACTGAGGGAGAAGGGGTATTACCATGCCTAATACAGTTCTATATGGTGTCAATTTTGGGTGCATTTAGTTTTTAGCAGAAGTAAGTGGGTAAGCCAGTCCAGTTTTCACCAGTTTTAGAATAAGTTTGGTCTGGAATTCTTACAGAGATTGGTTTTATTCTCCTGAGCTCTGAGCCCTGTAAGCACAATGTAATTTCTAATAAACATTGAGAACCTTTTCTACTAGCTGTGAGGCCTTAGAAAAAACACAGGCCCATTATGAGACCTAAATATCAGAATCATTTCATATACTAATTTCTAACACATGAGACCTGTTACTGTGGTCTCATTTCGAATAGAGGAAGCTTCTACCTATCCTGACAAGGTGTCAATAAAAACTAAGAGTTACTTAGAGTCCTGTGCCGGTGGCTTTACTTTAGTAAAATCTATTTCTAAATATTCACCTGGGAAAGTTTCTCTTTCCCTATTTTTTAATTTCCCTACTTTGCTTAGTATTTACTTGGGCTCAGACTCAACACTTGGACACCATGTCTTCAGCAATAGATTCTAAGCCTGGCAAATAGTGATTTCCTTAAATAATTCTATTATTGAACCTTACCTAATTTTTTGGTGAGTTGGCTGCACCAGCTGTTAAAATGGCCCTTTGTAATTGAGGTTCTATCCAAGGTGGGTGACTGGGCAGCTGCCCAATGTGGAAATCTCATATTCACATTCCTCATTTGTTTTTAGCGTTCATCTGCGCAACTGCAGAAATGACTGGAATATTGAAGATGTACTAGTTCCATAGAAAGCAGCTGAAGAACAATTGAACGTCTTTAGTAACATCTCTATTTACCATATTGATATTAACAATTATCTAGATTTTATAAAAAACGTTTTAAAACTCTGCAATTACTGAAAGTGTTTAAAGAGCTAAAATTATTGTCAGAAAGGGGTTTTTCAAAGAGGAATGTTACATATTCAGAGAATGAAGTCACCTAACTGTTTCTAATATATCAAAGACAATGACTGTTAGGCTACTCAGCCTGCCTCTGAAGGAATGGGATCCTACTCCTACAGGAAAGAGATGGTTGAGGATAAATCACATAGTGAATGATGCTCAAATAAAAATGAATAAAACTGCAAGTGAGGATGTCAAACAAGAAGCAATTTGGAGCCCTGGCCAGTTTGCGCAGTGGTAGAACATAGGTCCGGCATGTTGATATACCAGGTTTGATTCTCAGTCAGGGCACACAAGAGAAGTCCCCATCTGCTTCTCCACTCCTCCCCATCTTGCTTCTCTTTCTCTCTCTCTCTCTCTCTCTTGGTTGGCTCCATGGCTTCTGCCTCAGGCACTAAGAAGAGCTTGGTTATTGAACAACAGAGCAACTTTCCAGATGGGCAGATAATTGCCGTGTAATTGGTTGCTGGGTGGATCATTGTGCAGGTGCATTCAACAATCTGACTCACTGCCTCTTCTCCTCTTGATGAATAGAAAAAAAGGTAGCAATATGAAAATATCTTAAATAAAAATTTTATTGTTTTTTGTCAAGTATAAAACAACTCTTTCTTATAAAATAATCTAATTATGTATACCTCTTTAATTGTTCTTATTTAAGTATTAAATGTATGAAAAAATAAGCTACCTCTTGGCATAAGTTTTTTTAATACTTAAAATGGTCATTTGGACAGAGAACCATTTGTGAAAGTATTAAATTCTACCACTGCAGATTCCACATGAATGTCCCCAACCATGGGAACCTCCGAGTTTCAGGTCAGGCCCACTGTGTCCCTTGTTCCTTGCAATTAGACAGGGCTGGCTCCCAGCATGGCTGAGACTGTCACCATGTGCTCAGAAAACACAGTGTGGACTTGTTCAAAGTTCCACTGGGCAGGCAGGTGCATTTCAGGATTATAATGCATCCTGCATGACCTTCCTCAGCCCTTATCTGTCCACTGTTGATCTGACCTCTAATTACATAGCAGTGGGCAGCTGCTGTCAGGTGTCCCTGTCTGAATGGACAGCAGCAGACTGCCTGGGAGACTGAAGGAACCAGGTGCACGGTAGGTGTCTCTTCTACCCTGTGTGGTAGAAGAAGGGGTGGGGATATATGTGTTATATCTAGAGAGTCAATGAAAATGATTGTTTTCAATATAGAAGCATAAGAGATAGGAATGTAGACAAAACCTTTCAATTTATAGTTTATTTTCTGTTATTTTTATTAATATTATTGTTATTATTATATCTATTGAGGTACTATTGTTGGGGTCAAGGAGTAAAATCATCACAACTACTATGTAGAATTAAGTGTAACTTATTCAAACAGAGTACTACATTTACTCTATTTTTAGGTGAACATCTTCTAAACTGAAATAGGTCTCTATATAGTGAAAAATTAAAATCTTGTTGAAAAGATGCAAAAGCCTCCTTTAACCAACCCCAAAATTTACTGCTTACTTCATGGCTCAGATGATTTATTTGAAGTCTGCATGTCATTCATGATATATCTTTCTACTCCCCATTATTGGTGGCCATTGTTAAAATAGTAAGGAAGTCAGGTTCCTTGTATCCCCTTTTTTCCTTCCTTCCTTCCTTCCTTCCTTCCTTCCTTCCTTCCTTCCTTCCTTCCTTCCTTCCTTCCTTCCTTCCTTCCTTCCTTCCTTCCTCCTTCCCCCTTTTACCCTTCTCCCCTTTCTCCCTCCCTTTCTTATTTCATTCTTTTCTTTTTTTTTGGAGATGAGCAGGGAGAGAGAGACAGGAACATTGTGCTGCTCTTGTATGTGCCTTGACCAGGGAATTGAACCTGGAATTCTGTGCTCCAAGATGGCTCTCCAATCTACTGACCTCTGTGACCAGGGCTTAAACTTTTTAATTTTTATTTGTTAGCAGTAGAGATAGGAAGGAAGAGAGAAGCGATGGGGACCAGAGGCATTCATCTGTTGTTCTATTCAGTCGTACATACACTGGTTGCGTCCCATGTGTGCCCTGATTGGGGATCGAACCTGCAACTTTGTCAGTTCTGGAAGACATTCTTCACTGACTGAGCTAATGGTCAGTCTTGTCTCAGTCTTTTATGTGTCATAATTTCTCTATTTATTATTGATCATTGCCTTCTGACAATTTGGTTATTCCTAAACATTTGCAGTTGTAAGCATAACTGTAGTGAGTATCTCTTTACATGTATCATTTTGCTTACTAGTGATTCTGTTATATAAAGGCCTAGACCTAGAATATGGAGTCTAAGAACTGTCTTAGACATGAAACAGACATTACATCATTTTCTTCTGTGGAGGATATCCTGCCACAATTCACCAAAACGTGTGAGCCCAACGCTGCCCACTCATAGGTCAGATGTTAAAGTCCCCATGCCCCCCCGCCCCCATTCTACATCTATTCTTTTTTCAAAGGCCCCATGACTCCCCAATGTCTTTATTCTTTCTTCCGCCCCAAGATATGGGCAGCATGTCCAGGCTTTCTTATAGGTCAGAGTGACCAGTAGACAAGAGTTCTGACCTATAAAGTGTAACTCCTCAGAGTTTAAGTAATACAATGGTGAGAGACAGAGAGAAAGATGGAAGAGAGAGATGAGAAGCATCACCTTGTTGCAGTACTTCTGTTGTTCATTGATTTCTTCTAATTCAAGTCTTGACCAGAGTCTCAATCCACGCCAGGGGCCCCTTGCTGAAGCCAAGAATCTTGTGTTTCAAGCTAGTGACCTTTAGGCTCAAGCCAGAGATCTTGAGTTCAAGCAAGTGACCTTGTGCTTAAGACAGTGACCTTGGGCTCAATCCAGAGACATTGGGCTCAGGCCAGCAACCCTAGGATCACTTCCATGAGTCCAGCTAAGCTGTTGACCCCATGTTGAAGCAGTGAGCCTGCCCTCAAACTGGCCACCTTGGGGATTTAAACCTAAGACCTCAATGTTGCAGGTCAACGCTGTCTCTACTGTGCACCAGCTGTTCAGACAGATGTTTGTTTATTTATTTATTTACTTATTAATTTTAGAGAAGAGAGACAGAGAGAGAGATGGGGGGAGCAGGAAGCATCAACTCCCATATGTGCCTTGACCAGGCAAGCCCAGGGTTTTGAACTGGTGACCTCAGTGTTCCAGGTCGATGCTTGATCCACTGTTCCAACACAGGTCAGGCCAGATGTTTTTATTTTTATATAATGAGATAAAGTATCTTTACTGATTATAGTTGTACATTGCTATTGTTTTATATTTTTCTCCATATCTGTACTTTAAGCATGAACCCAGAGCCCCAGAGCGGAACACCTCTTCCCTGTAAAGCATGCGCAGTGTGCGGAGTGGGCTCGGCCACCAGCAGGAAGGCGGAGGCGGAGCTCGGACACAGGACGCTTTGAGCTCAGGGTCGAACTCACCGCTCTAGGGATCGACCCAAGTCCTCATCCACCTGAGCGCGCTGGTGGAACTTTGATGCAGTTTAACAAACAAGGCGAGCCTTCTCTCTGGGGTCGGAAACGGCTGTAACCGGGCAAGCCCCGTGACGCCGGCCCAGTCACGTAGGGCCAGCACGCGGAGGAAGGACAGGGGAACAGGTGCAGGCGGAGCGAGCACGTGCGGCTGGAGAAGACACACTCGCTGTCTCCTTGCAGCTTTAGGCCGCTCCCGCGTGCAGGGTCGTTCCTTCCCACTCTCCCGTCCGGGAGCCTGCATTTTGAAATAAGACCTGTGTCTTATTGTTTGCACCAGAAGACTCCTGACTTGTCAAACATCAGAAAAGCACAGACGCGGAGAACTGGCTATGAAGATGGCATTTGGGGATAATGCAGCAACTGAGGTCAAGGTACAAGGAGCACAAGCTGGGTCTTCAAGCAAATTGTGACGCTTTTCTGTGTTCTGAAGACCTGGCGAGCAAAGCTGATGTGAGACCCACAGGGCGTGCTGTCCCACAGGGCACTAGGGACAGTTTCCTAGACGAGGGAACCACACCAATAAGCCGTATGATAAGGGACTGAAACAAAACAAAGCCAAACACTGAGTTTAGTGCTTGAAGTTTATTAGGCAGAGAAGAGGGAGACAAGGTGCAGGTACACAGACTAAATGCACTGTCGGGTCCTCAGTGGAATGTCACAGTGCTCTGGGTCTCGGTCCACAAAGCTCAGCGACAGCAAAGATTGTATAGACGGCCATTCTTCCTACAGCTCCCAGAGAGACGCTCGTCTCTATTGCATCTGCCATTTCTGCACGTGCAGAAGGTGACTCTTCTAAGGCCTGCGGAGGGAAGAGGAGGGTCAGGCACGGTGGGGACGGGCACAGGGAGCAGAGGCGAAGCCAGTATCAAGGACATATACTCGGAGGAGACGTGTCTACTATGGGAGACCACACCTGCAGGGCTAGGGTGAAAGGTCACGTGTCTGTGTAAATCACAAGCACTGGCTGACTCTGCGTTGGTCACACAGACCCATGACCGTCTCTGACCCGAGTCCATCACGTCCGTGCTCATTCTCTGCCCCGCCCCCATCCTCCTCTCCCCTCGTGGTGCCTGCTTCTCTCCCACCTCATCGCACCCCAACTGTGAGCCCGGTCTCCACGCCCCTCTGACAGACCCTTTAATGGGGTCAGACCCTGTAGCACGTGGGCAGATGTCACCTGAAGCTTCTCGAGCAACGCGTTCCTCTTCTGTGAAGGAGATAGCCACGTCCTGGTCCTCGGCCTCAGGCTAGTCCTGGGTGGGCACCTGGTCAGCTGTCTCCCACAGGGGCTCAGCCCGGGCCTGGAAGGCCAGGAGGAGCAGGGCAGTGAGGAGGGTGAGGGTCCTCATGGCTGAGAGTCCCCTGGAGGTGCGGGTTGGGTGGGAGGACAGAGTGAGTAACGGGAAGGGCAGAGCCAGCCTGCACTTATAGTGGGGTGGGCGGGGCTCAGCGACTACAAGGCAGTGAGGGCAGTGGGGCCTCTGGTTGGTCTGAGGCCAGGGCGGCTGGGCCTCCCAGCCTCTTTGATGATCCTGCCCCCGCCCCTTTGTGGCAGCATGCGTCGTGGGCTCAGTGTTCGCACTTGTTTCATGTTGATAGTGATGATGAGGACCTGGTGTGTGTTCTGTGTGCCATCTGCTTGGGTATTTCCCTTCTCATGTTCTAAGAGGACAAGGACTAGAGCTCTCAGTGAGCACAGGAAACAACATTCTTCTGTGTCTAATGTGGTGTCTGCTCATCTCTGGAGGCCCTGACACTTAACAGTTGCCCCAGTGGAGTGGAGGGCCCTACCTGCAAGTGTAGTGTCATCACTACCCTGTGGGGGAGGTTCTAATATCTTAGGTTATAGGTTCTGCGGTGGAGGGGACAGTGACTCAGGCTGAGGTAAAGATGAGCACATGGGACACAATGGAGGAGTTGGTCAGAGCAAAGCAGAAGGACACAGTGTTAAGGACGTCAGTAGAATCTGTGCTCATCACAAAAACCACTCATCAGTTACTTAGGTTCTTCTGTGAAAACAGCAAAGACAATAAAGTTCCCGCAGACCCATTATGAGATTTGTGATGTTTTTTATAAAAGTATTAATTTTGCCCTAGCTGTTTGGCCAAGTGTGTGGATGTCCCAGATTTGACTCCTGGTCAGGGCACACAAAAGAGGCGCCCATCTGCTTCTCCACCCTTCCCCTTCTTGCTTCTCTCTCCTCTCTCTCTTTCCTTCTCTTCCCCTCTAGCAGTCATGGCTCGACTGGAGTGAGTTGGCCTCCAGTGCTTAGGATGCCTCCACGTCCTCCTCCTCAGGCACTAAGAAGAGTTTGGTTGCTGAGCAACGGAGCTACTGCCCAGATGGGGAGAGCATAGGCCCTAGTGGGCTTACTGGCTGGGTTTCGGTTAAGGTGCATGAGGGAGTCTATCTGTGCCTCTTCTCCTCTCACTGAATAAGATAAAAGAGATATATAAATATATATATTTAAATTTATGAAGAAAGGAAAGTTGACAAGGTAGCTGAGTGATGAGTGAGAACACCAGTCCTTCCTCCCTCACTGTCCTACCTCTGTTCTGTGGGAACCTGCACGGTCACATGCTGAGTTTTCTATTTCTTTTCTTTTAAAAAATATTTGATCCATTGATTTTATGAGAGAGAGCTCCTTTACTCTCATGTACATGAGAGAAGCATCGAGCTGCTGTTCTGCTCAATGTTTCACTTCCTTGTGCATTCATTGGATGCTTCTCCTACGTGTTCTGACCTGGGATAGACCCACCACCTCAGGGCTCCAGGACGATGCTCTACCCACCGAGACAGCTGAACAGGGCCTCTGTCTCTTCATTCAACACAGGATTTAGCCTGGACACAGTCATCTCAGCTGGCAAAAACCTGCTTAACTGTTTATAGTGTTCATCATCCCAGTGTGATGTATGTCACCATTCTTTAAAAACATTTATTTTTTATTGATTTTAGAAAGAAAAGGAGGGAGAGAAAGATTAGAATATCAATCTGTTTCTCCATGTGCTCTGACCGGGGATTGAAGCAGCAACCTCTTAGCTTCGGATAATGCTCTAACAATCCAGCTATCCGGCCAGAGCTAAAGGTCATCAGTCAATTGTATCTTATTATCATTAAATAATTTTGTTATGACAATTTTGTTATTTCTAAACATTTTCATTTATAAGCATAACTTCAATGAGTATACTTTTACAAAAACCAACTTGCTATTTCTGACTCTCTATTAGATAAAAGTCTAGGAGTAGATTCCTGGGTCCAGGCACACATCTTATGTAACAGACATTAATCTATTTCCTCTGCGGAGCTCACCCCGACATCAGTCACCAAACATATGAGCCCCACCACTGCCCACCCTCAGGGAAAGGTGTTTAACAGGCCCTGTGATTCCCCAATTTCATCCTCCTTTCTTCCAGCCTGGGCTCTGGGCAGCCACGTGTCTGTTAGAAATTCACTAGATGTCCCTGAACACCTGCACTCAGAGTGACCAGAAATGACATTTGGAAGATTGAAATGTAAGGTCTCAGAAGGGCCTATTTTTAAATAATAAAAATTTACTGTTACTTTTTCATAGTTGTGTTATGCTATTGTTCCTTATATCACACTGGGATGAACACTGTAAACAGTTACACAGGTCTGTATGTGCTGATATAATTCTGTTCAAGCCAATGTCTGTGTTGAGTAAAGACACAGAGGCCCTGGAAGCTGTCTCAGGGGATAGAGCATCATCCTGGAGCCCTGAGGCGGTGGGTCTATCCCAGGTCAGGACATGTAGGAGAAGCAACCGCTGAATGCACAAGAAATTGGAACATTTAGCAGAGCAGCGAATTGATGCTTCTCTCATGTGCATGAGAGTAAATGAGCTCTTTCTCATAAAATCAATGGAAAAAATTTTCTTAAAAAGAAAAGAAATAGGAAACGCAGCATGTGGCTTGCAGGTTCCCACAGAACAGAGGTAGGACAGCGAGGGAGGAAGGACTGGTGTTCTCCCTCATCACTCAGCTACCTTGTCAACTTTCCTTTTCTGCATAAGTTTATATATGTATATATATCTTTTCTATTTTGTTTTTCTTATTCAGTGAGAAATGAGGAGGCAGAGACAGACTCCTGCATGCGCCCTGAGTAGAATCCACAAGGCAACCCCACTAGGTCCTAGGTCAGTGATGGGCAATCTTTTGAGCTTGGTGTGTCAAAATTCGCCAAAAATCAGAGCATAACTCGGGTGGTGTGTCACTTCGAGAAAAACGGCCTAACCAGAAGTCCTAGAACTAGACGCTCTGTGCTGGAGTTCTGTTGTTTTGGCCATAGACCTCTGGCACAGAGTGTCTGCACTACAGCAAATGTTTTATCCTCACTACTGCACCTGGCCATGCAGGAGCCGAGGATGAAACGTCTTTCTAGGCATGCAGTCCCATACTTCTCTGGTATGCAACGGCATGCAGCCGCATGTCATCAAAAATGGCTGTGTATGTCATAGGTTTGCCATCACGGTCCTATGCTCTCCCCATCTAGGGTAGTAGCTCCGTTGTTCAGCAACCGATTTCCTTTTTGTGCCTGAGGAGGAAGACATGGAGGCATCCTAAGCTATCCGGGGAAAATAACTCCAATTGAGCCATGGCTGCAGGAGGTGAAGAGAAACTGAGACAGACAGAGAGAGAGAGAGAGGGAGAGAGAGAGATTGAGAGAGAGAGAGAGAGGAGAGGGAGAGAGAGAGAGAGAGAGAGAGAGAGAGAGAGAGAGAGAGAGAGAGAAAATCGAGACAGGAAGGAGTGGAGAAGCAGATGGGCACCTCTTTTGTGTGCACTGACCAGGAGTCAAATCTGGGACATCCACACGCTTGGCTGAACAGCTAGGGCCATATTAATAATTTTAGAAAAAACCATCAGTAATCTCATAATGAGTCAGCAGAAACTTCATTGTCTTTGCTATTTTTACAGAAGAAACTAAATAACTGATGAGTGGTTTTTGTGATGAGCACAGATGCTACTGACATCCTTAACACTTGTGTTCTTCAGCTTTGTTCTGACAAAGTCCTTCCATCGTGTCCCATGTGCTCACCTCACCTGAGCCTGAGTCACTGTCCCCTCCACCACAGGAGCCTATAACCTAAGATAGGAAAACCTCCCCCACAGGGTAGTGATGACCCTCAACTTGCAGGTTGGACCCTACACTCCACTGAGGCAACTGTTGAGTCTCAGTGTCGGGGTCTGCAGAGATGACCAGGGCCACACATCAGACACAGAAAAATGTTGTTCCCTGTACTCACTGACTGAGAGCTCTAGTCCTTGTCCTCTTTGAACACTAGAAGGTAAATACCCAAACAGATGGCACACAGAACACACACAAGGTCCCCATCATCACTATCAACATGAAACAATTGTGGGCACTGATCCCTTGGGCGTGTGCTGGCACGAAGGGGCAGGGACAGGAGTATCAAAGAGGCTGGGAGCCCTGCTGGTCCTGGCTTCAGGCCAGCCAGAGGCCCCACTGCCCTCACTGCGCTGTGGTCTCTGAGCCCCGCCCACCCCACTATAAGTGCAGGCTGGCTCTGCCCTCCCCACCACTCACTCTGCCCTCCCACCTGACCCGCACCTCCAGGGGACTCTCAGCCATGAGGACCCTCGCCCTCCTCGCTGCCCTGCTCCTCCTGACCTTCCAGGCCTGGGCTGAGCCCCTGCAGGACACAGCTGACCAGGTGCCTGCCCAAGACCAGCCTGAGGTCGAGGACCAGGATGTGGCCATCTCCTTCACAGAAGAGGAACGTGTCACTCGGGAAGCTTCAGGTGACACCTGCCCATGTGCTACAGGGTCTGACCCCATCAGAGGGCCTGTTAGAGGGGCGTGGAGTCCAGGTCACAGTCGGGGGTGGGATGAGGGGGGAGAGAAGCAGGCACCAGGAGGGGAGAGGAGGATGGGGGCAGGGCAGAGAATGAGCACGGACATGATGGACTCGAGTCAGAGACGGTCATGAGTCTGTGTGACCAACGCAGAGTCAGCCAGTGCTTGTGATTTACACAGACACGTGACCTTTCACCATAACCCAGCAGGTGTGGTCTCACATAGTAGACACATCTCCTCTGAGTAGATGTCCCTGATACTAGCTGTGCCTCTGCTCCCTGTGTCTGTTTCCTCCATGCCTAACCCTCCTCTTCCCTCCGTAGACCTGCAGAGAGCCACCATCTGCACGTGCAGAAGAGGTTCATGCAAAAGAAATGAGCGTCTCTCTGGAAACTGTACGATCAATGGCCGTCTATACAATCTTTGCTGTCGCTGAGCTTTGTGGACTGAGACCCAGAACACCATGACATTCTACTGAAGACCCGAGAGTGCATTTATTTTCAGTACCTGTCCCTTCTCTTCTTTCACTCTCCAGAATAAACTTCAAGCATTAAACTCACTGTTTCCATTTTCTTTTCTCTTCCATTTTTCTTATGTGTGTGGTTCATCCGTACGGAGACTGCAGTCCTGGATGGTCTACATTAAATTAACTGGCTTTTCTGTCCCAATAATGAACAATTTGAGCATTAAACAATGTTAACAAAAATAGCAATATTGAACATAGATCTTTTCTATATTTTTTGGTCTTTTTTCTTTTCTGTATGAATTAAATTGAAAGGGGTGACATTGATCAACCTGAGCACATAGGTTCAGGTAAATATTTCTATAGTATTTGAACTCTTGATTCCTTGGGAGCCCATATATGTTATTATTTTCTATCTCCCTTTATCTCCCAACACCTTGATTCCCCCCTTCCACCCTGTCCCTGGGGATCACCACACTATTGTCCCAGGCAATAAGAGAGCCTTTTTCCCCCCTCTTTTTGGTCCTTTGTGCTCAGTCCCCTTCCCCCCTAGCTGCCCACACTCACTGCCCATAGCTGTCAACCTGCTCCATAAAAATAAACTTAATTCTCATTTAGGACCATTTGAACCTAACACAGTCATTCCTTCAAAGTGAAACTCAAGTAGAAACTCCCTATGGAGGGTACTGAGAGGTGTTGTTGACTGAGGAATGGTGGATTCCATGGGCATGTCACTGGCTCTTTCACTGTAAGGTGTGTAGAGGTATTGGTATATACAGATACTTTCTAGGATAAGCATGTGTTTCAGTTACATGTGCATGTTCCTAGCTGTGCCAACAAGATCAAGTGACCTAATACTTCAGCATGCTACCAACTGTTAAGACTAAGAACTATACCAAAAATAGAGTATATTGACCAGCATCTGTGGTCTCAAACAATGACAATGAGCCATTCAGTACTGTGGGTCATGCCCAATGACCAGTGAAATAAATAGTCCCCCTTGGATGCAGTGGTGAGATTAGCCCAATGACCAGTGCAAGAGTTGATCTAATCTCGCTCACGTTTTGAACAGTGCAATCAATTCCCAAGAGACTGTCAGATTCTACCTTCAGGACACAAAAGCATTAACACATGGAAGATCAGACTTATCAAAAGTATAGGGAAAGACCCAAAACTCAGAAACTAGCAACAACAAAAAATGTTTAAATGACATGAAAATCCAAAGTATCTGTACTGGCTAGAGAAAGAGGTCCCCCAAAAATGATGCTCTGGAAATGATCTGCTGTTCCTGGGATCAAGAAACAATGTTCTGAATTTTGAAAGGCATTGTAAAAGTCTACAGAAATAAATCAACCAACTATTCCTTTTTTCAAAACAGATGCTAAAATTGAAAGGACATTCTAAGAATACAAACTCAGGCACTCCTCAGTCGTGGAGATGTGTTTCCCTGCTGACTCATGACAGAAACAAAGCCAGGACTCATTGGGACAGCAGTTCTTACCTATCAGGTTGGGAAAGGTCCCAAACCTCACAGTCCAGGGAGCAGACTGCTCTCAGCCACTCCAGGTCCCCGGATCCCAGCCCCCAGGGCCGGCAGAAAGTCTGAAGTGTGGTCTTCCGAGTCACAGCAATCTGCCTGTGGGCAGCTCGGAATGTGGGGGACACAGCTCACCTGTGGTCTCAGGACGGACATCTCGCCTCTTCCTCCTACATTGTGAATGTCGAGTTCCTGTCCTCTTCCTGGTCAGACATGACGGATACAAGTCTGGGTACACCTGACTGACCTCCATGCAGAAATGTGGAGAAAAATATAAAACAATAGCAAGACAGAACTGTGAAGGAGTAACAGTAATTCATTTTATTATTTATAAAGGGGCTCATCTGAGACGTTACATCAATCGGCCAAATGTCATTTTTTGGTCACCGTGAGTGCAGGTGTTCAGGGACATCCAGTGTAATTCTAACAGACACATGGCCCAGAGCCCAGGCTGGAAGAAAGGAGGATGAAATTGGGGAATCACAGGGCCTGTTAAACACCTTTCCCTGAGGGTGGGCAGTGGTGGGGCTCATATATTTGGTGACTGATGTCGGGGTGAGCTCTGCAGAGGACAATAAATTAACGTTTGTTAGATGTATAAGAAGATGTGTGCTTGGACCCTGCAATCTATGAGAGTCAGTGATAGCAAGATGGTGTTTGTAAAAGAATACACATGGGAGTCAAGTTTATAACTGGAAACGTTTAGAAATAAAAAAAATTGTCAGTATTTAATGATAATAAGAGAGCATTGACTGATCACATAAAGCCCTGGCCAGATAGCCAGATTGATAAGCATTTTTCCCCGAAGCACAGAGGTTGCCGGTTCGATCCCCGGTCAGGGCACATGTAAAAACAGATTGATTTTCCTGTTACTGTCTCCTTTCCTTTCTAAAATCAACAAAATAAACATTTTTGAAGAATGATGACATATATTACACTGGGATGGTGAACATATAAACATAGTTACGCAGGTCTGTAATTGCTGACATAACTGTGATCAGGCTAAGGCCAGTGTTGAATGAAGAGACAGAGGCCCTGGCCAGCTGCCTGGTGGATAGAGCATCATCCCAGAGCCCTGAGGTGGTGGGTCTATCCCAGGTCAGACAGAACACATAGGTGAAGCAACCAATGAATGCACAAGGAATGGGAACACCAGGGCAACACTGCCAGTTGATGCTTTCTTGCTTGCATGAGCGTGCATCAGCTCTCTCTCATAAAATCAATAAATAAAATTTTCTTAAAAAGAAAAGAAATAGGAAAGGCAGCATGTAACTGTGCAGGTTTCCACAGAATGGAGGTAGGACAGCGAGGGAGGAAGGACTGGTGTTCTCACTCATCATTCAGCTACCTTGTCAACTTTCCTTTGTGCATAAATTTATATATATATATAGTTATAAGTATGTATATAAGTTTATATATTGCCCTATCTATCTATCATCTATCTATCTATCTATCTATCTATCTATCTATCTATCTATCTATCTATCTATCTATCATCTATATCTATCTATCTATCTATCTATCTATCTATCTATCTATCTATCTATTTTTTTCTTATTCTGTGAGACGAGAGGAGGCAGAGACAGATTCCTGCATGTGCCCTGACCAGAGTCCACCCAGCAAGCCCTCTATGGACAATGTCCTCTTATGTGGAGATGTAGCTCCATTGCTCAGCAACCGAGCTCTTCTTTGTGCCTGAGGAGGAGGACATAGAGGTGTCCTAAGCACTAGAGGCCAACTCACTCCAACCGAGCAATGGCTGCAGAAGTGGAAGAGAAAAAGAGAGAGAAAAGCGAGAAGGGATGGGTACAGCAGCAGATGGTGCTTCTTTTCTGTGCACTGACCAGCGGTCAAATCTGGGACATCCACATGCTTGGCCAAACAGCTAGGGCAAAATTAGTACTTTTTAAAAAAACATCACAAGTCTCATAATGGGTCTGTGGAAACTTCATCATCTTTGTTACTTTTACAGCCGACATTAGTAACTGGTGAATGGTTTATGTGATGAGTGCAGATTCTTTTTTTTTTTTTAATTTTTAAAAAAAAATTTTATTTATTCATTTTTTTTTAGAGAGGAGAGGGAGAGACAGAGAGGGAGAGAAGGGGGGATGAGCTGGAAGCATCAACTCCCATATGTGTCTTGACCAGGCAAGCCCAGGGTTTTGAACCGGCGACCTCAGCATTTCCAGGTCAAAGCTTTATCCACTGCACCACCACAGGTCAGGCCGATGAGTGCAGATTCTACTGACATTCTTAACACTTGCCTCCTTCTCTTTTGCTCTGACCAACTCCTTCCATTCTGTCCTTCTGTGCTCATCTTTACCTGAGCCTGAGTCACTGCTCTGTCCTCCATAGGAAACTATACCTGAGGATATTGAAATATCCCCCACGGGGTAGTAATGACCGTAAACTTGCAGGTAGGACCCTCCCCTCAATTGGTCAACCACTGAGTCTAAGTGCCGTAGTCTACAGAGATAAGCAGGGCCCCAAAAGACAGAGAAGAATGTTGTTCCCTGTACTCCCTGAATGAGAGCTCTATTCCTTGTCCTCTTTGAACACTGGAAGGTAAATACCCAAGCAGATGGTACATGTAACACACACCAGGTCCTCATCATCACTATCAACATGAAACAAGTGTGGGCACTGAGCCCACGAATGCGTGCTGCCAAAAAGGGGCAGGGACAGGAGCATCAAAAAGGCTGGGAGGCCCTGCTGCCCTCACTGCGCTATGGTCACTGAGCCCCGCCCACCCCACTATAAGTGCAGGCTGGCTCTGCCCTCCCCACCACTCACTCTGCCCTCCCACCCGACCCGCACCTCCAGGGGACTCTCAGCCATGAGGACTCTCGCTCTCCTCACTGCCCTGCTCCTCCTGGCCTTCCAGGCCCGGGCTGAGCCCCTGTGGGAGACAGCTGACCAGGTGCCCGCCCAGGACCAGTCTGAGGCCGAGGACCAGGACATGGCCATCTCCTTCACAGAACAGGAACGCTTCGCTCAAGAGGCTTCAGGTGACACATGCCCACTTGCTACAGGGTCTGATCTCATTTGAGAGCCTTTAAGATGGATGTGGAGTTGGGGCTCACAGTCAGGGGTGGGATGAGGGGGAAGAGAAGCAGGCACCACGAGGAGAGAGGAGGATAGGGGCGGAGCAGAGAAAGTAACACGTGACCTTTCACCCTAATGAAGCAAGTATCGTCTGTGGCATTAGTCAGGTCACTTCTCAGTGTCTGTCCCTGATACTGGCTGTGCCTCTGCTCCCTGAGCCCGTGTCCACTGTGCCTGACCCTCCTCGTCCCTCCAGAGGTCTTGAGAGAAGAACCAGGTGCACGTGATGACCCGGTCACTTCTGCAGGGTTAATGAGTCTTATGCTGGAAGATGCCCTAGCTTTGGTAACAAATACAGGCTTTGCTGTCACAATACTTTGTGAATAGAGACCACAGCTCTGGGACGTTCCTCTGAAGACCTGAAACAACATTTATCTGTGCACCTGCACCTTCTCTTCTCTGTCTCCATAATAAACTTCAGCTTTATTCCCTCTTTCCATTTATTTTTTTTATTGATTTTAATTTGTGTTTACATAGATTCTAGTGAAGCCCAGAATGCATCACCCTCCCCCGTATTCCCCTCAACATCTCCCTTGCCCCCCTCTTCCCACAACGCCCTCCCCACTTCTCTTCAGGTTTATCCCATTCTCTCATCCCCTTTCCCTCTGTTCTCTTTGATCCCTCCTCTGTCTTAATTGTGTTCCTCAGCTCACATTGTTTATTGGATTCCTCAAATGAGTGAGGTCATATGACACTTTTCTTTCTCTGCCTGACTTATTTCACTTAACATAATAATTTTCAGGTCCATCCATGTTGTCACAAAAGGTAAGATTTCCTTCTTTTTCATGGCCCCATAGTATTCCATTGTGTATATGTACCAGGGCTTTTTAATCCACTTGTCCACTGACAGACACGTGGGCTGTTTCCAGATCTTTGCTATTGTGAACAATGCTGCTATAAACATGAGGGTGCATTTCTTCTTTTGAATCATTGATGTGGTGGTCTTCGAATATATTCCTAAAAGTTGGATGGCTGAGTCAAAAGGCAGTTCGATTTTTAATTTTTTGCAGAATCTCCATACTGTTTTCCACAGTGGCTGCACCAGTCTGCATTCCCACCAGCAGTGCAGGAGGGTTCCCTTTTCTCCACATTCTCGCCAGCACCTATTATGTGTTGTTTTGTTGATGAGTGAGCGCCATTCTGACTGGTGTGAGGTGATATCTCACTGTGGTTTTAATTTGCATTTCTCTCATGATTAGTGATGTTGAACATTTTTTCATCTGCTTATTGTTCATCTGTATGTCCTCTTTGGAGAAGTATCTATTCATTTCATTTTCCCATTTTTTGATTGGATTGTTTATCTTCCTGATGTTGAGTATACAAGTTCTTTATAAGTTTTGGTTATTAACCCCTTATGAGAAGTATTGTCGAATATGTTTTTTCATTGTGTGTTTTGTATTTAGCTGTGCAAAAGTTTTCTAGTTTGATATAGTCTCATTTGTTTATTCTGTCCTTTATTTCACTTGCCCATGAGGATAAATCAGCAAATATATTGCTGCAAGAGATGTCAGAGAGCTTACTGCTTATGTTTTCTTCTAATATGTTTATGGTTTCATGACTTACATTTAAGTCTTTTTTCCATTTTGAGTTTATTTTTGTGAATAGTGATCTAGTTTCATTTTTGTATGTAGGTGTCTTTTTTTCCCCTACACCATTTGTTAAAGAGACTGTCTTTACTCCATTGTATGCTCTTACCTCCTTTGTCAAATATCAATTGTCTATAAAGGTGTGAGTTTATTTCTGGGTTCTCTGTTCTGTTCCATTGATCTATATGCCTGTTCTTATGCCAGTACCAAGCTGTTTTGAATACAATGGACTTGTAGTATAACTTGATATCAGGAAGTGTGATACCTCCCACTTTATTCTTGTTTTTCAAGACTGCTGAGGCTATTCGTATTCTGCTTTGGTTCCATATAAATTTTTGGAATATATGTTCTATATCTTTGAAGTATGTCATTGGTATTTTAATTAGTATTGCATTGAACTTATAAATTGCTTTGGGTAATATAGACATTTTAATGATGTTTATTTTTCCAATTCATGAACACGGTATATGCTTCAATTTGTTTGTATCTTTCTTGATATTTTTATCAATGTTTTATAATTTTCGAGTACAAATCTTTAATCTCCTTGGTTAAATTTACTCTTAGGTACTTTATTTATTTATTTATTTTGCCATGGTGAAGTGGTTGATTCTTTAATTTCTCTTTCTGACAGATCATTGTTGGTGTATAAAAATGCCTATGATTTCTGAGTATTAATTTTATATCCTCCCATCTTGCTGAATTCATTTATCAGTTACAGTAATTTTTTTACTATAATTTTGGGGTTTCCTATGTACAGTATCATATCATGAGCAGATAATGATAGTTTTACCTCTTTTTTTCCAATTTGGATGCCTCTTAATTCTTCTTCTTGTCTGTTTTTTGTGGCTAGGACTTTCAGAACTCTGTTGAATAAGAGTGATGAAAGGGGGCACCCCTGCCTTGTTCCTGATTTTAAGAGGATTGCTTTTAACTTTTGTCCATTTAGAATGATGTTGGCTGTGGGTCTGTTATAGATGGCCTTTGTCATGTTGAGGTATGTTTTCTGTATTCCTACTTTACTGAATGTTTTGATCATAAATGGGTGCTGGATTTTATCAAATGCTTTCTCTGCATGTGTTGATATTTCTATGTGTTTTTTTTTTCCTTTTGTTTATGTGATGAATCACATTGATTGATTTCTGAATATTGTACCACCCTTGTCTCCCTAGAATAAATCCCTCCTGAACATGATGTATGATTTTTTTTTCACGTGTTGCTGGATCTGGTTTGCTAATATTTTGTTGAGAATTTTAGCATCTAAATTCATCAGGGTCTACGGCCATACCACCCTGAACGCGCCCGATCTCGTCTAAATTCATCAGGGATATTGGCCTATAATTTTCTTTCTTTGTGTTGTCTTTGCCTGGTTTTGGAATCAGAATTATGCTTGCCTCATTAAAGGATCTTGGAAATCTTCCCTCCTCTTAAATATTTTGAAATAGCTTGAGAAGGATAAGAGTTAGTTCTTTTTTGAATGTTTGGTAGAATCCACCTGTGAAGCCATTTGGTCCAGAGCTTTAGTTTGTTGGTTGATTTTTGATAAGTGTTTCGATTACATTCATTGTAATTGCTCAGTTTATTTTTTCTGAAAGATTATATGTTTTAAGGAATTTATGCATTTTACCTAGGTTGTTTAATTTTTTGGCATACAGTTCTTCATAATATTTTCTTACAATCCTTTGTATTTCTTTTGTGTCAGTTGTTATTTCTCCTCTCTCATTTCTAATTTTATTTATTTAAGTCCTCTCTCTTTTTTTTTTGGTGAGCCTTATTATAGGTTCATAGATCTTGTTTACCATTTCAAAGAACCAGCTCCCAGTTACATTGATCATTTGCATTGTTTTTTTGTGTTTTTTTTTTGCCTCTCTGTCATTTATTTCTGCTCTGATCTTCATTATTTTCTTCCTTCTACTTCCTCTGGGCTTTACTTTCTGTTCTTTTTCTAGTTCTTTTAGATGCAAGGTTAAGTTGATAGTATGACCTTTTTCTAGCTTCTTGAGGTATGCCTGTATTGCTATGAACTTCCCTGTAAGGACTGCTTTAGCTGTGTCCCATAAAGTTTGAGTTGTTGTATGGTCATATTTATTCATTTCTAGAAATTTTTTGATTTCTTCTTGGATCTCATTGTTAACTCATTTGTTATTTAATAATATGCTATTTAGTTTCCAAGTATTTGAGTATTTTTCAGTTTTTCTGTTGTAGTTAATTTCAATTTTCATTGCATTGTGATCAGAGAAAAATTCATTGAGACCGTTTTGTGCCCTAACATGTGGTCTATCCTAGAGAATGTACCATGAGCACTTGAAAAGAATGTATATTCTACTGATTTAGGGTGAAAGGTTCTGAAGATATCTATTAAATCCAGTTGACCCAGTGTGTCTTTGAAGTCTGCTGTTTCTTTGTTAATTTTATTTCTTGAGGATCTATCTAGTGATGTCAGTGGGGTATTGAAACCCCCTACTATTATAGTATTACTGTTGCTCTTGGCCTTTATGTCCATCAAAGTCTGCTTATATATGTATGTGCTGTTATATTAGGTGCATAGATATTTATAATTGTTATATCTTTCTGTTGGATTGCACTCAATAATATCATTCTGTGGTGACCTTCATTATCCCTTACTGTAGCCTTTGTTTTAAAGTCTATTTTGTCAGATAAAAGAATTGCTACCCAGTTTTTTTTTCATTTCTATTTGCATGAAATATTTTTTTAAAACCTTTTATTTTTAGGTTATGTGTATCTTTTTTTTTTGAGGTGTGTCTCTTGTAGACAGCATATGTATGGATCCTGTATTCTTATTCACGCGGCTACCCTATGTCATTTGATAGGATCATTTAATCCATTTACATTTAATGTTATTTTGAAATGTAGTTGTTTATTGCCATTTTATTCTTTAAATCTAATTACTCTTTTGTTATATTTTCTCCCCTCCTGTGTGCTGTTTAGTATAGGCTTTTAAACATTTCTTGCAACATTGGTTTCATTGTAATGAATTCCTTGAGGTTTTTTTTTTTCTTTTTTTTTTTTTTTTGTCTGGGAAGCTTTTTATTTCTCCTTCATTTTTAAACAATAGCCTTGCTGGATAAGGAAATCTTATTTGTAGGCTCTTGTTCTGTATTATTTTGAATATTTCTTGCCATTCCCTTCTGGCCTCAAGTGTTTCTGTTAAGAAATCAGATGTCATCTTTATGGGGACTCCTATGTTGGTGATTGAGATTTTTTTCTTTACATCTTTTAGTATTTTTTCTTTATCTCTTAGCTTTGGTTTTTTAATTATGATGTGTCTTGGAGTTGGTTTGTTCTGGTTTCTTTTTAATGGAATTCTGTGTGCTTCTTGTACTTGTGTGACTTTTTCCTGCATTAATTTAGGGAAGTTTTCAGCTATGATTTCTTCAAACATGCTCTCTCCCTTGTTCTTTCTCCTTCTTCTTCAGGAATAGTTATGATGTGGATGTTGTTTCTCTTTAGGTTGTTACAGAGCTCTCTTAGAGTTTCCTCAGACTTTTTGAGGCACTTTTTATTTTTCTGCTTCACTTCTGTGCTTTCGTTTATCTAGTCTTCTAAATCACTGATTCAGTCCTCTGCTTCATCCTGCCTGCTTTGAATTGCTTCTAGTGTAGTCTTCGTTTCTGATATTGCATTTGTCATTTCTGACTGGTTCTTCTTTAGTATTTCAATGTCCTTTTGGATGCTAGTAATCTCTATTTAGGTGCTCATTTTTTCAATCCATTGTTGCACTAAGATCCTTGAGCATTCTTAAAATCATTATTTTAAACTCTGTATCCAATAGTTTGGTTATTTCCATCTCACTCAGTTCTTTATCTGGGGGTTTTTCTTGTTGATTCATTTGGATTGCATTTCTCTGTCTTTCCATTTTGTCTGTGTAGACACTCTTCATTTGAATGTGTTGTTTGTGAAGCTAGCTAAGGCTAGGGTTGGTAATGTCTCCCTCCAATTTTCAGTTGTGTTCTTTCTAGGTCTTCTTGGGTTGGCATGAGCTGTTTTTTGTAATCCACAGTGGATTACTTATCTGTTATCACTATTCTCTTTGCTGTTTCTGTTGGCATTTTCTATGTTTTAGCTGGGTCAGGTGTGAGGAGCCCTTCTTTAAGCTTCCACTTCCAAGAAAAGGACCACGCAGCAAGCAGGACTATGTGCAATCCCAGACTTCTGTAGTGGCTGCTGAGGGTTTCCACCTCTGCCTGCTGGCTTGCATGCTCACAGGGACCACACTGGCCTCCAAAAATGTGCCCTGACGCCTTCATCCTGGCCATGCCCTGTGATCACTCAGCGGTGCGGCGGGAAGTGTAGCTTAGACCTCTGAACACACTATTTGTTTCCCTAACCTGCTGCCTGCCTTTAAGCACCTCTTTGTTCTAACTGGGGCAGTAAAGCTTCCGGTGGGCAGGGTAATTTCTTCCCTTTGCTGGTGATGCTGTTCCCAGGAAAAATGTTCATTTTAGATTTGGGGAATGACTCAGTCCAGGGGTTAGGGTGTCCATCTCTCAAAGTGTTTACCCCTGTGCCTCTGAGTCCACACTCTCCCCTGGCAACTCCAGTCCTCCCAGCACTCACCACTCCTGGTGTTCTGGGAAAGTGGCTGTGAATGAGGCTCTCCATGCTGTTATTTTAATATGGAGCCTGGGTCTGAGAGTTCTTCCTCCTTCTCTCAAACAGTATGTAGGCATCTTTCTCAGGCAAATACAGTCTAAAATCTGTTTCCAAGCTCCAGCATTCTAGGATGGAATTCTAATTTTGCTGATGAGGACCCACAACTCACTGGGAATCCCTCCCCATTGTGAGAATCCCTCCCAGCTGCTGCTCCTCCAGGGAGCAGGGCAGCCCTTTCCACATCTCTACCTTTCCTACTAGTCTCAGTGAGGCTTCTTCAGTGGTCCTTCGCTATAGAATCCTCTTAGTTAATCCACAGTTGGTCTTTCAAGATGAACTCAGAATTAAGTTGTAATCCTCTTTGTTTCTAGGAAGTGGGAATTGGAGCGTCCACCTACTCTGTGGCCATCTTGTCTTTTCCTCTATTATTCTTGTTGATGTGATGTATTTGCACAGAAAATTCTGTCCTGCATGGTCAGCTTTAAGTTCACCAGCCTTTTAATCCTGATGATGAACCATTTGAGCATCACACAGCAATAACAAAACCAGTAAAAAGTACCACAATGCTTATTTAAGAAAACTTTAACTTTCTATATTCAATTGATTTATAATGAAACTCAAAGTGAAACATTTCTATGGAGTGTACTAAAAGGTGCAATTGGACCCTGGCTGGTTGGCTCAGTGGTAGAGCGTTGGCCCAGCGTATGGACATCCTGGGTTTGATGCTCAGTAATGACACACTGGAGATGTGAACATCTGCTTCTTTCCCCCTCTTCTTTTCTCATCTCTCTCTCTCTTTTCTCCTCCCCTAGCCTTGCTCATGTTTAGGGCCAGTTGGCCCCAGGCATTAAGGATGGCTGTATGGCTTCACCTCAGGTGCTAAAATTGCTTGGTTGCCAGGCAACTGATAAATGGTCCCAGAAGTACATTGCATCGCTGAGTAGGGGGCTTTCCAGGTAGATCCCAGGTGGGTAACATGAGGGAGTCTGTCTTTCTGCCTGCCTGCTTCTCACTTAAGAAAATTTTAAAAAAAAGGTGCCATTAACCTCAGGAAGAATAGACCCAATGAGAATGGTACTTGTTCTTTAATGTTAAGGCAGGAGAGGACATTGATATGCAGAGATACTTTCTAGGATAAGCAGGTATTTAAGTCACATGTGCATGTTCCTAGCAGTATCAACAATATCAAGTGACCTAATGCTTCAGGGTGCCACCAACAAGGAAAAGTAAGAACTACACCCAAAATGGAGCAGACTGACCAGCACTGGTCATCTCAAATAACGGCCAGAGGAAAACAGAGTCCTGATACAGTTAGTATCATAGGTCATGCATTTGATCAGGGAAATGATGGTCCCCCATGAACCCTAGAAAGGTGATTAGTTCATTGTTCATTGTAAGAGTTGATCTCAATTCTCTCTTTAAGGAGATTGAGTCTATTAGTCACAAAAATCTCGTACTGAATCTAATATAATCTAGCAACAAACAGTATGTTTTTAGACATGCCACGGACTGGCGCTCGGTACTGAGCTGAGAGGGAGGCTGCAGAGAAGCCACCAAGACAGAGAAGCCTTATTTCCAATGACAAGAGCCACTCTGCCTTTCTCTCCCTGTTACACAGTCGCCACACATGTCTTAGAGCCACAACCTTGGATTCCACGCTGAGACTGTGTTGTACTCCTAGAACCTTCTATTTGGTCTTTGCACTTTGGCCACATCTACCGTATTGCCACATGTATAAGATGCACCATTTTTTGAAAAATTTGGGGTCTAATAACTGGGTGCATCTTATACAGTGGTTGTGACATAACCAATGCCATAGAAGGAACTGAGGAAGAGGTAATATAGGCTGTGATTCGTCATCAGATGCAGACGAGGACAAGATAGTGGACTGGTATCTTGACAGTGATGAGGACTTGTATGAATTTTATGATAAATAAAACTTGAGTTCAATAACTTTATGTAATACAATTTATTTTTTAAATTTTGGGCCCCTATATAAAGGTGTGTCTTATATATGGAAACATCTTATACCTGAGGAAATACAGTAATTCCAGAAAATTTTCCTTGTAAATATTTCAAACTAGAAACACTTTAATTTGAAACTAAACCAGCAAGGACCATGTGCCCCTCTCAAACCCCGCTCTAGACACGAGAGCACTGACACACGGAAGATCGGGCTTTACAAATGTTAGTAGGGAATGGATAAAACTCACAAAAGACCTTAAATTTTAATAGCACATAAAAATGCAAAGTATTTGTGTAAACAAGAGAAAGAGCCAAAGGGAAATGAGAGACCACACAAATGTTTCGCAGCCCTGGGACAATAGTGACAATTTCCTGAATGTATAAGTAAGCACTACAAACCAAAAGGACTAAATCGGCCAAGGATTACATTTCTCAAAACTGATGCCAAGAAGAAAGGACATTCAGAGAAAATAAACAGAGGCACTTCTTCAATGTGGACACATGTTGCCCCGTGACTCAGAAAAGACACAAAGCCAAGACTCCATCCGGGTTCAGGTCTTACCTGTCACTCTGGGAAAGATGTCAACCCTCACAGTTCAGGTAGCAGACTGCTTTCTGCCACACCTGGACCCCAGGGTCCCCACCACCAGGGGTTTCAGAAAGTCAGGAGCAAGTTATTTACAGCTCACAGCGATTGGCATGCAGGCAGCACTGGAGGTGGGGGACGTGCCTCAACTGGGGTCTCAGGATGGGCATCTCCCATTGCCTGGCTACGCCATCCACATGCAGTAACTGTCCTTCCCATGGGCAGAACAGAGAGGCCACAAGTCCAGCTGCTTCTGTCCTCCAAGTAGAAATAAAGGAAAACAATATAAAACAATAATACAAAAGAAGTATAAACCGTGACCGTAATTCATTTTATTATTTAATAATGGGTCTGAGTCAGATGTTACATTTGATTGGTCAGGACTCTTTGGTCAGAACTCTGTTTATGGTCACTCTCACCTGCAATTGGGTCATGGACATCTGGTGTATTTTTAACAAAGCACATGTCTGCTTGGAGCCCAGGCTTAGAAAAATAAACAAAAAAATTGGGGGATCACAGGACCTTATGAACAACTCCCACAGTTAGAGGGCAGCAGTTGGGCTCATATGTTTCAGTGAGCAATGTCGACAGGGCCTATGCAGAGGATGAAACATTAACGTCTCTTAAATGTATAGGACGTGTTACTTTGAACCTACATCCTACCACGGACATTACTCTAGAAGACAGTCACAAATAAACAGGAGGATTCTCACTGCCAATATGCTTGCAAATGAAAATAGTTATGAATAACCAAACTGTCAGAATTTAGTGATGAATGAGAGACTGCTAAGAGGTGATGTATAAACACTAGGATGGTATAACGCCATTCACACAGTGTTTGTGCTACTGGAATAGTGTTTGAGGTAAAGCCTGGGGTGAGGAAGGACACTCAGAACACGGGGACCCTGGTGGCCCCTGCAGAGCAGGTGGAGGGCTGGCGCAGGGAGGGGACCAATAGTCTCACTCATCACTGAGCTCCCTTTGAATTTTCTTTTTTTGTGAAAGAATTACTTTTTTACTTTAAAACATCAAAACTATCACAGGCAGTTTGCAGAAACTTCATTGTATCACCTACTTCTAAAAAAGAACACAAGTCATTGGAGAGCAGTTTATATGATATGTTTAAATCCTACTGACGTCAGGAAATAAACCTCTCTTTCAGCTTAACTCTGACCAACTCCTTCCCTCCTGTCCCTCTGTGCTCACTTCACAGAGTCTGAGTCACTGTCTCCTCCACCTCAGGAGATCACCCGGCCAGGATCAGCAAACCTCCCCCACAGTCCTTGAACCTGGAGAATGAACCCTCTACTTTAATGGTGGAAAGTCTGGTCCCAGGGTCGGGGCCTCCAGAGGTGAGCAAGGCCCCACATCAGACACAGAAGAACGTTGCTCCCTGTGCTCACTGACTGAGAGCTCTAATCCTTGTCCTCTTTGAACACTAGAAGGTAAACACCCAAGCAGATGGCACACAGAACACACACCAGGTCCTCATCATCACTATCAACATGAAACAAGTGTGAGCACTGAGACCACGGACGTGTGCTGCTATGAAGGGGCAGGGACAGGAGCAAAAAAGAGGCTGGGAGCCTGGTGGCCCTAGACCCAGGCCAGCCAGAGGCCCCACAGGTTAGTCCCTGAGTCCCACCTACCACACTACAAGTGCATGCTGGCTCTTCCTCCCCACCACTCATGTTTGCCCTCCCATTTAACCTGGACTTCCAAGAGACTCTCAGTCATGAGAACCCTTGCCCTCCTCGCTGCCCTGCTCCTCCTCACCTTCTAGGCCCAGGCTGAACTTCTGCGAGAGACAGCTGACCAGCTGCCCGCCCAGGACCAGCCTGAGGCCTAGATCCAAGACGTGGCCATCTCCTTCTTTGGTGTGGAACATGTTGCTGGAGAAGGTTCGGGTGACACCTGCCCACGTGTACAGGGTCTGACCCCATCAGAGGGCCTGTCAGAGGGGCGTGGAGTCCGGGTTCACAATTAGGGGTGGGATGAGGACGGGGCACAGAAGGAGCATGGAGGTGATGTACTCGGGTCAGAGATGTCATGGGACTGCACGACCAATGCATAGTCACCCTGGGTCCTTGATATTTATACAGACACGTGACCTTTCACCCTAACCCAGCAGGTGTGTTCTCCCATAGTAGACACGTCGCCACTGAGTAGATGTCCCTGATACTGGTTGTGCCTCTGCTCCCTGTGCCCGTCCCCACTGTGCCTGACCCTTGTCTTCCCTCCGCAGCCTTATCGAGAGTCATCCTATGCTCATGCAGATATGGCTTATGTGAAAGAAATGAGTGTCTCTCTGGGAGGTGTTGGAGAAATTTCCGTCCATACAATCATTGCTGTCTTGAGTGCTCTGTGACATTCCATTGAGGAACCAAGAGTGCATTTCATTTGTGTACCTGTCCCTTCTCTCCTTTTTCTCTCCGGAATAATCTTGAAGATTTAAATTACTATTTCTTTCTTTTTATGTGTGTGTGCTCCATTTTTCTTATGTGTCTTGTTAACTCCTATGGATAATTCTGTCCTGAATGGTCTACATTAAGTTATCTAGCTTTGCCATCTCAATAATGAACAATTTGAGCATATACATGGCAATAACAAAAACAGCAAAACTGAACATATTTAGAACAACCGTAAGAGAAAAATTTATTCCATTTATAATAAAACTCAAAGGTGAAAGGTGTCTGGAGTGTACAAAAATTTGTTTTTGACTTCAGAAAGCCTGGTTCTAATGAACTGTGTTACATTTTCTTTAATTTTAAGATGTGAGAGGGCATTGATATATATATTATCTCAGGATAAGTAGGTGTTTATTCACATGTGTGTATTCCTAGCTATATCAACAAGATCAAGTAATCTAATGCTTCAGGGTGCTACCAACAGAGAAAAGTAAGAACTACACCCAAAAAACAGTATATTAACCAGCATCTGTAATCCCAAACAATGACAATGAGACAATCAGTATAGTGGGTCATGCCCGAAGACTAGCAAAATAAATAGTTCCCCTTGGATGCAATGGTTAAATTCATCCAATGACCACTGTAAGAGTTGATCTTAATTCTCTCATGCCTTGAGCAGCTCTAACAATTTCCACGAGACTGTCAGCTTCCAGCTCCAGGACTCAAAATCAGGATGCCACCTACCGAGAAAAGTAAGAACTACACCAAAACTGGAATATAATGGCCAGCATCGGTGGTCTCAAATAATGAACTGAGAAAGGGGAGTCCCAGAGCCACTGGTAAAGCTCAGATGCCCAGTGACCTTGAACTCAATGGTCCTCATTTGGATCACAAATGGTAAATGAGTCAATGTTAAAAGAATCAATTGGTCTCAACTTTCTCTATCTCTGTTTAAAGAGATTCAATCTACTAGTTAACCATAATGACATCCTGAATCTAATATAATCTAGCAAGAAACAATATGTTTTTAGCAATGGCATAGACAGGCACTTGTTCCTCAGCTGAGAGGGAGGCTGGAGGGAAGGCACTGAGACAGAGAAGCCTTATTTCCAGACAACAAGCTCCTTTCTGCCCCCCTCTCTCAGTTCCAAGGTAGCCACACACATCCTAAAGCCAGGACCTTGGATTCTACCCTGAGGCTGTGTTGTACTCTTAGAACCCTCTATGTGCTCATTGCCCTGTGGCCACTTCTACTTCAGGTGACCTTTCTCTGCAAACAGTCAAATGAGAAACACTTACTCTGAACCTTTACCATCAGTCAGCATGCGCCCCCCTCTCAGCCTCTTTTCTCCTTCCCGCACAGGCCAGGAGAGCACTGACACTCATGTGTGGGAGACCATGTGACCATGGCTCTACATACAGACTGTGGTGGCAAAGAGAAAAACATAAATTTACCAATACTTTGAAAAACACCATAAGAATGCAAATTATCAGTAAGAAAGAGAAAGAGGCAGAGGGGGAAATGACACACTCTGAAATGATCTGCAGTACTTGGGATGAAGAGGACATTTCCCCAATTTAAAAATGAATCTGAACAACCTACTGAAATAAATGGGCCAACTATTTCATTCTTGAAAATTAATGTCAAGCAGAAAGGACCTTCAGAGAAAATAAACACAGGCACTTCCTAGACATGGGAACGTGTTGTCCCTGCTGACTCGTGACAGAAACAAAGCCCGTACCCCATTGGGGTGGGAGTTCTTACGGATCACATTGGAAAAGATTCCAAACCTCACAGTCCAGGTGCAGACTGCTCTCAGCCACACCAGGGCCCCGGGATCCCAGCCACCAGGGCTGGCAGAATGTAAGGAGTGTGTTTTTTTTTTGAGTCACAGCAATCTGCATGTGGGCAGGATAGGACGTGGGTGTCATGTCTCAACTTGGACTCAGGAGAGACACCTCACATTTTCCTGTTCCACCATCCATATCCGGTAACTGTCCTCTTCCTGGTCAGAACAGAGGTGCACAAGTCCAGGTCCTTTTTACTTCAAGTACAGATACAGAGAAAAATGGTAACAATAGCATTGTACAACTACACTCAGTAAAAAGCCTTTATTTTATTGTATAAAAATAATAAAATTCTCTCTGAGTGGTGGTGGCACAGTGGATACAGTGTTGACCTGGAACACTGAGGTCCCACGTTTGAAAACTCAAGGTCACCAGTTTGAGTGCTGACTCACGACCTTCAGCATGGGGTCAACAGCTTAGCTGGACTCATAGAAGTTATCCGAAGATCACTGGTTTGAGCCCTAAGTGACTGGCTAGAGCTGGAGGTCACTGGTTTGAGTCCAAGCTTGCAGGATTGAACAAGGGTTCACTGGCTTAGATGGAGCCCCTTGTCAATGCACATATGAAAAAAAATCAATGTACAATGGAAATGCTGCAACAAGTTGATGATTCTCATCTCTCTCACTATAAACAAACAAACAAATAAAGAAATAAAATCGCTTTTATAACTTTAACTCACAGAGTTATACTTTATTGGTCAGAACTCTGTTTATTGGTCACCCTAAGCTGAAAAAAGCCTGGGACACGCTGACCAGATCTTGAGCCGGTAGAAGGAATGAAGATATTGGTGAGTCACGGGGTCATTGGCAAAAAGAAAAGATGATAACTATGGGGAAGCACAGGGTCTTTTACGCCTGTTTATTGCATGAGCAGCATTTGGCTCCCTTCCTCCTTCCTTTTCTCTCCTTTTTTTTTTATCTTTATCTATAAAAGAAAAAAAACCACCCAGAAAATCAAGCCCTGGCCAGATGGCTCAATTGCTTGGGAGTGCCAACCTGGAGCTCAAGGGCGGTCAGTTTGATTCCCCAGTAAGGGCACATACAAGAGGAGGACACGGTTTCTATTTCTTCTAACAGCTCGGAAGGATGGAAGGAAGGAAGGAAGGAAGGAAGGAAGGAAAGATGGAAGGAAGGAAGGAAGGAAGGAAGGAAGGAAGGAAGGAAGGAAGGAAGGAAGGAAGGAAGGAAGGAAGGGAGAGAGGGAGGGAGGGAGGGAGGGAGGGAGGGAGGGAGAGAAGGGAGAGAGAGAGAGAGAAAGAAAGAAAAAAAGAAAGAAAGAAAGAAAGTGTTTAAAGTGACCAGCGAGTTCCAGAAAGACACTATAATTACAGAAGAATTTAAAAGGAATTTTATTTTAATCCAGCCGCTGCAGGGCTAGGCATACCTAAATCCTGTGGATCTGAACACTTAGGGTCTAGGGTCTAAAAGGCAAAAACCACAAGCATCAGTTTACAGAAGCAGAACTAATGTTAGCTTATCAGGAAGTCTCTGCTGCACAGTGTCTGACATGTTACAGTATCTTTGCTGACAAGACAACTTGCAGTTTACTTAGTTTGCAAATTTGCACTTACAAAAATTTCAAAATGGGGATTACAGGAAGTATACAAAATGGCATTGCTCAAGCTAACAGTTTTACAGTTTCTTGACACCCTGTTACATTTTCCATTGGTTTTATTTAAGTTTTAATCAAATCTTTGATTTAGCTTTTTATTACACTGTAGTTTAAGGGTATAGTGACTTCTGAGTGTCATTAATTTGGTAAAGTTTACCTTTTCTCCAATGGCCTACAACTTGCACAAACCTTCTGCAAATTACATAACCCTTAACTTTTATAAACTTTTAAAACCTATTTAGAAAGAACTAGCTTTCATAACAACTTACTTTCTTCATTTTTCATTCTAAAGTATCTCTATACTTTTTACCATTCATTATTAAAAGTATACTATCCCTTTCTAATTAATCAGAACTCATCATTTCAAAAATGTTAATCTTTAGTGACAACCAAGCTGACAACAAGTAATTTTAAAAAAATATACTTCTTTTGGGAGGTGTCCTTCCTCTCAGTAGCTAATATATATAGATTACTTTATAGGGGTAGCTATAAGCATAACATATATTTTTTATTTACCTTGCAGCTTTCTTTCTAGGAAAGACTCTTACATTTCCCTTCTGTATGACCTACAGCAGCACACGTATCAGACCTTAAGATGACCTGCTCTGGCCTTTCTCTGGTTTTAGTTTACCTTCCTTGCAAAGTTCAATTATAAGGGTTCCCATGGTGAAGTTCCTTGGGCTTCTGATGTGTGTAGACCTGCCAGCTTCTGGTTTGTGGCTGGAGCAGGGCATGTCATCCTTCTCAGTGTACACTTACAGGGCTTGGTGGGATCCCTTTGCACCATCACTGTGGGGGTATGTAAGGGATCTTATGGAGAAGGGGTGTTGCCCTGCCTAATACAATTATATATGGCATGAATTTGGGGTGTATTTAGAGTTTAAAAGTAATGGGGGGGAGTAAGCCAGTACACTTTTCACCAGTTTTTAGAATGAATTTGGTCAGGACTCTTTCAGCGTTCGGTGTAATTTTCCTGAAGTCTGTGGCCTGTGAGCACAATGTAATTTCTAATTAATATTGAATGCTTCTTTTACTAGGTGTGAGAACTTAGATATAAATGCTGTTCCATTAATAGACTTAATATTAATGATTAATTTCATATAATAATTTCATACCAACTGTTACTGGTTTCTCATTTCTAGTAGTGAAAGCTTCTGTCCATCCTGAAAAGGTGTCAATAAAAACTAAGAGGTTCTTTTTTATTCCTGTGATGGTGGCTTTACTTTAGTAAAATCTATTTCTAAATGTTCACCTGGGAAAGTTCCTCTTTCCCTACTTCTTAATTTCCCTACTTTGCTTAGTATTTACTTGGGCTCAGACTGAATACTTGGACACTATGCCTTCAGGAATAGATTCTAAGCCTGGCAAATAGTAATTTTCTTAAATAATTCTATTAGTGAACTGATACGTAATTTTTTCCAGAGTTTTGTAAATGAGTTTTTAAAATGGCACTTTATTAACAGAGTTCTCTCTAAGTTGAATGCCTGGGCAGCCCTCAATGTGGAAACCACAAGTTCACATTCCTTATTCTTTTTAACGTTCATTTGTGCAACTGCACAGATTCCTGGAATATTGAAGACGTACTAGTTCCATAGAAAGCAGCTGAAGAGCAATTGCTCCTCTTTAATGACATTTCTATTTAGCATATTGATATTAATGATTTTCTAGATATCATGGCAATCATTTAAAAAAATTCCTCAAACTATGCAATCCCTGAAAGTGTTTAAAGAGGTAAAATTATTGTCAGAAATATTGTCGGAAAGGTGTTTTTCAAAGATGTACATAATATATTCAGAGGAGAGAAGTCACCTCACTCTTCCTAGTATATCAATCACTATGACTGTTAGTCTACTCAGCCTGCCTCTCAAGAAATGTGATCTTACTGATCCATGAAATAGATGGTTGAGGATAAATCACACATCCACTGATGCTTGAATAATAGTGAAGAGAATTGTAAGTGAGGCTGGCAATGAAGAAGCAATATGGGGCCCTGGCCAGTGTGCTCAGTGGTAGAGCATCGGCCCAGCATGTGGTAGTCCCAGTTTCGATACCCAGTCAGGGCACAAGAAAAAGTCTCAATCTGCTTCTCCACTCCTCCCCATCTCTCTCCTCTCTCTTTATCTATCTCTATCTCTCTATCTCTCTCTATCTCTATCTCTATACATATTCCTTTTAATATAACATAAATGATATCAACTACAGATATAAATGAATATCACATACTCATATATCCATATAAATATATATGAATCACATATATAATGAGTAATTACCTTTATCTTGCCTTCTTATGGGAAATTAGGAGCCTCCGGGCTTCCAGGGGAAACTCTGGTTGTGGAGGAGGAGGAATCAGAAGCCGGGTCTCCTACCTCCTGGTGGAGGATGCTGACGTCACAACACGGTGCCTTTTCAAGCCATGTACTCCGAAAGAAACATGTCCCATTCTCAGTTCCATCGTGGCTGCCTGTCCTTCTCCCCTTTGCTCTCTGTAGACCCTCCCTGCGCCCACGGTGCTGTCAGAGTTGCTGGTGCCAACCTCCCTGACCTGTCACTTTCTGTGTGGCTTGTCTCACACATGCTCACCAGAGCCGTGGCTGCGGCACTTGAGACAGATCACAACTTCTGAGCCAGCTCTCACTGCGTGGGTTGCGGGAGGCGCTGTGTGCAGGGGCAGAATGCTCAGTCCCACACCCACTGTCTCCCTGGTGCCACGTGCTTGGGATGTGCTGCCCTCTGACAAAGAAGAGGGCACTCACTTTCAGGAAGTTTTGATGACACACCCGTGAGGAATACATGTCATCTGTGGTCCCGCCACGTCGCAGGCTCTGTCTGAGGTATAGTTTCTTCTTCTGTAAAGGACAACACACTGTCCTGCAGAGGTCAAGCACCTTTTTGGGGAAAAGGGCCAGTAATTAATATTTTAATATTTGTGCACCACAAGTCCTCTGTCAAGATAAGTCACTTCAGCTGCAAACAACATGGGGACAAAGGGACCTGCTTGTCCTCCTACAAAACCAATAGTTATGACACTCACATTCTCATTTCAGATCTTTCTCATAAATCATCCTTTATTTTTCTTCCTCTCGTTGTCCTTTTTTTTTTTAAATTTGTCTATGTTTAAAAAATGTGAAAACTATTCTATCCTCAGAGGTCCCACCAAAGCAGGTGCTGGGCTGATTTTGTTCTGGGGACAGTAACTGGCAGAGTCTCACGGTACAAGATGAACACGGGCAGCTTGGGTTAAACTTGCCTTTATTATTTGTTTTTTCTTTCTTTTCCCTCCACTCTTTCCTGTATAGGAAATTAAAAAATAAAGAGAAAGCCGGAATTTAAAACTATGGGAGGCGCCTGCAGGCACCAGAGAACCCATAGGTGCTACATCCTGCCCGTAGACTGCAGGAGTCAGTATAGACACTGCTGCCGACTCTGGGCGCAGCTGAGGTTTCATCCATAGTGAGGGACACACGCAACTGCTGATGTCTGTAGAATAAACAAGTTGCCACCACTCACACGGGTCCTGTGTCTGGTCCTTCCCAGGGTGTGCCCTAGTGACTGGTCACTGAACTGGGGGTAGTGGTGGACATTTTAGTCTAGAGTCTGCTCACACCTCTAACTAGGTGACTGACACCCAGCAAGGTGTCTCCTTTCCTGGGCCTCAGTGTCTGCATCTGCCACGTCTGAAACTGCTGTTCTCTGAGCCACCTGGAACCTGTCTGCTCATGTCCATAAACCACTGAACTGAGAAGAGCTTTGAGGTCCTCTGTGTGTGTGTGTGTGTGTGTGTGTGTGTTGTGTGTGTTTGTGGATTATTTATTGAAAAGTCACTGATAGTTTGTTCTTGTTTTCATGTCCCTGAGGGCTCTCGTGTACCCAGCAGTGGCTCTCGGTTGATTACTGAACCACCAAGGAAACTAGTTAGTCAGGGTCCTGAGGAGCCGGAAGATTTCAGCTGCCACTCAGATATCAAACTACAGAACCAGAACTCGGGGATTACAGAACCCAGGCCATTGTTTCACAGAGAGCCGAGACTCACAGACATGGGGATTACTTCTCTCCAGAGGCGTCTTCCCAAATAGCCCGAGTCCTGACAGTCACTGCCTTAGAACCCACAGAATCATTTCCAGCACAGACGAGGTGTAAATGGCAAAGCAAAGGCCTGCTGACTAGACGATGGGAAAGGTGTCTCAGCAGTAAAGGAGTAGCCCCCAGTGTGAAATAGTCAGGGTACAGGTTCTTAATCATCCTTCTGCTGAGTGACTTTCTTCTTCTAACAGATCAAACTCCCATACACTGCTACTAGGAATGCAAAACGCTAAGTCTGCTTCGGAAGAGAGTTGGGTGAGTTGAACCTATGCTTGTAAAAGTGACACACATGCTTACCAAACGATTCATTAACCCCACCGCTGGGTATTCACTCTAGCAGAGTAAAAATGTATCGTATGTGTACATTAAAACCTGTATGAAAATGTTTATAGCAAATTTACTCATAATTGCCCCCCAAAATGGGAAATAGTACAGACGTCTTTCAATGAGCAAATTAACAATGGTACTATTATTCTATTGTATTATTCTATCATATAATAGAATACTATACAGCAATGAAAATGAATGAATTATTGATTCATGCAATAACTCTTAAACCCACAAGGCTTGGCTTTTAGTTTAGGTAAAATTTTAAAAATTTCAACTTGATATGGATTGAAAAATAGGATGCCGACTGTGACAAATAAAATTGGGTATGATTAATACTATGACCATCCTAAAGGCTGTGGGGAAAAAAGAACTGACATAAATAACTTTGAAAACTTGTTATATATTTTCAAGTAAATGGACTTAGGGATCTCTGAAGAACTGACGGAGTTCTGGGAAAGTGGAGGGAAAAGCAAGATGAGTCTGGTCTAGAGCATCTTCTAAAGCCATAAAGTAAGAAAGTGGTCTCCCAAAATGCACCTTACTGTGTTAAATTTCACAACAGAAACCTGAACGAGCCCCTAATAACCAAAGTTGAAACATATTTTTACATAAGAGGAGGGGATAGAGTAAGGCAGACTCCGACATGTGCCCCAAAATGATCCACTTAGTAACAACATCTGGGGACAATGCTTAGTTCCTGAGCTATTTCTAGTGCCTGAGGCCAATGCTCAAACCAACAGAGCCATCCTCAATGCAGGGGCCAACCCTTGAATCATTGAGCCACTGACTGCAGGAGGGGAAAAGGGAGAGAAGATGGAGTGGCTGGGAGGAGGAATCAGAAAATTTCCAGTCACTTCTGTACCTTGACTTGGAAACAAAACCTAGGACGTCCATATGCTGGGCCAATGCTCTATCCACTGAGCCACCAGCCAGGACCAAAACACTTTTATAAAAACAAAAAAAGTATGGAAGTCTAACCCAGAAATAAAAAAAAGAGCCATGTGTCTGCATTGAGATGAGTAATGGAGAAGGGATGATTTCCCTTTACGGCAGTGAGCAGACACAGACGTGATGGGGAAAAACTAAATCAACATCAGAACAGCATACTCAGAATTTCAGGCATGATCTGCCATTTTTTTAAAGCAGAAATAAAATATTTGCATAATCTCAAAATATCTCCAAATTACTTAATAATTTCCAAAAGAAACTATAGCTTTGTAGAGCAGAATTCTAGCAGGAACTACCTCAGCCAAGTGATGGGCCATCTTGAGAAGTATTTTGCTAAGATGCCAAAAAGTAACAAAAGGCTCTAAAACAGAGGTCCCCAACTTTTTACACAGGGGGCCAGTTCACTGTTCCTCAGACCATTGGAGGGCTCCCACATACAGTGCTCCTCTCACTGACCACCAATGAAAGAGGTGTCCCTTCTGGAAGTGTGGTGGGAGCCAGATAAATGGTCTCAGGGGGCCGCATTGCAGCCCGGGGGCCGTATTTTGGGGAAGCCTGCTCTAAAATGTTCGGGGTAAGTGGAAGAGACTGAGCGCACTGAAAGCTCCCCTAGTGGCCAACGCTGGAATAATTTGTGCAAGAAAGACATAGTATTGGATGATCAGTGAAAGTATAAAATATCTGTAAGTCTACAGTGATAATATATGAAGGATTCAACAAATAGCAGAAAGAAAAACCTCCTCTAAATAATGTTCATAGATGCTCCCCTTCAAGACCCTCTTGGACCATCCATGGCTCTCCTGGCCGAACAGAGTCGGGGAAACAGACAACTGCTCTGTCGGCCACAACCGGAGGTCTTAATGCTTGTCATGGTGGAGTTTATGTTTCTGAGACATTAGGCCCAACATTTACTATGCTAGACGGCTGATATAAATCCAAGTGAGATTTATAGCCTTATCAAGTCTGATGTCAAACACACAGAGCTTATCAATGAGGAGTGGGATCTGAAGCTGGAATGGGGACACTTGGGTAAATTTTGATAGCACGTACATCATAGATATTACAAAAAAACCATGAGTCAGGCCTGACCTGTGGTGGCGCAGTGGATAAAGCGTCGACCTGGAAATGCTGAGGTTGTCGGTTCGAAACCCTGGGCTTGCCTGGTCAAGGCACATATGGGAGTTGATGCTTCCAGCTCCTCCCCCCATCTCTCTCTCTGTCTCTCTCTCCCTCTCTGTCTCTCTCCTCTCTAAAAATGAATAAAAAAAACAAAACAAAACAAAACAAAAAAACAAAAAACCATGAGTCAGCATGACCAATGCAGAGTCGCTAAGAGTCCCTGTGATTTACACAAACTCACGTAAACTGGCAGGTCTGGTCTACGGTGAGTAGACATGTACCTCTCACAAGATCTCCATGAAGTCAGAGGTACCTCTCCTCCCTGTGCCCGTCCCCAATGTCCCTGATCCCCCTCTTCCCTCCACAGGTGTTCAGAGAATACACATCTGCATGTGTTGACATGGACACGTCTGAAATACTCATGAGCATCATTCTGGGAGCTGTAGGATCAATGACTGTCTGTACAAGCTTCACTGTTGCTGACCTTGTGGACCGATACCCAGAGCACTGAAGACCTAGGAAGTGTTTAGTCCTTGTACCTGGAATTTCTGTTAATTCTGTCTCCATAGGAACCTTCACTCTAAGCTTCAAAAAGGTCTGAGATATGAAGTATTGCTTTAAAAAGCACATGACCCCCAGATTGCTGCCAAGAAGAACTAAGGAATCATAGCAGCTATTAAAAACCTTTTCTTGTGCGTGGGCAGCTATTGGGCTCATATATTTTAGTGAGTGATGCTGAGATGACCTCTGCAGAGAACAATAAATCAATGTCTGTTCAATGTATGAGGCATGTTCTTGAACATGGCCATCTAATTATAGACATTTATCTAAAAGTCAGTCAGAAATAAGCCAGATGATGTGTGTAAAAGGATACTCACTGCAGTTATGCTTGTTACTGCAAATGTTTAGAAATAACCAAACTGTCAGAAATTAATGATCAATGGGAGACAGCTAAAAGGTGACGTATAAACGCTGGGATGGGATAACACCGTTCACACAGGGACACGGTCCTGTGCACACTGCTGGAAGAGAGTTCACGGTAAAGCCTGGGGTGAGGACGGACACTCAGAACACGGGGACCCTGGTGACTCCTGCAGAGCGGGTGGAGGGCTGGTGCAGGGAGGGGGACTGATAGTCTCTCTCATCACTCAGGTCACTTTGAATTTTCTCCTGTGTGCATTAATTCATTTTTTTAAATTGAGAAACATGAGAAATTTCGGAAGGACATTACAGGAACATCTTTGTGCTATCTGCTTTCCAAAGGGACACCAGTCATTGGAAAGCAGTTTCTGTGATATGTTTACATCCTACTGACTTCCGGTAATGAACCTGTCTTTCAGCTTAATACTGACAGCTCCTTCCCTCGTGTCCCTCTGGGCTCACTGCACCTGAGCACCTTCCCTGCCACCGCTGTAGTCGATCCACCCTGTACCTGAAAACTTCCCTCAAAGGATACTGATGCCCTTGAACCTACAAGGAAAGCCCTCCACTCCACAAGGGCAAAACTTTGTTCCCAGAGATGAGCATGGTCCAACATCAAACACAGAGAATACTGTTCCCTGTTCTAACTGACTGAGAGCTCTAGTCCTTGTCCTCTTTCAACACTAGAAATAAATATTCCAGCCTTGGCACACAGAACACACACCAGGTCCTCATCATCACTATTAACATGAAAAAGTGTGGACACTGAGTCCACGGACACGTGCTTCCAGAAAGGGCAAGGACAGGAGCATCAAAGGGGCTGAAAGGCCCAACGGCCCTAACTCCAGTCCAGCCAGAGGTCCCGCTGCCCTCACTGAGCTGTGGTCGCTGAACCCCGTGCACCCCACTATAAGTGCAGGCTGGCTCTGCCCTCTCCACACTCACTCTGCCCTCCCACCCGACCCGCAGCTCCAGGGGACTCTCAGCCAAGAGGACCCTCGCCCTCCTCACTGCCCTGTTCCTCCTGGCCTTCCAGACCCGGGCTGAGCCCCTGAGGGAGACAGCTGACCAGGTGCCTGCCCAGGACCAGCCTGAAGCCGAGGACCAGGATGTGGCCATCTCCTTCACAGAAGAGGAACACATCACTCGAGAAGCTTCAGGTGACACCTGCCCACGTGCTACAGGGTCTGACCCCATCAGAGGGCCTGTCAGAGGGGCATGGAATCCAGGCTCCCAGTTGGGGGTGGGATGAGGGGGGAGAGAAGCAGGCACCACAAGGGGAGAGGATGATGAGGGCGGGCAGAGAATGAGCACGGACATGATGGACTCGGGTCAGAGACAGCCATGTGTTTGTGTGACCAACGCAGAGTCAGCCAGTGCTTGTGATTTACACAGACATGTGACCTTTCACTCCTAACTCAGCAGCTATGGTCTCCCATGGTAGACACGTCTCCTCTGAGTAGATGTCCCTGATACTGGCTGTGCCTCTGCTCCCTGTGCCTGTCCCCTTCCTGCCTGACCCTCCTTTTCCCTCCATAGCCCTTCGGAGAGTCACCGTCTGCATGTGCAGAAATGGCAGATGCAATAGAGATGAGCGTCTCTCTGGGAGCTGTAGGAAAAATGGCCGTCTATACAATTTTTGCTCTCGCTGAGCTTTGTGGACTGAGACCCAGAGCACTGTGACATTCCACTGGGGACCCGAGAGTGCATTTAGTCTGTGTCCTTTTTCTCCTTTCTCTCTCCAGAATAAACTACAAGCACTACACTCACTGGCTGCCTTTTATTGTTTTCATTTCACTATTCTTACGTGTGTGGTCACCCGTACATTAAGTCAACCGGCCTTTGCATCCCCATGATGCACAATTTGAATTCACACAGAAATAACTAAACCTGAAAAAAAGAAATATATTTGCTAATGAAAGCAATGGTAACCTATACAATTTAATCCATTTGTAATGAAACTGAAAATTCAGCAGTTTCTATGTGTTGTCTTAGAAGGTGTTGCTGATCCCAGGAAAGGTGGATCCAATACGCGTGATTCTTATTCTTTAAGACGTGAGAAGGCATTGGTATGTGTAGATATATTCTAGGATAAGCTGGTGTTTCAGTTACATACATTTTTCTAGCTGTATTAACAAGATCAAGTGACCTACTGCTTCAGGGTGCCACCAACAGATAAAAGTAAGAACAACACCAGAACCAGAGTAGACTGACCAGCACTGGTCATCTCAAATAACAGCCAGAGGGAAGGGGAGTCCCGATCCAGTCAGTATCACTGGTCCTGGCTACTCACACTTACCCTTCGGGCTCCCAGAGGGAGGTTAGTCCACTGTCCAATGCAACAGCTGGTCTCAACTCTCTTTATGGCCCGCTCTCTCTTAAAGGGTATGACATATGAGTTAAAACAAACCTGTTACTAATTTTAATAAATGCCAGCAAGAAATGAATATTTCAGTTTTGCCAATGACAGGCCCTTAACTCCAAACTGAAAGGTATCTGAGATGCAGAGAAGACTTGTTTGCAGAAGACAAGCACCTCTCTGAACCCTCTCCCTGTTCCAAGGTCGCCACACATATCTTATAGCCAGGACCTTGGATTCTACCCTGAGGCTGTGTTGTACTCATAGAACCTTCAATTTGATCCTGGCACTGTGGCCACATCTACTGTATTTCTCCATGTATAAGACACAACCTTTGTCAAAAAAATTGGTGTCTAAAACCTGGGTGCTTCTTATACAGTGGTTGTGGCATTTCCAATGCCTTAGATGAACCGAGGAAGAGGCAATATATGAAGACAGTGATTTGTCATCAGACACAGATGGGGACAAGCTAGTGATCGGGAATGTTGACAGTGATGAGAAGTTGTATAAAATTTATGATGAATCAAACGTGTGTTCAATAACTTTATGTAATAAATTTTTTTTTCAAATTTTGGGCTCCAAAATTAAGGTTCATCTTATACATGGGAAGCATCTTATACCTGGGAAAATACAGTAATTCAAGAAAAATTTCCCTGTGTATATATAAAACTAGAAATACTTTATTCTGAATCTTAACAGGCAAGGACCATGCGCCCCTCTCAACCCCTCCCCCCCAGGACACGAGAGCACTGACACAGGGAAGACCGGGCTTTACATATAGTAGCAGGGAAGAGACTAAACTCACAAATGACCAAAAATTTTAACAGCACATAAAAATGCAAAGCATATACTAAAACAAGAGAAAGAGCCAAAGGGAAATGACAGACCATGCAAATGTTCCACAGCCCGTGGGACAGAGTGACAATTTCCTGAATGTATAAATAAGCACTACAAACCAAAAGGAGTAAATAACCAAGTATTCCATTTCCCAAAACCGATGCCAAGAAGAAAGGACATTCAGAGAAAATAAACAGAGACACTTCTTCAATGTGGACACATGTAGCCCCATGACACAGGAGAGACACAAAGCCAGGACTCCATCCGGGATGCAGGTCATACCTGTCACTCTGGGAAAGATGTCAACCCTCACAGTTCAGGTAGCAGACTGCTTTCCGCCACACCTGGACCCCAGGGTCCCCGCCACCAGGGGTTTCAGAAAGTCAGGAGCAGGTTATTTACAGCTCACAGCGATCAGCATGCAGGCAGCACCGGAGGTGGGGGACGTGCCTCAACTGGGGTCTCAGGACGGGCATCTCCCATTGCCTGGCTACGCCATCCACATGCAGTAACTGTCCTTCCCATGGGCAGGACAGAGAGGCCACAAGTCCAGCTGCTCCCGTCCTCCAAGTAGAAATAAGGATAAAAAAATATAAAATAATAACACAGAATGACTATAAACAGTGACAGTAATTTATTTTATTTTATTAAATAAATTTTTATTAATGTTAATGGGGTGACATAAATAAATCAGAGTACATATATTCAAAGAAAACATGTCTAGGTTATCTTGTCATTCAATTATGTTACATACCCATCATCCAAAGTCAGATTGTCCTCTGTCACCCTCTATCTAGTTTTCTTTGTGCCCCTCCCCCTCCCCCTTCATGGTTTCGACTCAGAGTTTACATTTGATTGGTCTGAACTCTGTTTAATGGTCACATTCAGCTGCAAAAGTGTCAGGGACAGTCAGTGTTTTTTTAACAAAGCACATGGCTGCCCAGATTCCAGGCTAAGTGAAAAAAAAAAGATGATATTGGGGATCAGGGTGCCTTTTAAACAACTCCCACTGTGCGTGGGCAGCAAGTGGGCTCATATGTTTTAGTGAGTGATGTGGACAGGGTCTATGCAGAGGATGATATATTAACGTTTCTTAAATGACCCAGAATCTCCTATGGACCTTTCTAAAGAAGACAGTCACTAATAAGCCAGAGGATACTCACTGCTGTCATGCTTGCAACTGAAAATAGTTAGCAAAAACCAAATTATCAGAATTTAGTGATCAATGAGTGACTGCTAAAAGGTGACCTATAAACGCTGGGATGAAAAAACGCTGTTCACACAGGGATGTGGTCCTGTGTGCGATGCTGGGAACAGTGTTCGAGGTAAAGCCTGGGGTGAGGGAGGACACTCATAACTCAGCTTTCTTTCTAATTTTCTTTTTTGTGCAAGAACTTTTTTTTTTTTTTACTTTAAAATTCATAAATTTCAGATGCCGTTTGCAAGAACTCCGTTGTGCTGAGTACTTCTCCTTAAGGACACAAGTCATTGCAGAGCAGTTTATACAATATGTTTAAATCCTACTGACGTCAGGAAATGAACATGTCTTTCAGCTGAACTCTGACCAACTCCTTCCCTCGTGTCCGTCTGTGCTCCCTTCACAGAGTCTGAGTCACTGTCCCCTCCACCTCAGGAGATCACCCAGCCAGGACCAGCAAACCTCACCCACAGTCCTTGAACCTGGAGAACGAACCCTCTGCTACAGTGGGGGAAGTCCTTGTCACAGGGTCGGGGCCACCAAAGCTGAGCAGGGCCCCATATTAGACACAGAGAGCATTGTTCCCTCTACTCCAGGGGTCTCAAACTCACAGCCCGCGGGCCGCATGCGGCCCGCCGAACAATTTTGTGCGGCCCGCAGACTAATCCACGAAGTTCAAAATATTTTGGATAAAATTAAGTTAGCCTAGGGGCCTACTTGTATTTTTCATTTCTCTAGCATCCTAGCTAGATATTAGCTTAGTTAACAGCAGTTGTGATGCGAACTACAGTTTCTGGTCGTTTTGTGACACTGAGTAAACTGCATGTACGATTGTGCTTGTTGTACTGATTTTTTTTTGTTTTCAACTGCAGTGAGAAAAGTGTTGCATAACAGTTGCCTTTTGTAGACCTAGTGCGGCCCGCTGAATGGCTGTGATCTTGCTCTGCGGCCCACATGCTGAGTTGAGTTTGAGACCCCTGCTCTACTCAGTGAATGAGAGCTCTAGTCCTTGTCCTCTTTGAACACTAGAGGGTAAATACCCAAGCAGATGGCACACAGAACAAAGACCAGTCCTCATCATCACTATCACCATGAAACAAGTGTGAACACTGAGCCCACAGATACGTGCTGCCAAAAAGGAGTGAGGACAGGAGCATCAAAGAGGCTGGGAGGCCCCGTAGCCTTGGCCTCAGGACAGCCAGAACCCCCACTGCCCTCACTGCGCTGTGGTCGCTGAGCCCCGCCCACCCCACTATAAGTGCAGGCTGGCTCTGCCCTCCCCACCACTCACTCTGGCCTCCCACCCGACCCACACCTCCAGGGGCCTCTCAGCCATGAGGACCCTCGCCCTCCTTGCTGCCCTGCTCCTCCTGACCTTACAGGTCTGGGCTGACCCCTGTGGGAGACGGCTGACCAGGTGCCCGCCAAGGACCAGCCTGAGCCCGACGACCAGGACGTGGCCATTTCCTTCACAGAAGAGGAATGTGTCACTCGAAATGCTTCGGATGACACCTGCCCACGTGCTGCAGGGTCTGACCCCACCAGTGGGACTGTCAGAGGGGCATGAAGTCCAGGCTCACAGTCGGGGACGGAATGAGGGGGGAGGGAAGCAGGCATCATGAGGGGAGAGGAGGATGGGGGCTGGGCAGAGAATGAGCACGGACGTGATGGACTCGGGTCAGAGATGGTCATGGGTCCGTGTGACCAACGCAGAGTCAGCCTGTCTTTGTGATTTATTGAGACAAGTGACCATTCACCCTAACCTGGCAGGTGTCTACGGTAAATAGACACTAGTTCTCCATGAGTCTGGCTGTGCCTCTGCTCCTGTGACCATGCCCTTCGTGCCTGAACCCCTTCTTCCTCCTCAGGTCTTCGGAAAATAACCAGCTGCCAATGTCGACCTGGCCCCTTATGTAATTTCTTTAAGCATTTCAAGGGGAACTGTAGGATCAACGGCCACCCCGGCAAGCTTTGCTGTCACTGAGCTCTGTGGACCCACACCCAGAGCACTGTGGCGTTCCACTGAAGACCAGAAAGAGCATTTATCCCTGTACCTGTCCCTTCTCTCCTTTCACTCTCGGAATAAACTCAAGCATTAAACTCACTAAATGCTTTTTTTTCCTCTTCAGTATTTGTCTCTGTGTGGTCACCTGTACAGAGAATTCTGTCCTGAATGGTCTACACTAAGTTAACAGTTGTTGCTTCCCTGTGATACAAAATTTGAGCATCACAGGGCAACACAATCCAGCCAAAGGAAACATAATTTATTCTTTTTTAATCACCGTTAATCCCCGCTCCCTTTTCCTTCCCCCTTCCTCCCTCACCGTCCCCCAGCCATTGTCACAGTGTTGTCCCTGTCCATGAGTTTTTCTATTTTTTCCCCCTTCTTTGTTTTCAATGTCCACTCTGACTAATCCACGCACCCACTCACACTGGTCAACTGCTCTCAAAAACTTGAAGAGAGTTCTTATTTAAGACAATTTTAGTCTACAAAATACAGCCCACTCATAATGAAACTCAGAACTGAAACATTTCTGCAGAGTGCACCAGCAGGGGCTGGGACTCCAAGAAGGGTGGACCCAAGGGGCATGCTGTCCACTCTTTAGTATTAAGACCACAGAGGGCATTGATATGAGAAGATATTCTCTAGGATGAGCGGACACATCAGTTACATACACATTTTCCTAGATGTATCAACAAGATGGAGTGAACTAATGCTTCACAGTATCACCAACAGACAGGGTAAGAATGACACTAAAAACAGAGTATACTGACCACGGTTGGTAGTCTGAATGATGACCGGAAGCCATTACGTAATTGTTCCTGGTCATGCTCAATGACCAGTGAAATAAAAAGACCCCTTTGGACACATGGTTACATTAGCTCAAAGTCCCATGAAAGAATTGATCTCAACCCTCTGTATATTTTGTGATTTACTCACCATATCCATGAGACTGTCACTTTCCACCAGCAGGACACAAAAGCCCTAACACATGGAAGAACTACCTTTAGAAACGTTAGTGGAAAAGACACAAAACGTAGAAACTAACAATAAAGATGTTTAAACTACATTCAAAACCCCCCACAAAGTATCTGTGTAGACAAGAGGAGGAGCCCAAAGGGAAATGACACTCTCTGGAAATGATCTGCAGTACTTAGGACACAGAGATAATGTCCCTATTTTAAAAATAAATTTTAAATCTACATAAATAAATCAACCAAATATTTCCTTATCCAAATCAGATGCCCCAGGCCAGCCAGTAAGTCCACTGATCTCACTGCATTGTGGTCACTGAGCCCCGCCAACCCCACTATAAGTGCAGGCTGGCTCTGCCTCCCCACCATTCACTCTGTCTACCCATTTGACTGGCACTTCTAGGTGACACTCAGTCATGAGGACCTTCGCCCTTCTCGCTGCCCTGCTCCTCCTGGCCTTCCAGGCCCGGGCTCAGGCCGTGGAGGAGACAGCTGACCCGGTGCCTGCCCAGAACCAGCCTGAGCCCCAGAACCAGCCTGAGCCAGGGAACCAGGAGGAGGCCATCTCTGTCACAGAAGTGGAAAGCGTCACTCAAGCAGGTTCAGGTGAAACCTGTCTCCATGTTACAGGGTCTGACCCCATCAGAGGGCCTGCCAGAGAGGCGTGGAGTTGGGGCTCACAGTCGATGGGCTAAGGGGGGAGAGAAGCAGGCACCATGAGGGGAGAGGAGGATGGGGGCGGGGCAGAGAATGAGCACGGACGTGATGGACTCGGGTCAGAGACGGTCATGGGTCTGTGTGACCAACGCAGAGTCAGCCAGTGCCTGTGATTTACACAGACACGTGACCTTTCACTCTAACCTGGCAGGTGTGGTCTCCCATAGTAGACAAGTCTCCTCTGAGTAGATGTCCCTGATACTGGCCGTGCCTCTGCTCCCTGTGCCCACGAACACCTCTTCCCTCCACAGCCCTTCGGAGAGTAAGGGTCTGCGTGTGCCGACGTGGCAGATGCGCTAGAAGAGAGCGTCGCTCTGGAAGCTGTAGGTCAGGAGGCCGTGTGTACCCTTTCTGCTGTCGTGGCTGAGCTTGGGGACCGAGACCCAGGGCCCTGTGACACTCCACTGCAGACCTGAGAGTGCACTTAGTCTGTGTATCTGTCCCTTCTCTTCTTCTTCTCTCCAGAATAAACTTCAAGCATTAAAATTGCTGGTCCTTTTTTTTTTTTTTGCTTCATTTTTCTTATGCGTGTGGTTCAGCTCTACAGAGATTTCTGTCCTCAATGGTCTACATTATGTTACTTAGATTTTCCATTCCAATTATGAAGAATTTGAGCATTTACACGGCAATAACAAATAAACATATTTAGAACAAGCTTCACAGACAGAATTTAATCCATTCATAATAACACTCAAAGATAAAGGTGTCTGGAGTGAACCAGAAGGTGTTGTTGACTTCAGGAAAGGCGGTTCCAATGGACTGTGTTACATGTTCTTTTATTTTAAGATGGGAGAGGGCAGTGATATATATATATATATTTTTTTTTTCAATCACAGGTGCATATTTATAGCTGTATCAACAAGCTCAAGTGACCTAATGCATCAGGGTGCCACGAACAGAGAAAAGTAAGAACTAAAATAAAAACAACAGTATAGTAACCAGCATCTGTGGTCTCAAACAAAGACAATGAGCCATTCAGTACAGTGGGTCATGCCTGAAGACCAGCGAAATAAATAGTTCCCTTGGATGATTAGATTCCCCCAATGACCAGTGCAAGAGTTCATCTCAATTCTCTCACGCCTTGACCAGTAGTATCACTTTCCATGAGACTGTCAGCTCCCACGTCCGGGACTCAAAATCAGGGTGCCACCAACAGAGAAAAGTAAGAACTACACCCAGACCAAAGTACACTGACCAGCATCGTTGGTCTCAAATAATGAACTGAGAAAGGGGAGGTCCATAGCCGTTGGTAAAGCTCAGATGCCCAGTGACTGTGACCTCAATGGTCCTCGTTTGGATCACAAATGGTAAATGAGTCAATGTCATAGAAAACAGTTGGTCTTAATGTTCTTTATCTCTGTTTAAAGAGTTTCAGTCTACTAATTACAATAATTCCTAACTGAATCTAATATAACCTAGCAAGAACCGGTATGTTTCTAGCAATGCCACGGACAGGCGCTTGATCAGGAGCTGAGAGGGAGGCTGCAGGGAAGCCACCGAGACAGAGAAGCCTTATTTCCAGAAGTCAAGCACCTCTCTGTCCCCCTCTCCCTGTTTCATGGGCTGCACACACATCCTAAAGCCACGACCTTTGGTTCCACCCTGAGGCTGTGTTGTGCTCTCAGAACCTTCTATGTGCTTTTCGCCCTGTCACCACTTCTACATCACGTGACCTTTCCCTGGAAACGAACTAATGAGAAATACTTTATTTTGAATCTTTAACAATAATCACCATGTACCCTTCTCAGCTCCGACCGCCAGGACACGAGAGCACTGATGTGTGGAAGATCATGTGACCATGGCTTTACACACAGACTGTGGTGGGAAAGGGAAAATCTCAAAATTTACCAAAACTTTTAAAAACCTCATAATAATGCAAATTATTTGTAGGAAAGAGAAAGAGGCAGAGGGGAAATGACACACTCTGAAATGATCTGCGGTACTTGGGATGAAGAGGACATTTCCTGATTTTAAAAATGAATCTGAACAACCTACTGAAATAAATGGGACAACTATTTCATTTTTGAAACTAATGTCAAACAGAAAGGACCTTCGGAGAAAATAAACACAGGCACTTCCTAGACATGAGATGGTGTTGTCCCTGCTGACTCCTGACAGAAACAAAGCCTGGACCCCACTGGGCTGGGAGTCCTTACGGATCACATTGGAAAAGATCCCAAACCTCACAGTCCAGGTGCAGACTGCTCTCAGCCACACCAGGGCCCCGGGATCCCAGCCACCAGGGCCGGCAGAAAGTAAGGAGTCTGTTTTTCCTGAGTCACAGCAATCTGCATGTGGGCAGGACAGGACGTGGGTGTCATGTCTCAACTTGGTCTCAGGACGGACATCTCACATCTTCCTGTTCGCCATCCATATCCGGTAACTGTCCTCTTCCTGGTCAGAACAGAGCTGCACAAGTCCAGGTGCTGTTGTACCTCAAATACAGATACGGAGCAAAATATTAATAATAGCATTGTACAACTACACTCAGTAAGAACACTTTATTTTATTGTATAAAAACAATAAAATTATTTCTGAACTGTGGTGGCACAGTGGACACAGCATTGACCTGTGACACTGAGGTCTCATGTTTGAATCCCTAAGGTTGCCGGTTTGACTGCTGACTCTTCAGCTTCAGAATGGGGTCAACAGCTTAGTGGGACTCATATAAGTAGTCCCAAGATCACCGGTTTGAGCACAGAGTGGCTGGCTTAAGCACAAGGTCATTGGCTTTAGCTCAAAGATCACGGGTTGAGCCGAAAGTCACTGGTCTGAGCCCAAAGTCACTGGTTTTAGCTCAAAATCACTGGTGTGAACAAGGGGTTACTGGCTTAAAGTATTCCCCCAGGTCAACACATGTGTGGTATAAATCAATGAACAACAGATATGCTGTAATAAGTTGGTGATTCTCATCTCTGTCTTCTATCTCTCTCAATCTCTCTCTCTATAAATAAATAAATAAATAAATAAATAAATTCATTTTATTACTTATACTCTCAGGAGTTACCCTTTATAGGTCAGAACTCTGTCTATTGGTCACTCTGAGCCACAAAAAATTCTTGGACATGCCACCCTGATCCTGGGCCAGAAGAAGGAATGAAGACATTGGGGAGTCACAGGCCACTGGCAAAAAGAAAAGATGATAAAAATGGGGAGGCACAGGGACTTTACGCCTACCTAGTGTGTGGGCAGCGTTATACTCCCTTTTGCTTCTCTCTCTCTCCCTTCTTCTCTCTATCTATAAAAATAAAAAAATTAAGTTCTGGTCAGACAGCTCAGGTGCTTGGTGTGCCAGTTAGGAGCTCATAGGTGGTCAGTTCAATTCCACAGTAAGGGCAACAAGAGCAGGACAAGGTTTCTCTTTTTTCTCCCAGTATCGGAAGGAAGGAAGGAAGGAAGGAAGGAAGGAAAAGAGAAAGGGAGGAAGGAAGGCAGGATGGAAGGAGGAAGGAAGGAAGGAGGAAGGAAGGAAGGAAGGAAGGCAGGAGGGAAGGAGGAAAGAAGGAAGGAGGAAGGAAGGAAGGGAGGAGAAAGGAAGGAAGGAAAGAAGGAAGGAAGGAAGGAAGGAAGGAAGGAAGGAAGGAAGGAAGGAAGGAAGGAAGGAAGGAAGGAAAAAAGGAAGGAAGGAAGGAGGGAAGGAGAAAAGAAGGAAGGAGGAAGGAAGGAAGGAAGGAAGGAAGGAAGAAGGAAGGAAGGAAGGAAGGAAGGAAGGAAGAAGGAAGGAAGGAAGGAAGGAAGGAAGGAAGGAAGGAAGTGATTAAAGTGACCAGAGAGTTTCTGAAAGACACCAAAATTATAGAACAGTTTAAAAGTAGTTTTATTTTAAACCAGCAGCTGCAGGGGTAAACAGACCCAAATCACTCAGTCCTGAACACTTAGGGTCTAGGGCGGGCGTGGCCAACAGTTTTTGCCCCCGTGCCAGATTAGAAAGAAAATGTTTTTCACTGGTCAGACGAAATATTAAAATTAAAAAATGTTAAATACAAAAATGATTCGTTTAAGTAAACAAAATTTTATTACGTAATTTGTTTATGAATAAATGTAAGAATTTAGTACAACAAATTAACAGAAATCTAATGTGATGTGGCGATGCTTTGCATTGCCTTTTATTTCTTAAATATCTCTCTCTATACTTGTAGTAGCTATTCTTAACACAGCCTCTAAATGTAAATCATTCAGTCTTGATCTTGTTGTATTTTATTTAGAGTCATTAAAGAAAAAGTCTGTTCACAAATATAAGTTGAGCTGAAGATTACTAAATATTCCCTGGTAATGTTTTTTAAATTTCCACATTTTTCATTATTCAATTGCTTATAAAAATTGCACATATGAGTAAAAAGTTGTAAATCTTTATAATGGAATTTTTTTAAAAAAATAAAGAAGTATCATAGATCCATTTGACCAATTATTGGAAGTTAAACCTAAATTAGTTACACGTGGGATTCTTTTCCACATATCTTCTTAAATATCTCGATTTCCAATAATCAAAGATGCTTCTGCTTCTGAGTAGCTGAGATTTTCAATTTTATTGTGGTACAATGGTTAGATATCATAGTTTATGTATGACGATTTAAAAGTACCACTTATTTCATTTCCACAGTGCTTCATGCGAAGAATATTAAAACTTTAATCGCGGGCCATATAAACTCATTACGCGGGCTGGGTCCGGCCTGTGGGCTGTATGTTGGCCATGCCTGGTCCAGGGTTTAAAAGGCAATAACCACAAGCAGCAGTTTACAGAAGCAGAACTGGCAGTTACCTTATCAGGAAGTCTCTGCTGCACAGTGTCTGACATGTTACTGTATCTTTGCTGACAGTACAACTTGCAGTTTAGCTCAGTTTGCAAGTTTGCACTTACAAAAATTTCAAAATGGTTATTACAGAAAGTATACAAAATGGCGTTGCTCATGCTAACAATTTTACAGTTTCTTGGTTCATTATTACATTCCCCACTGGTTTTATTTAAGTTTTAATCAAATGTTTGATTTAGCTTTTTATTACCCTATATCAGGGGTTGGTAAACTTTTTGGCTAAAAGAGCCAAGAACGCCACATATTTTAAAATGTAATTCCTTGAGAGCCATATAATGACTCATGTACATTATGCATTATCTAATAAAAATATGGTGTTGTCCTGAAACACAGCTTTGATTGGATCCAGCCATCCTCAACCATAAACATGACCAGTAAGAAATGAATGGATTGTAATACATGAGAATTTTTTATATTTTTAACATTATTGTTTTATTAAAGATTTGTCTGTGAGCCAGATGCAGCCATCAAAAGAGCCACAACTGGCTCACGAGCCATAGATTCCCGACCCCAGGCCTATATTAAAAGGGTATAGTGACTTCTGAGTGTCATTAATTTGATAGAGTTTGCCTCTTCGTAAAAAGCCTATAACCTGCACAAACTTTCTGCAACAGACATAACTCTTAACTTTTGTTAACTTTTTAATCTATTTAGAAATAACTAGCTATCATAATAACTTACTTTCTTCTTCTTCCTTTCAAAAGTATCTCTATACCTTCTGCCTTTTATTATTTATTTATTTATTTTTTTATAAATAAATTTTTATTTAAATGGAGTGACATCAATAAATCAGGGTACATATATTCAAAGAAAACATTTCCAGGTTATTTTGTCATTTAGTTCTGTTGCATACCCATCACCCAAAGAGAGATCGTCCTCCGTCACCCTCTATCCAGTTTTCTTTGTACCCCTCCCCCTCCTCCCCCTCCCTCCATCCCTCTTCCGAACCCCCGTAACCATCACACTCCTGTCCATGTCTCTTAGTCTCACTTTTATGTCCCACCAATGTATGGAATCCTGTAGTTCTTGTTTTTTTCTGATTCGCTTATTTCACTCCGCATAATGTTATCAAGATTCCACCAATCTGCTGTAAGTGATCCGATGTCATCATTTCTTCTAGCTGAATAGTATACCATGGTGTATATGTGCCCCATCTTCTTTATCCAGCCTTCTATTTTTTTTTACAGTGATTAAAAACCTTTAAGCAAACTCTTGGCCCATACAGCAAGAATCCATAAAAGAGTAGTGTCCTTAACCTGTTCACCAAGTCCAAGTTGGCCCCATCACCATGTCACATCCCTGAAAAATGCAACCCAACCACAGTTCAGTCTGTTAGGATCTGTCACAGGGAGCAGGAGTCCAGGAAAAGTCCACATCCAGGAAAAGTCCGCATGGCACTGGAATTGTTGTCACCATTCTATACTTTGCAGCTTATGTCCAAGTCCCAGTGACTGCTGCTTCTAGCTGGTAATGATTCAGGTAGACTGGAGAAGCCATTTGCAGCATGTGTGGATATGGAGCTTCTGTTCTCCTCTGCCTGGAGAGATGAGACCAGGTAGCTTTTCCCTGGAGCTCTGTGACTGTGGCATGGTAAAGAGAACCTTGGGATACACTAAGCTGGGTGGCAAAGGTAGATTCATAATAGAAGTTGGCAAAAGGGGGAAAGAGAGCTCTAAATTAGGAGTAGGTCCCAGCCTGAAATATGAGTGGGGCATTGAGATAGGAGGGATAAAGGAAACACTATATATTAAGCGAAGCAGCAGAACATAGGACTATCAACACCCACAACAGAGACCTTTGAGGGAAGAATAAAAAACCTGACTATTCAGGCAAAACATAGTTAAGTGGCCCTTGTGCAAATGAGATCAGTTTACCTGCTTCTTGGAAGAAATACCCTGGGCTCATCCACAGTGTCGTAGATGGGGCCAACGGCCCTGGGCACCTTCAGCCTTCAGTGGCAAACCCCAGCTTTCTGGGCAAGGTTAGGTCATAGGTGGCTGGAGCAGGGCTGGAAGAGACTGAACCCTCCCTTAGAGGAGTGAGGGGGAAGCCTACCTTCCAGTATTCCTGTTTCCTCACAGCAGAGGCATGTAAGCCTGGCAGGCTTTAGCTCAATGACCTTCCTTTCCACTATTGAAGCAGGACCCAGATGGCATCCTAGGAGACCCCTTTGGGGCATTGGAGCCTTTAAGGGTGTATCCTAACAGCTGGTAGTTCCCCTGATCTCTATTGGGCTTTTTCTGCCTCTAGGTATCTTAAAAGCCATGCTCAGAAGATCTCGCTGAGGGGTTTGAGGATTCCCATCTGCCTATATAAATCTTTTCCATATATCTGGAGCTATTTGGAAAAAGACAAAACAGTGTATTAGCTGGATCTAATAAAGAAGGTAGTAGTTTGCAGGCGAAAAAGATTTGGTGTCTCCTGTTCATCAGCATTCAAAAGAAATGTAAAAAAAAAATTTTTTTTTAAGTGAAAAGCATGATATGGTAGACCCGTAGGAGTTCCAGGATATGACTACCCCCTTTTAAATTGTTTTTTTTTTTTTTTAAATTGACCTTAAAATGTTTGCTGAGTACACTTTAATAATACCTTAACTTTAAAGATTGTAAGCATGACAAAATACATTAAATGCTTTTGCCCCATATGCAAGAGCATTTTCAGTTAAGCCTGTTTAGGAAATCCAATAATAGAACAATGCATACAGACCATGAGCTATAGCATGCTTAGCAGCCTCTCCTGTTCTGACAGAGGTTACCATAGATCCGGAATATGAAGCCACTGTAATGTGGACATACGACTGTTTGCCAAATGAAGGTATATGAGTAACATCCATCTGCCAAAGTTGTCCTGGTAGGGGTCCTTGAGGGTTAACTCCAAATGAGGGGGCAGTATAGGACCCCTTGGACAGGATTTCCCAATCTGCTGTGCTGCTTCCCGAGAAAGTTGAAACTGTTTACACCGGGCTGCAGCGTTCTGGTGACGAATAGTATGAGACTGACTTGCTCAGTCTGTCATGGTTGCTCCATATAATTTTCTTTTGGGTAGCTTGATCAACAAGGGCATTCCTAGGCCCTGGCCGGTTGGCTCAGCAGTAGAGCATTGGCCTGGTGTGCAGGATTCCTGGGCCAGAGCACACAGGAGAAGCACCCATCTACTTCTCTAGCCCTCCCCCTCTCCCTCCTCTCTGTCTCTCTCCTCCCCTCCCACAGCCAAGGCTCCACCGGAGCAAAGCCACCCCGGGCACTAAGGATGGCCCCATGGCCTCTGCCTCAGTCACTAGAATGGCTCTGGTTGCAACAGAGCAACACCCCAGATGGGCAGAGCATTCCCCCCTGGTAGGCATGCCAGGTGGATCCCGGTCAGGCGCATGCGGGAGTCTGTCTGACTGCCTCCCCATTTCCATCTTCAGAAAAATACAAAAAATAAATAAATAAAAGAAAAAATACAACAAAAAACAAAAAACAAAAAAGAAAAGAGTAAAAAAAAAAGGGCATTCCTTTGTGTTAAAGCTCCAGGGAGCATGGAGTGAGCTTGAGTATGTCCTATGAAACATGGAGCTCTATGTTGACATATAAGTCTTTGAAGAAGGAGGAACTGCTGAAATAGTTCATCAGCATTTGTCCCTAAGACAGCAGTCTTTATAGTGGAAACACCATAAGTAAATATTTGCTGTCTGTCTATACATTAAAGGGGGAATATGGCAAATGCTGAAAAGCCATGATCTTTGTGCCCCTCTCCTCCCCCAACCCCCTCCCTTTCCTCCCCCCACCCTGTAACCCCAATCCTGTTGTCCATGTCTTTGAGTCTCATCTTTATGTCCCACCTATGTATGGAATCATATAGTTCTTAGTTTTTTTCTGATTTACTTCTTTCGCTCAGTATAATGTTATCAAGGCCCATCCATGTTGTTGTAAAAGATCCTATGTCATCATTTCTTATGACTGAGTAGTATTCCATAGTATATATATACCAAAGCTTTTTAATCCACTCGTCCTCTGATGGACACTTGGGCTGTTTCCAGATCTTTGCTATTGTGAACAATGCTGCCATAAACATGGGGGTGCATTTCTTCTTTTCAAACAGTGCTATGGTGTTCTTGGGGTATATTCCAAACAGTGGTATAGCTGGGTCAAAAGGCAGTTCGATTTTTAATTTCTTGAGGAATCTCCATACTGTTTTCCACAGTGGCTGCACCAGTCTGCATTCCCACCAGCAGTGCAGGAGGGTTCCCTTTTCTCTACATCCTTGCCAGCACTTACTCTGTGTTGTTTTATTGATGAGTGCCATTCTGACTGGTGTGAGATGATATCTCATTGTGGTTTTAATTTGCATTTCTCTAATCATTAGTGATGTTGAACATTTTTTCATATGCCTTTTGGCCATCTGTGTGTCCTCTTTGGAGAAGTGTCTATTCATTTCTTTTGTCCATTTTTTGGATTGGATTGATTGTCTTTCTGGTATTAAGTTTTACAAGTTCTTTATAAATTTTGGTTATTAACCCCTTATCAGATGCAATGTCAAATATATTCTCCCATTGTGTAGTTTGTCTTTTTATTCTGTTCTTATTGTCTTTAGCTGTGCAAAAGCTTTTTAGTTTGATAAAGTCCCATTTGTTTATCCTGTCTTTTATTTCGCTTGCCTGTGGAGACAAATCAGCAAATATATTGCTGCGAGAGATGTCAGAGAGCTTACTGCCTATGTTTTCTTCTAAGATGCTTATGGTTTCACGGCTTACATTTAAGTCTTTTATCCATTTTGAGTTTATTTTTGTGAGTGGTGTAAGTTGGTGGTCTATTTTCATTTTTTTGCAGGTATCTGTCCAATTTTTCCAAAACCATTTGTTGAAGAGGCTATCTTTACTCCATTGTATTTCCTTACCTCCTTTGTCAAATATCAGTTGTCCATAGAGCTGTGGGTTTATTTCTGGGTTCTCTGTTCTGTTCCATTGATCTATGTGCCTGTTGTTATGCCAGTACCATGCTGTTTTGAGTACAATGGCCTTATAATATAACTTGATATCCGGAAGTGTGATCCCTCCTGCTTTATTCTTCCTTTTCAAGATTGCTGAGGCTATTCGTGTTCTCTTTTGGTTCCATATAAATTTTTGGAATATGTGTTCTATGTCTTTGAAGTAAGTCATTGGTATTTTAATCGGTACTGCATTGAATTTATAAATTGCTTTGGGTAATATAGACATTTTAATGATGTTTATTCTTCCTAACCATCAGCACTGTATATGCCTCCACTTATTCGTATCTTCCCTGATTTCTTTTATCAATGTTTTATAATTTTCTGAGTACAAGTCTTTAATCTCCTTGGTTAGATTTATTTCTAGGTACTTTATTTTTTTGGTTGCAATGGTAAAGGAGATTGATTCCTTGATTTCTCTTTCTGACAGTTCACTATTAGTGTATAAAAATGCCTCTGATTTCTGAGTATTGATTTTATGTCCTGCCACATTGCCGAATTCATTTATCAGGTCCAGTAGTTTTTTGACTGAGACTTTAGGGTTTTCTATGTACAATATCATATTATCTGCAAATAATGATAGTTTTACTTCTTCTTTTCCAATTTGGATGCCTTTTATTTCTTTTTCTTGTCTGATTGCGGTGACTAGGACTTCCAGAACTATGTTGAATAAGAGTGGTGAAAGAGGGCACCCCTGCCTTGTTCCTGATTTTAAGAGGATTGCTTTTAATTTTTGCCCATTGAGTATGATGTTGGCTGTGGATTTCTCATAGATGGCCTTTATCATGTTGAGTTATGTTCCCTGTATTCCCACTTTGCTGAGAGTTTTGATCATTAATGGGTGCTGAATTTTATCAAATGCTTTTTTTGCATCTATTGAAATTATCATGTGGTTTTTCTCATTTCTTTTGTTTATGTGATGAATCACATTGATTGATTTGCGAATATTGTACCAGCCTTGCCTCCACAGAATAAATCCCACTTGATCATGGTGTATGATTTTTTTCATATATTGCTGGATCTGGTTTGCTAATATTTTGTTGAGGATTTTTGCATCTAAGTTCATCAGGGATATTGGCCTATAATTTTCTTTCTTTGTGTTGTCTTTGCCTGGTTTTGGAATCAGAATTATGCTCACCTCATAAAAGGCGTTTGGAAGTCTTCCTTCCTCTTGAATTTTTTAAAATAGTTTGAGAAGGATAGGAGTTAGTTCTTTGAATATTTGGTAGAATTCACTTGTGAAGCCATCAGGCCCAGGACTTTTCTTTGTTGGGAGTTTTTTGATAGCTGTTTCAATCTCATTTGTTGTAATTGGTCTGTTTAGGTTTTCTGGTTCTTCCAGATTGATTTTTGGAAGATTATATGATTCAAGGAATTTGTCCATTTCATCTAGGTTGTCTAGTTTTTTGGCGTACAGTTCTTCATAGTATTTTCTTACAATATTTTTTGTTTCTGTTGTGTCAGTTGTTATTTCTCCACTCTCGTTTCTAATTTTATTTATTTGAGTCCTCTCTCTTTTTTTCTTGATGAGTCTCGTTAAAGGTTCATCGATCTTGTTTACCTTTTCAAAGAACCAGCTCCTGGTTTCATTGATCCTCTGTATTGTTTCTTTAGCCTCTATGTCATTTATTTCTGCTCTGATCTTTATTATTTCCTTCCTTCTACTAGCTCTGGGCTTTACTTGCTGTTTTTTTCTAGTTCTTTTAGATGCAGGGTTAAGTTGTTTATTTGAGCTTTTTCTAGCTTCTTGAGGTATTCCTGTAATGCTATAAACTTCCCTCTCAGGACTGCTTTAGCTGTGTCCCATAAATTTTGAGTTGATGTATGCTCATTGTGTGTTTCTAGGAATTTTTAAATTTCTTTGATCTCAATGTTAACCCATTCATTATTTAATAACATGATATTTAGTTTCCAAGTGCTTAATGTTTTTCGATTTTTCTATTGTGGTTGATTTCTAGTTTAATGCCATTGTGATCAGTGAAAGTGCTCGATATGATTTCAATCTTCTTAAATTTGTTGAGACCACTTTTGTGCCCTAACATGTGGTCTATTCTAGAGAATGTACCATGAGCGCTTGAAAAGAATGTATATGCTGCTGTTTTAGGGTGAAAGTTTCTGAAGATATCTATTAAATCGAGTTGATCTAATATGTCCTTTAAGTCTGCTGTTTCTTTGTTAATTTTCTTTCTTGAGGATCTATCTAATGATGTTAATGGGGTATTGAAATCCCCTACTATTATAGTATTGCTGTTGATCTCACCCTTTAAGTTCATCAAAGTCCGCTTTATATATTTAGGTGCTCCTATATTGGGTGCGTAGATATTTATAATGGTTATATCTTCCTTTTGGATTGCTCCCTTTATCATTATGTAGTGACCTTCTTTATCTCTAACTATGGTATTTGTTTTAAAGTCCATTTTGTCTGATATAAGTATTGCTACCCCAGCTTTTTTTTCATTTCCATTTGCATGAAATATTTTTTTTCATCCTTTTATTTTCAGTCTGTGTGCATCTTTTGATTTAAGGTGTGTCTCTTGTAGACAGCATATGTATGGGTCCTGTTTTCTTATCCACGCAGCTACCCTATGTCTCTTGATTGGATCATTTAATCCATTAACATTTAAGGTTATTACTGATATGTAATTGTTTATTGCCATTTTTTTTCTTTAAAACTGTATTCCTCTTTTGTTGTATTCTTTTTTTCCTTTGATCTGTTTACAACAGGTCCCTTAGCATTTCTTGCAGCCTTGGTTTGGTTGCAGTGAATTCCTTGAGTTTTTTTTGTCTGTAAAGCTTTTTATTTCTCCTCCAATTTTAAATGATAGCGTTGCTGGATAAAGTAGTCTTGGTTGTAGGTTCTTGTTCTGCATTACTTTGAATATTTCTTGCCATTCCCTTCTGGCCTCAAGTGTTTCTGTTGAGAAGTCAGAAGTCATCCTTATGGGGGCTCCTTTGTAGGTGATAGTCTTTTTTTCTCTAGCAGCTTTTAATATTTTCTCTTTATCACTTAGCTTTGGTATTTTAATTATGATGTGTCTTGGTGTTGGTTTCTTTGGGTTTCTCCTTAATGGAGTTCTCTGTGCTTCCTGAACATGTGAAATGTTTTCCTGCCTTAATTGGGGGAAGTTTTCTGCTATGATTTGTTTGAACAAAGTCTCTATCCCTTGTTCTTTCTCTTTTCCTTCAGGAACCCCTATGATGCGGATGTTGTTTCTCTTCATGTTGTCACAGAGCTCTCTTAGAGTTTCCTCAGACTTTTTGAGTCTCTTTTCTTTTATCTGCTTTGCTTCCGTGCCTTTATTTATCGTGTCCTCTAACTCGCTGAATTGATTCTCTGCTTCATCCATCCTGCTTTTATTTCCTTCCATTGTATTCTTTATTTCAGATATTGTATTTGTCATTTCTGACTGATTCTTTTTTATTATTTCAATGTCCTTTTTTATATTTGTTATCTCTTTTTTTTTATAATAAATTTTTATTAATGGTAATGGGATGACATTAATAAATCAGGGTACATATATTCAAAGAAAACATGTCTAGGTTATTTTGTCATTAAATTATGTTGCAAACCCCTCGCCCAAAGTCAGACTGTCCTCCGCCACCCTCTATCTAGTTCTCTGTGCCCCTCCCCCTCCCCCTAACTCTCTCCCTCCCTCCCTCCCATGTCCTCCCTCCCCCCACCCTTGGTAACCACCACACTCTTGTCCATGTCTCTTAGTCTCATTTTTATGTTCCACCAATGTATGGAACCATGTAGTTCTTGTTTTTTTCTGATTTACTTATTTCACTCCGTATAATGTTATCAAGATCCCACCATTTTGCTGTAAATGATCTGATGTCATCATTTCTTATGGCTGAGTAGTATTCCATAGTGCATATGTGCCACATCTTCTTTATCCAGTCTTCTATTGAAGGGCTTTTTGGTTGTTTCCATGTCTTGGCCACTGTGAACAGTGCTGCAATGAATATGGGGCTACATGTGTCTTCACGTATCAATGTTTCTGAGGTTTTGGGGTATATACCCAGTAGAGGGATTGCTGGGTCATAAGGTAGTTCTATTTGCAGTTTTTTGAGGAACCACCATACTTTCCTCCATAATGGTTGTACTACTTTACAGTCCCACCAACAGTGAATGAGGGTTCCTTTTTCTCCACAGCCTCTCCAACATTTGCTATTACCCGTCTTGTTGATAATAGCTAATCTAACAGGAGTGAGGTGGTACCTCATTGTAGTTTTGATTTGCATTTCTCTAATAACTAATGAAGCTGAGCATCTTTTCATATATCTGTTGGCCATTTGTATCTCTTCCTGGGAGAAGTGTCTGTTCATGTCCTCTTCCCATTTTTTTATTGGATTGTTTGTTTGTTTGTTGTTGAGTTTTATGAGTTCTTTGTAAATTTTGGATATTAGGCCCTTATCTGAGCTGTTGTTTGAAAATATCATTTCCCATTTAGATGGCTGTCTGTTTATTTTGATATCAGTTTCTCTTGCTGAGCAAAAACTTTTTATTCTGATGTAGTCCCATTCATTTATCTTTGCCTTCACTTCTTTTGCCATTGGAGTCAAGTTCATAAAATGTTCTTTAAAACCCAGGTCCATGATTTTAGTACCTATGTCTTCTTCTATGTACTTTATTGTTTCAGGTCTTATATTTAGGTCTTTGATCCATTTTGAATTAATTTTAGTACACGGGGACAGGCTGTAGTCGAGTTTCATTCTTTTGCATGTGGCTTTCCAGTTTTCCCAACACCATTTGTTGAAGAGGCTTTCTTTTCTCCATTGTGTGTTGTTGGCCCCTTTATCAAAGATTATTTGACCATATATATGTGGTTTTATTTCTGGGCTTTCTATTCTGTTCCATTGGTCTGAGTGTCTATTTTTCTGCCAATACCATGCTGTTTTGATTATCGTGGCCCTATAATATAGTTTAAAGTCAGGTATTGTAATGCCCCCAGCTTCATTCTTTTTCCTTAGGATTGTTTTGGCTATTCGGGTTTTTTATAGTTCCATATAAATCTGATGATTTTTTGTTCCATTTCTTTAAAAAATCTCATAGGGATTTTGATGGGAATTGCATTAAATTTGTATATTGCTTTGGGTAATATGGCCATTTTGATTATATTTATTCTTCCTATCCAAGAACAAGGAATATTTTCCATCTCATTGTATCTTTTTCGATTTCTCTTAACAATGCTTTGTAATTTTCATTATATAGGTCCTTTACGTTCTTTGTTATGTTTATTCCTAGGTATTTTATTTTTTTTGTTGCAATCGTGAAGGGGATTATTTTTTTGAGTTCGTTTTCTAATATTTCATTGTTGGCATATAGAAAGGCTATGGACTTTTGTATGTTAATTTTGTATCCTGCGACCTTACTGTATTGGTTTATTGTTTCTAATAATCTTTTTGTGGAGTCCTTCGGGTTTTCGATGTATAGGATCATATCATCAGCAAAAAGTGATACCTTTACTTCTTCTTTTCCGATATGGATGCCTTTTATTTCTTTGTCTTGTCTGATTGCTCTGGCCAGAACTTCTAGCACCACGTTAAATAAGAGTGGAGAGAGTGGACAACCCTGTCTTGTTCCTGATTTAAGGTAGAAAGTCCTCAGTTTTATGCCGTTTAATATGATGTTGGCTGATGGTTTATCATATGTGGCCTTTATCATGTTGAGATATTTTCCTTCTATACCCATTTTGTTGAGAGTCTTAAACATAAAATTGTGTTGTATTTTATCAAAAGCCTTTTCTGCATCTATTGATAAGATCATGTGGTTTTTGTTCTTTGTTTTGTTGATATGGTGTATTACGTTAACCGTTTTGCGTATGTTGAACCATCCTTGAGATTCTGGGATGAATCCCACTTGATCATGATGTATTATTTTTTTAATATGTTGTTGTATTCGGTTTGCCAGTATTTTGTTTAGTATTTTAGCATCTGTATTCATTAGAGATATTGGTCTGTAGTTTCTTTCTTTGTGCCATCCTTGCCAGGTTTTGGTATGAGGGTTATGTTGGCCTCATAAAATGTGTTTGGAAGTATTGCTTCTTCTTCAATTTTTTGGAAGACTTTGAGTAGAATAGGAACCAATTCTTCTTTGAATGTTTGATAGAATTCACTAGTATAACCGTCTGGGCCTGGACTTTTATTTTTGGGGAGGTTTTTAATAGTTTTTTCTATTTCCTCCCTGCTGATTGGTCTGTTTAGGCTTTCTGCTTCTTCATGACTCAGTCTAGGAAGGTTGTATTGTTCTAGGAATTTATCCATTTCTTCTAGATTGTTGTATTTGGTGGCATATAATTTTTCATAGTATTCTACAATAATTCTTTGTATATCTATGATGTCTGTGGTAATCTCTCCTCTTTCATTTTGGATTTTATTTATTTGAGTCCTGTGCCTTTTTTCCTTGGTGAGTCTTGCCAAGGGTTTGTCAATTTTGTTGATCTTTTCAAAGAACCAGCTCCTTGTTTTATTGATTTTTTCTATAGTTTTTCTGTTCTCTATTTCATTTATTTCTGCTCTGATTTTTATTAACTCCTTTCTTCGGCTGGTTTTGGGTTGTCTTTGTTCTTCTTTTTCTAGTTCCTTAAGGTGTGAAGTTAAGTGGTTTACTTCGGCTCTCTCTTGTTTGTTCATATAGGCCTGAAGTGATATGAACTTTCCTCTTATTACTGCTTTTTGCTGCATCCCAGAGATTCTGATATGTCGTATTTCATTTTCATTTGTCTGTATATATCTTTTGATCTCTGCGCTTATTTCTTCTTTGACCCATTCATTTTTTAGAAGTATGTTGTTTAGTTTCCACATTTTTGTGGGTTTTTCCCCCTCTTTTTTGCAGTTGAATTCTAGTTTCAAGGCTTTATGATCAGAAAATATGCTTGGTTCAATTTCAATTTTTCTAAATTTGCTGATATTGTCTTTGTGGCCCAACATATGGTCAATTCTTGAGAATGTTCCATGTACATTAGAGAAAAATGTATACTCTGTCGCTTTGAAATGAAGTGTCCTGTAGATGTCTATCATATCCAGGTGTTCTAGTATTTCGTTTAAGGCTACTATGTCTTTGTTGATTCTCTGTTTGGATGACCGATCTAGAGCTGTCAGCGGTGTATTGAGTCTCCAAGTATGATTGTATTTTTGTTAGTTTTTGTTTTAAGGTCAATAAGTAGCTGTCTTATATATTTTGGTGCTCCTTGGTTTGGTGCATATATATTAAGGATTGTTATGTCTTCTTGATTCAACTTCCCCTTAATCATTATGAAATGACCATTTTTGTCTCTGAGTACTTTTTCTGTCTTGTAGTCAGCATTATTAGATATGAGTATTGCTACACCTGCTTTTTTTTGGGTGTTGTTTGCTTGGAGTATTGTTTTCCAGCCTTTCACTTTGAATTTGTTTTTATCCTTGTTGCTTAGATGTGTTTCTTGTAGGCAGCATATAGTTGGATTTTCTTTTTTAATCCATTCTGCTACTCTGTGTCTTTTTATTGGTAAGTTTAATCCATTTACATTTAGTGTAATTATTGATACTTGTGGGTTCCCTACTGCCATTTTATAAATTGCTTTCTGTTAGTTTTGTATCTTGTTTGATTCTTCTCTTTTGTTTTTCTATCATTTGTTTTTGTTTGTTTGTGTTCCACACTTCTTTCCTCTGTTGCTACCTTTTTTAAGTCAAGTGTTTTTGTGGTGGTTTTTTCAAGGGTGGTTACCATTAAGTAATGTAAAGGGTACCTACCATATTTATTGTAGTACCCTATCTTATAAGTATTTCTGCACTTCATCGTCCTTTGCTACTGTTAATCTCCATCCTCTCCCCCCTTTTTTTCCTTTGTTGTCACAGTTTAAGTTTGGTTTTATTGTGTTCTTGGTGTAGCTGTTACTTGTGGTGTTGTTTTCTTTTGTTCTTTGAATCTGGTTGGAAAACCCCCTTTAGTATTTCCTGGAGTGGGGGCTTTCTGTTGATAAATTCTCTCATTTTTTCTGTATTTGTGAATGTTTTTATATCTCCTTCATACTTGAAGAATAGCTTTGATGGGTATAGTATTCTTGGCTGAAAGTTCCTCTCTTTCAGGGCTTTAAATATTGGGGTCCACTCTCTTCTAGCTTGTAGAGTTTCTGCTGAGAAATCTGATGATAATCTAATAGGCCTTCCTTTATATGTTGTACTCTTCTTTTCCCTGGCTGCCTTGAGAATTTTTTCTTTGTCATTGGTTTGTGTCATCTTTATTATGATGTGCCTTGGAGTGGGTTTGTTGGGGTTAAGAAAACTCGGTGTTCTGTTTGCTTCTTGAACTTGAGGCTTTAGTTCTTTCCACAGGCTTGGGAAGTTCTCGTCTATTATTTGTTTGAGTATATTCTCCATTCCATTTTCTTTCTCTTCTCCCTCTGATATACCTATTATTCTTATGTTATTCTTTCTGATGGAGTCAGACAATTCCTGTAGGGCTTTCTCGTTTTTTATTATTTTTGAGTCTCTTTCTTCTTCTCTCTGTTTGTGCCTCAAGTTGTTTGTCTTCTATTTCACTAATCCTATCTTCAATCTGGGCTGTTCTGTTAGCTAAGCTTGTTACCTCGATTCTTTTCAGCTCGTGAATTGAGTTTTTCATTTCTGTTTGGATTTGTTTTTATAGTTTTCAATTTCCTTGGTAATATATTCTTTGTGTTCATTGAGTTGTTTTCTGATCTCCCTATATTGCCTTTCTGTGTTTTCTTGTATATCTCTGAGTATTTTTAAGATTTCTATTTTAAATTCTCTGTCATTTAGCTCCAAGGCTTCCAATATGTTAAGTCTTTTCTCCATAGATTTTTCCACATCTATTTGTGTTACCTCTCTTTCTTTTGTATCCATATTATTCGATTTTCCTCTTTCCTTATCGGCATCTGAGGGTGGTCTTGTTGATAGCACTAATTAGAATTAATAAAGAGTAAAAAGTAAAAAAAAAAAAAAAAAAAAAGAGGTAAAACACCCCACAAAAAAAAAACAGTAATAATTTATTATTTCCCCCTTTTTTCTTTCTTCTCTTTCCTTCCTCTCCCCTCCTCAGGGAAATATCGTGCCTATAATGGACGGCCTGATTTGGGGTGAAGAGTTCAAGGGGCAAAAAAAGGGAGTAGGGACCTACTAAATGCAAAAAAAAAAAAAAAAAAAGGAAGAAAATCTTAGACAAGCATAAGATGATTTGCTTGTAAGTGATGGTCAACTAAGAGATATAATGAGAGGGATAAGAGGGAACCAGAAAAAAGGACCAAAAAAGAATAATAAAGAAGAAAAAAAATAGAAATAATAAGTAAAAATCTGTTGTATTAAGTGGAGCGAAGACTAAATACAATGGAGACCTTGGGTTGGGAGGACCCAAAATGCCACAAAAATAAACAAACAAGAAAAAAAATAAAAACAAAGGGAAAAAAGAAAAATAAAGCCAAAAAAAAGCCTTGAGTCCCAAATTAACGAATTTGTTCGTGATTGAGGATTAAATGGAGGAAATTAAAATGAGAAAAGAAAAAACGAACAGAAAGGAAAAAATAAGAAAAAGAGAAAAACGAAGGAAGAAATAAAATAGGAAGAGAAAAAAAACAAAATAAAGCAAGACAAAAAAAAAAACAAAAGAGGAGAGAGTGAGAGTTAAGTGTTTTGGAGTATAACCTTAAGGAGGGTGAGGATGAAGAAGAGAAATAAAATGTAACACTCATGGGTAGTGAATAGTTCAAGAAAGGGGAAGCATAAGATGGGGCAGAGAATAGAAGGACTGAGGTGGAGGAAATAAAGGCAATAAGATAGAAGAAACAAACAATAACAACAACAAAAAAAAAATTAGTGGAACAAGTTGTAAAGTCTGTGGATTTTTCTTGATTTTGAGAGGTTAACTTCTTCCTTTTTCTTTTCTCTCCCTCTTCCTGGTCGGTGACTCTGTACCCCAGGCTCTGCCCCTGTGTCACATTTAGGTAGGGATTTGCAGTTGATGGGATTCTATGGCAATGTCATATAATTGGCTTTAGTCTTGCTGGTAGTCAAGGCTTGTTGGCGTTTGCAGGGTCCAATGATGAGAGAGTTTGCTTTCCTGGATTCTCTCTCCTAGTCCCCCCTTCCTGAATTAGCAACCTGGTGATCCAGCTATAACGCTGCAACTGCTTCTGCCTGGGGAGTAAGAGGCTCAAAGAGCTGGGAAATCCCCACTCTATCCCCACTCAGTGCAAGGCTTTGGGAAAGGCTCTGGCAGTCAGGGCCTCCAGTGTAATCAGGCGGGGGTGGGAGTCAATTGTTGTCAAGGTGACTGTTCAGCGCCTATCATTTCAGTTGGGACCTCTCAACCCAGGCTTTCCATACTTTGTAGCCTGTTTTTGCTGGGAAGAAGAGGTCACTAGTCTCTGCTTGCGACTAGTGTAGTATAGATCTTATTATCTGCCAAGTCCTTCTTGTTAGCGTTTATCCCTGAATATGGAGGCTCTATCAATCAGAAGTTGCCCCCGCCCCTTTAGCGAGAGGCACTAAAAAATATCACGCCTCTTGTCTTGGATCGCTGAACTGAGAGAGATCTTATCAATTAGAACCGAGGGTGCGCAGATTTCATAGGTTAAGCTAATTTCAGTGATTGGGTCGCAGCTGTGCTCCCGAAGGTATTTTAGGCTGCCTGCGTGCGCCCCTCCCCCAACGCTTGATTGTTAGCTTGAATGGCTGGGTGAGGTGCCCCACCCACGGAGAGAATCTCCCAAGCCTCTCCCGCTCGCCCTGCCGCTGGCGGCTGGATCGCACCAGGCGCAGGATAATGGGGCACCCTGGGTGTGCGGGCCAGTAGGGCGCTCTGGGCGCGTGGAATGCCCAGGGCACTCGTGCGAATGGGGTGCTCCAGGCACCGATGGCTGGCGACTCTCACTCGTAGTGCGCGGGCCGCCGGGAACGTAAGCGGTGCTCACTCTGCAACCGGACCAGGCGCGTGCCCCGCGGCTCGCGGCGGCTCGCGGCGGCTTGGCTCGCGGCGGCTCGGCTCGTGGCGGCTTGCGGCGACTCGCGGCTCCCGAGTTTGGGCTGACTCACCACAGGCGTGCACTTCCTCGCGGCTTGAATGAACATCCCTGCGGTAGCTTCCTCCACACCCTCGTCTCTCAGATTCAAATGATAACAGTCCTTTTGCTATCAGTTTATGTGGAATTCCGGAATGCTCCGAGGATAGATTTTTCTGTTTCTAGTTGATAAATTTGTTGTGATTTAGGGGAGAGCTGTCGGACGCGCTGCTCACGGCGCCATTTCCGTGACGTCACTTCTGTTATCTCTTTATTTAGGTTTTCATAATGGCCATCTATGGTTGTTCTAATATCTTTGAGCATCCTAACAATCGTTATTTTAAACTCTGCATCTGGTAATTTGGTTATATCTGATTCACTTAGGTCCTTTTCTGGGGATTTCTCTTGGTTTATTTGTGTTGTATTTCTCTGCCTCCGCATTTTCTCTTCACGGGAGTGGCTGTGATCACGCGCTCGGGTGTACAAGTGCTGGTGGCCTTGGCCTTTGCCCTGCCCCCGTGTGTGACGTTATGCTCGGTCCTGAGGGCACTGGCGAGCATCTTTGCTCAGCTGCAGGTGTCCGCTTGTTTCCGGGCTTTCGCCCTGCCCTTGCAGGAGGGGCCCGCTTGAGGAACGGCTGCTAGCCTTGGCTCTACCACCGGGCAGGAATGCGTGCCCAAGCTCAGCTCAGTAGCAGAACTCCACCACTTCTGGGCTTTTGGTTCCACCCCTGTGGGAGGAGCCGGCTACCAAGTCAGACCACAAGCCTGGGTTGCACGGGCGGGGCAAGGCTGTGCTCCTCTGCCCTTGCCCCGGGGCTTGTCTCCACCTTTTCCAGGGTTCCCGCCCTTCTCCCGCAGGCTGGATTACAGGCTGCCGGCAGCTGATTGTGACCGCTTTTGCACGCCCCCTTCCCCCAGCTGGGCAAGATTGAGCTCACAACTGAGCCCAGTGGTGGCCAGCTGGCTTCCGCCCCTGCCAGCAGAACGGCGCTTTTGTCTCCCGCTGCCGCTGGCCCTCCGGCAAGCCCTCAGCCGCGTGGGTGGGGGCATTGCAGCTCGGACCCTAAGACTCACTGCGTCCCGAGTTGTTTCTGAGAGAGATACTATAAGAAGGGATCCCTGGGTCTGCAAAATCAGACTCTTTCTCACAAAGAGTATCCTGACTTATTTCCAGCTAAAGACTGTCCTTACGCCTCTTCTGGTCTCTGGGGCTGCAGGCCTGGGCTTTGTTCCTGGGGCTCAGGACCCTTTCCCCTCTGCTAAACTCACTTCCCGCCACACGAGTCTCTCCCTGCTGCCGTTCGCTCCGGGTAGCTGGGCAGGCCTCTCCGCGTTTCCGCTTTTCCTACCAGTCTCGGTGTGGCTTCTTCAGTGTTCCTTGGTTGAAGAGTCCTCTTAGTTTAGTCCAAAGTTGGTTTTTCCAGATGATAGTTCATAAAATTAGTTTGTAATTCACTTTGGTTCTCGGAGGTAGATGTTGGTACATCCGCCTACTCCAGCGCCATCTTGTCTTCTCCTCTTTTTTTTAATGATCTGCCTTTTATTATTAAAACTATACAATCCCTTTCTAATTAATCAGAACTTTTCATTTCACAATTTTAATCTTTAGTGACAACCAAGCTGGCAACAGGTAATTTTTTAAAAATGTATTTATTTTTGGAAGTGTCCTCCCTCTAAGTAACTAATATTTATAGGTTACTTTATAGGGGTAGCTATAAGCAAACACATATATTTTTTATTTTTCTCGTAGCTTCCCTTCTAGTAAAGAGACTTATATTTCCCTTCTGTGTGACCTACAGCAGCACACGTGTCAGACCTTAAGATGACCTGCTCTGGCCTTTCCCTGATTTTAATTTACCTCCCTTCCCAAAGTTCAATTATAAGGAGACCCACAGTGAAGTTCCTCAACCTTCTGTCATACATAGAGTAGCCAGCTTCTGGTTTGTGGCTGGAGCAGGGCATGTGGTCCTTCTCAGAGTCCACTTACAGGGTTTGGTGGGATTTGTTTGCACCATCTCCATGGGGGTCTATAAGGAAACTGAGTGAGAAGGGGTGTTGCCCTGCCTAGTACTATTCTATATGGGGTGAATTTTGGGTACATTTAGCTTTTAGCAGCACTAGGGAAGTAAGCTAGTCCAGTTTTTAGAATGAATTTGGTTAGGACTTCTTTTAGAGTTTGGTTTAATTTTCCCAAACTCTGAGGCCTGTAAGCACAATGTAATTTCTAATTAATATTGAGTGCCTTTCCTACTAGCTGTGCAACCTTAGATATAAACGCAGGTCCATTACAGGACCTAATATTAATGGTCAAGCTAAATCTGGGAATCATTTCATACAGTAATTTCTTAACAGCTGTGACTGTGGTCTCATTTCTAGTACAGAAAGCTTCTACCTATCCTGGAAAGGTGTCAATAAAAACTAAGAGGTACTTGTATTCCTGTGCCGGTGGCTTTACTTTAGTAAAATCTATTTCTAAATGTTGACCTGGGAATGTTCCTCTTTCCCTATTTCTTAATTTCCCTACTTTGCTTAGTATTTACTTGGGCACAGACTGAACACTTGGACACTATGCCTTCAGCAGTAGAACCTAAGCCTGGCAAATAGTAATTTCTTTAAATAATTCTATTAGCAAATTGATACCTAATTTGTTGTTGAATTTGGTGAACCGGTTTTTAAAATGGCACTTTGTAATCAGGGTTCTCTCTAAGTTGGGTGACTGAGCAGCTACCCAATGTGGAAATCACAAATTTACATTCCTTATTCTTTTTAATGTTCATCTGCACAACTGCAGAGATTACTGGAATACTGAAGATGTACTTGTTCCATAGAAAGCAACTGAGAAACAATTGCTTGTTTTTAATGACATTTCTGTTTCCAAATTGATATTAATGATGACTGTATCTAGATTTCATGGAAAATATTTTTAAAAATTCCTCAAACTCTGTAATTCTTGAAAATCTTTAAAGAGCTATAATTATTGTCAGAATGGGGTTTCTCAAAGATGAACATAAAGAGAAGAAAAGCCCCCTAACTGTTTCTAATATATCAAACACAATGACTGTTAGTCTACTCAGCCTGCCTCTAAAGGAATGGGATCCTACTCGTACAGGAAAGAGATGGTTAAGGATAAATCACACATCCACAGATGCTTGAATAAAGTGAAGAAAATTGCAAGTGAGGATGCAAAACAAGAAGCAAAATGGTGCCCTGGCCAGTTTGATCAGTGGTCAGCAGTGGCCTGGCATGTGGATGTCCTAGGTTAAATTTCCAGTCAGGGCACACTGCAGAAGTCCCCATCTGCTTCTCCACTCCTACCCATCTTTCTTCTCTCTCTCTCTCTCTTACCCTCCTGCAGCTACTGTTCAATTGGAGCAAGTTGGCCCCAGGCACTGAGGATGGCTCCACTGATTCTGCCTCAGGCACTAAGAAGAGCTCAGTTACTGAGCATCGGAGCAACTCCCCAGCTGTGCAGAGCATCTCCCTCACGTGGGCTTGCTGGGTGTATCCTGGTTGAGGCAAATTAATGAATCTGTTTTTCTGCCTCCCCTCTTTTCAATGAATAAAATAAGTATCAATATGGAAATCCCTTTAATAATAATTTTATTGTTTTTTGTCAAGTAAAAACCAACTCTTTCTTATACTTAACCTAGTTTTTTATAGCTCTTTTATTGTTATTATTTAAATATTAAATGCATGAAATAATAAACTACCTTTTTGTATATCTTTTTTTAAATACTTAAAATGGTCCTTAGGACAGAGACAGGTTGTGAAATTATCTGAATCCCACGACTGCAGATTCCACATGAATGTCACCATCCACAGGAACCTTGAAAGCTCAGCTCAGGCCCACTGTGTCCCTTGTCCCTTGCAATGAGACAGGCCTGGCTCCCAGCATGGCTGAGACTGTCCCCATGTGCTCAGGAAACACAGTGTGGGCTTGTTCAAAGTGCCACGGGGTGGGCAGTTGAGTTCCAGGAAGTCTGTTCTCACACGGAAACAGCCCAGCACATGTCCTGTCCAAGCCACACGTGAGCCCAGCAGTACACGGAGATGTGGCTGGTCCCAGGGCAGGGGACAGGTGCCCTGGGGTTTCCCCATCCCGATTTGCATTAGAATGACTCGGTGCACTTGGTGCCCCAGGGCCTTTGTCATGGCACAAGGAGAGACAGACAATTTAATTACTGTGAAGTCACCAGAGGTGCAGCCCACACAGAACCCTACAGGAACCGGGGTCCTTTATAAGGAACTAAGCGAAGCTCACTGTCCACTCAGCTGTGCAGCTCACCGGTGTCACCATGAGGGTCTACCAGCTCCTGTTTGCTTTGCTCCTCGTGTTCCTGTTTGCTGTTCCAGGTAAGAGGGGCTGACACCAGGGGCCAGACAGGTGGACAGGATGGGACAGTCTCCCTCTGTGCCCCCAGCTCTCCACCTACTTCCCTGTCTCTCCTTCTCTCTGTCTCTCCCTCTCTCCTCCTCTCCCTCTCCTGCTCTCTTCTGTTGTCTACACACACCTTTAGACCGTCTGAAGCACTCAGGAGAGCCAAGCATCCTGTCTCTCGCCACAAAGGAAGGTCAGGGCCAGGCCAGACAATTCCCAGCCTTTCCTGAGCCCCCTGAAGGGTCCCGCTAGCTGGTAAATGCCACCTGCTCACCGTACTCTGAGATGAAGGGCTGCTCACAGAGGACGCCTCTGTCACGTGGCTTTTCTTATATATAGAAAGATATCTGATTCGGTTTAAAAACAGAAGTGCACAGTGTCACTTACTGATTCTTTAAACTAAAGGACAGGGTATCCCGTGACCTAGAGAACTGTGGAAAACAGCAAGGCCAGCCTGGACTTGGGGACACCGTGTGAGGGAAACCACTGTGTCTTCGTCTTCTCAGCGTGAAAGTGTTGAGGACCCGTGCTGACCAGGCTCCTCTTAGTTCAGGGCTTGGAGCTGCCCGTCCCAGTGGCTCTGACCTTTGTGCTGACGTTTGACTGTCTCCTCAGTGTTACAGGGATCGAATAGAAGGACGAAAAAAGAAAGGAGACAGGAGGGAGAGAGTAGTGTGAGACTGAGACGTGAGGTCACCGGTTAAGACATCACAAATTATTCCAGAAAGCCCATTTTATCGGTTCTCCTCCTGGCTGTGTTCCAGCACAGAGCAGGACCAGGGAAGGGTGGGGTGGGGAGGGGAGGGGAGGCAGGAAGCCCGGAAGCCAAGAAGGAAGGCAGGAGTCATCCAGGGTGGCTGGGGAGGGCGGACTCAGAAAGAGTAAGGACCGGACTTGGTCGGTGAGGTTTGTCAGGGCCAGAAACATGACCACCGTTTTCAGGTGTAAGTTACGCCGATGTGAAGTCCTCCTGAAACAGTTCTTGGACGTTAAAGAGGCTGCTCAGCTCAAATCCTTAGCTGACAAAACAAAGAGATAAAATAGACACCCGGCACCTGTGTCTGATCCAGAGACCACTGACCCCTGTGTGTCCCTGACTCAGCAGGGCTTCTTGGGGACTGTCTCTCACTAGAAGGACCGAAGTGGCAGGGACTCTGGAGCAAGCTGTCCCTCCCCCCAGCTCAGACCCTTTAACATGCTGGTTTTAGAAACATGGATCCTCTCAAACCTCAGCCGGAGTAGTCTCTGTCCTAAATCTGGATCCTCATATTACACACTCATCTCTTATCATTGTCACTGAACACCCGCGGCCTTGGGGGTGTGTCCAGGGGACACTGACCTGGTGCGTCCTTCTGCCACAGGGCTCGGATTTCTGACATGTGTCTCTGTTTTCTCTGTAGGTCTTACTCAGTCCTGCAGGAGTAGAGGAGGCGTGTGCATGCCCCTCCGTTGCTTTGGAGGCAGAAGACGCGTAGGCAACTGCTTCGGGAGGCGAGTTAGATGCTGCAAGTAACAGCCATGCTCCAGCAGAGGGTCCTGTCACAATCAGGAATCAGAGACGTGCCCTTTGCAAAGACATAAAATGTAAATCAAATTAAACTGCATCTTTCAAAGACCAGGAATGTTGCCCTCTGGTTATTGTAGTTACTGTGCGGTGACTGACCTGACAGGTCGCTCTCCGAAATCCTTGAGGACCCCTTTCGAGCTCCCCCACTAATATTCAGGGACACGCTGAGGGTACCCTACTGTGATTTACAGGTTAATGGTTCCCTCTGAGTCCCCCACACCTCCTAAAGGCTCCCCGCGCTCTCCAATGACACACAAAGCGCTGCTATTTCTTCCTGCCCTGCGTCTCCTGACCCGCCCCACACCCCCCCCCCCCACGGAAGCTCACTCACCCGGTCCCCACAGGAGCCCCTCCACCTCGGGGACACCACCTCCGGTCCCCACAGGAAGGGCGGGGCCCTCTCTCCTCTGCTCCACCCGAGTCCTCACTCCCTTTAGTGTCATGCTTCTCACTCTGTACTGCCTGGTTAACACGTGGTCACCTGCTAATTCTCCATCTGGCCCATAAAATCTCTACGGGAGTGGACTTGGTCCCGTTCCTCTATGAACTGGTCTGTGAGGGGAAACACGGCCTCGTCAATGGTTACCCTCTGGGTGGCACAGCTGAGCAGGACGAAGTGACTCCCTCCATTGGATGTGGTGGAGCCAAGTCAGAATTGTACAGAGCAGCCCTTTGTGAAAGGATAATTAAACAGGACAGCGTAGCATGGACACAGGAGGAGAGCACTGACCACCAGAAGGAGGACAACATGGCCGGCAGGGGGCATGCTGATGCTGACCCTGCCTGCTGTCTCTTTCCTGGGAGGCTCTGGGACTTAAACCCAGAGCTCTGTGGGGTGCCCTGTCCAAGTCAGCGGGCTCTGTTTCTCTACATGAGCCCCTCACACAGCACACATAGGGTTCCTCTCTGGGTAGATGCACTTTAGCTCCGAAATCTCCCCTGAGGGTCCCAGAGCCTCCTGATTGAAGGGAGAAGTCAGAGACTGTTCCAGTGAACATGTGTTTATCCAGATAGACTCCCTCGATCTCGGAGCCAAGAAGAGGATGAGGGGAGGCACCCCTGCTGGTGTGACACTGACGGGTGTGCCCCCAAATCCCACAATAGAGACAAAGGGCACTCTGCAATATTGATCATTTAAAATTTATTTAATCCCATGACCACACATGGTGCATCTGCCAGCTTCCTCTGCCTCAGAGGGTCCCGGGCTCAGTGTCATGTGAAAACTCCCATTTCATGATTGTACTTGGGGTGTACTGGGCTCAGGTCACCCCTCAGGCTGAGGAGAGGGGGTGCCATCTGTGTTCTATGAGGACTTCAGCCCCAATGTGTCCTCCCCACACAACTGAATGGGAGTGAGTCACACCATTGAATTCTGTTCCTGTCTGTCCCATGGGTCATGTTGTCACCAGTCTCTTCCTTATCCACACTAACAATTCTGTGGTCTCTTCCAAGAGAACTTATAGTTCATGTTTTCAAGCATGAGTCTTCCCAAATCCTTCAATTGTTGTCCTTATCCCAGAAATTCAACCAGAAATGTAGCATGTAATCTGTTTTCCTGCATCTAAGCTTTCCCTTGACTTCCACAAATTATTATTCTACTGCTAGTTTATTGGTTTGTTTTTTCATGATCCTCTCCCTCCTGAATTCCTTTTTGTTAACGACCAACTTCACTGTGCACCTACATTTTTATCTCACTGGTTTTATTTCCTTTTTAATTGTTACTTAAATGTGTTGGGGTGACATTGGTTAATAAAATTATACAGGTTCCAGGTGTGAATTCTATTATACATCACCTGTATATTGTATTGTGTGTCCACCACCCAAAGTCAAGTTTCCCTTCATCACCATATATTTCACCTGTGACCTTTCAGTAAGACCCCAACAGCCCCTTCCCTTTGGTCACCATCATATTGTTCTGTGTCTATGAGTTTTTGGCTCCTTAGTCATTCTTACTTTTCCATCCCACATACGTGTGTGACATCCATCTCACTGGTTTATTTACTCTTTTATTTCATACTTCACATCTCACACCACTTTCTTCCTTATTTTTAGTTTATTTAATTATCACTTAACTGTTATCTGATTCTGCCATTTATTTACTTTTATCTGCTTCAAGGAAATATTAATTTTTTATAAACTTAATTTTTACTCTGTAAAAATCTGATCATGTTCTGTCGGCATCATGTGCCTGAGTGCCTTATTCTGACCCTTGTCTGGGAGACATGCTCTCCTGAGTTCAGTCACAAGGAGGGGACGGCTTTTCCACATGAATTATGAACAAATATGCTTATGCTGCAGCCTAAGGGCCACCTTCCTCTGAGTCCTGCTCCCTCCTTGACTGACTCACGGGCAAGACTCTCACCTGCTCTCGATAAAAACTAAAACACCTCTTCTCTGACTCTATGTCGTTAATCAGCCTTCACTTATTGTCTTTGCTTTATTTTGTCTTTTACATTGTTATTTTTTTTTGTATAAAAACTAAAACCCCTCTTCTTAGACTGTATATCATTAATCAGCCTTTTCTTCATTTTGTCTTTTTAGGTTGTTGTTTGTTTGTTCTGTTTTTAGCAAAATTTTTGGAAGGAGTGTCTACACAGTGCCCATTTCCTCTCATTCTTTTCTCAGGGAGTTTGATGGCTCCCAGGTCTGACTAGTTTCCGCCTCTCCACCAAAATGGCTCCTGTCCTAAGGGATCATAGTGCATCCTGCATGACCTCCCTCAGCCCTTATCTGTCCATTGTTGATCTGACCCCTCAATATGTAGCAATGGGCAGCTGCTGTCAGGTGTCCCTGTCTGAATGGACAGGCAGCAGACAGCCTGGGAGGCTGAAGGAACCAGCTGCACGGTAGGTGTTTCTTCTACCCTGTGTGGTAGAAGAAGGGGTGGGGATATATGTGTTATATCTAGAAAGTCAATGAAAATGATTGTTTTCAATATATATATAAACATAAGAGATAGGAATGTAGACAAAAGCTTTTAATTTATACTTTCTCTTCTGTTATTACTTTTATTAATATAATTGATAGTATTACATCTATTAAAATACTATTGTTGTGGTCAAGGAGTAAAATCATCACAGCTATTATGTAGAATTAACTTTAATTTTTTTTTATTAATTTTTAGAAAGGAGAGAGAATGAGAGAGAGAGAGAGAGAGAGAAGGAGGAGGGAGGAGCAGGAAGCATCAACTCCCATATATACCTTGACCAGGCAAGCCCAGAGTTTGGAACCGGCAACCTCAGCATTCCAGGTCGACGCTTTATCCACTGCGCCACCACAGGTCAGGCTATTATGTAGAATTAAGTGTAACTTATTTAAACAGATTACTACACTTATTCTATTTTTAGGTGAATATCACTAAACTGAAATA